>NW_012154618.1:2428727-2453083 GCF_000956105.1 Propithecus coquereli | reverse complement strand
AAATTTGGGAAGCTATAAAGATTATTGGGCTACTGCATTAGAGGAAGAGCTTTTAAATCATGGAAAGTAAGATTTTATGAAAATCAAAATTATGACAACTCTTACCATGATCATTCAGTTATAGGAATGATGCAAAGAAGCAGACCACATCCTGAATGAATTTCTATTGGAAAATCAATAGATGAAATCAACTTTTAAAAAACCATGCTAATATAATAGTGTTCCCACTCTGTGTCATGCTCATTCCCTCCTTCGTACCTCCTTTCATTCTATTTATTTCACCTAGGAGGCCCTACCCAACCCCTGCCCTGTATCATTTTACATTCCAACCCTCTTCAAAGTCAAGTTCAAACGTTACCACCACCACGAAGTCTTAAGTTTTCCTAGATTCTTAGGCCAGTGCATTTCTTTCTCTCTCTCCTTTCAACTTCTATGACTTTCAAAGAAAGTTCTTAAATTGTTCATTTTAACAAATATTTATTTAGTTGAAATGACCAAATTTAGCATTTCTTTTAATTCAGAACTCCGTTGGTTGAAAAAAAGTTCACTTAAACTAGCTTAAGAAAGAAAGAGGGACAGAGAGAGAGAGAGAGAGAGAGGAGAAAGAGAGAGAGTGAGTTTAATGATCCTCTGAACCAAATAATGGGAGGAGCAAAAACAAGAGTAGAATTGACCTTCAGGCTGTTAGGAGTGAGGGCTGTCAACGTTTTCTGAGCTTCTCATCCCTACTTCTGACCGACTGATGTTTTATTCTTTCCTTCACCTGATGGAAAACATGGCTGCTGGCAGCACAGCAGCTCCACGATCAGAAAGAAGAAAAAGATTGCTCTCTGTCAGATCCATTATTAAAAATCTCAAGGAAGAACTCTTACTGACTTGGCTTTTGTCACATGCTCACCCTTGTGACAAATCACAATAGCTAGGAAGTTGTGGTCCACTGATCAGCCCATCCTGGGTCGCATGTGCTCTGCCGTGGCCAGGAAAGATGTTTCTTACAGGAAGAAGGGAGGAAGGGTTTTTAGATAGGCAACGAGAACAGATATCCAGTGCCATGCCTAATTCTATACTGATTAATATTGATCTGCCTTTAGGTCTTATCTCTCTATAGTAAGCTTTTTAGAGTAGGACTTATTTTGCAAGAGAGGTCACATAACTTCCTGCCACATACATATTCTATTCTTTAAGAAGTTGCCCACAGAACCGCTGCCTAGAAGCCTATGCTTTGAACCAGTTGATACTGATCTCTGTCCTCCATCTCTGCCTGATGCAAGTAGAGGACCTTGCTAATTAGTTCTCTCTCTAATCTATCTCACTCCCTCCCTCAAGAATTCAAACCAGTAAAATAGAATAGAATTGGTCAGGTAGTGGCGGAACCTGAACCAAAATCTCATGATGTGTAAGAGGCTGAAAAGACCATGATGGTCACGTGCGATCAAGTATCATGGGAGAAAAAAGTACGCGGGCAGAGTACTCAGAGGAACCACGTGAGTGCAGACCTGAGGGAGGCAGACACACTAGCTGGGCATTTACCTGGCAGAGCGTAAGGTGAGGATCCATGAATTCACTGAGCAAAAATAGAGTACTTCCTTTGTGCTGGGTTTTGAGGACACAGCTGGAAGAAGATGAACACTTTCCTTGCAGCCTACCAGCAGAGCAGAGCCAAATGAACAAACAGACAAACACAGATATTTCCAGCGAACAGTAGGGAGAGGAAGAAACCTACTATTGACATGCCTAGCATGAATCAAGAATCATGCCCCATCTCTAGTCTCTGTGATCCCCGGTCCTCACACAGCCCTATTCTTGAATCTCCGTGAAATGGCACCATAGAAATCCTTACCTGAGCTCAGTTGAGTAGGTCCCTGTTTCATGCAAACAAGAAGCAAATCAAAACACGTAGTCTCTTCTTCTATTCTTCATGTCAACCAGCACAGTCAATATCTGCTTCGTATGATCGAAGCAATGCAAGTTGAATATAGTCAAAAGCCCACTCCTTGGAATCTTGGGAACAGGCAATTCACTGAGATGGAAAGGGAAGAATTTTTAATTACATCTCCTTGCTACGCCAACTTCACCCCTGATGCAAGATTCAAACACTGCAGGATCCTTTCTATTCAGTGCTCTTGGGTTATTACAAGTGCAAAACTGACTTGGGTTATTACAAGTCCAAAACTATTTTTTGGCCTTGATCTTTTTAGAATATGTGTGAGACATAGCAGGATTTTCCCTGGGATGTGTGTTATGTGCCCAAAGCAGGAGTAGGGGGTCGAGGTGGGAGAAGGGGAATGTGTTGAGATCAAAGAAGGACCCCCTACTGGGCGATGGCCCAGCGACAGCAATTGTCTGGGAGGGAGGAAGGAGGGGATGGAAGCTGGTGCTGTGGTCTCCGGGTCCCAAGGCTGAGGTGGCGGTGGACCTCTGTTGTTTCTGCCCGCCATGCTCCTCTTCTTTTGGGAGTTCGCCTCTTCCCAGCTACATGACCTAATCAATTTCAAGGTCCCTTCTCACCCTTTTTCTGTGCTTGTAAAGTGGTTCAAATTTGGTTCCTGTCACTTGCTACCCAAAGAATTAGGAACATTCTACTTGTGGTGCCTTCAGGAACCACACGCTTAAACAAAGCAAGTCTAATGAGCAAGGTCAGTGGAGGGACCCGATGCGGTTAATGAGAGAGACTCTTACGCCCTGGGTGTGAATGTGGGGTGGGGTAGGCTGTCTTGGCCACGTGTTGACGTAAGAGATTAAGTTGCACTTGGATACTTCACTTAATAGCTACCTTGACTGAAAGAACAAACTAAAAAATAATAATTATTATTATAACTCATTTCCCTCACTAAGTTCTATCTTTTTATGAAGGCCACGTGAAAACAAGAATCTCCCCTTTGTGTTTAAATGGAAATGAGATACCCGAAAAGAGCCTCAGTATGGGTCACAGACTGTGGCATTTCCCTGTTCGCAGCCTTTATTGCTGTCAAAGAACAGAGCGCCTACATTTTTCTTTGTTTATGTCACAATACCTTTATCAGTGGTTTCCTTTTAAAAAAAAAAAAAAGCCATTTGATTTTCTTTATCTATTTTGAAAGAGATCAGTAAATTTCAAAACCAGCTTGCGACTTTGCTGACCCCTAAGCTTCTACTCTGGCTGGTCGGGCCCCACCTGGCATGAGCTTCCAGGCAACTTTCTCTGGCCACACCGGGTATTTTCATGTGAGGGGCAAGGCCCAGGGGAAGCCACACAAACACTTTGACACACTGTCTTGTAAAACCTCCCAGCGACCCATGTGGAGTGAAAAGTTCAACTTCATTCTAGCCAGCATGAAAGAGCCCAGTGGTCAGGGACGGTGATCCGCCATGCCCTAGACAGCCCTGCCTGTGACCAGGAAAGCCTCCCTTCTATAAGAACATGGGAGCGGCCAGGGGAAATGCTCATCTGGCCTCCTGGGTAACTCACAGCCTGTGTCCCTCGCCTGCTGCTGAGCTGATCCGGAAGCCCAAGAGGGAGCCTTTTCCAACTCTGGCCGCCAGGCCACACGGGACCAGCAAAGACATTCCAGTGCTCCATGAAAGAGCATAGAGCAGCCATTGTCATGTAAAATTAGCCTGGGCAAAGCCCCAGAGAACACAGCGTTGGACTCCATCCGGCTCTCCCCGAACAAGGGCATGTGACAGATAAAGACTATTCTAGCTCCTGCTTTGGGTCATCAGCATTTTCCCAGTTCCTCACTGTCCATCTGCTACTTTTCCTCTCCCCTCTGCCCTGGATTCAGTGATCACCACTTTTCTTCCCAGTGGATGCCTAAGAGAGGAAAGGATCCTGGTGGCCACGGAGGGCAGAGGGAATCCAAGGAGTTAATCTAGTGGCCTCGCATTTGCCAATGCTCCGTTGTAACAGCGCTCCAGGTCAGCAGACTGATTGTCTCTCCTTGCAGACTCGCCTTTCTCTGTCAAATGCCTACTTTGCCTACGATCACCCTTGGGCCTGATGACACAGAAGAAAGGTGCAGTCTGGTGTCCCCCTGAGGCCATTCATTAAAAGCCAAGGCTGTTGACATTCTGCATAGTACCTTTACCGAAGAAGGATTCAGCTCTCTCTCCAGGCCTGTGAAAAACCCGGAGCTTGCCAATAGTGAGTTATTCTGGCCCACTACAGTAGGGACAACTTTTCTGTAGCCCTCTCATCAATTACTGTTTCTTTTCCAGGCTGGACACTCCTTGCGGAGCGAGGCAGGAAGCTGAGCTGTGCGCGGAGACTATCCTGCCAGTGAAAACACCAGCGTACTAACCGAAAAATCAACTCTCCGGCTTCTCCAAGAAGTGGGCTTCACAGGCCACGTTCAAGGTCCATTTGAACACTGTCATTTCTTGGCATCTCAGGCTGAATTTTCCAGCCTTATACGCAAAAGTATAAGGTGTTCCATCATCTGGATCATTTTTATGGCCCACAAGGAGGTAGCAGGGGACAAATAACTGGATTCATCGAGCTATGGAACAAATGAAAGTGTAAAATACTCATGATCAAGTCCAGGGTCAAAGTGACTGGCTCTTAGATACGCAAGAAATTTGGCCTTCCTCGAAAGAAGAAATGAGAACGGAGCCTCCAGCAGTGGGTCTAAAAGTGAGTCTTTCACAAGCTCGAAGAAGTGTACAGTGTTTCCCATTAACTATCCAGCACTCAAGAAATAGCGTCACTTAAGGAGTTAAATTTGGGTTGCAAACTAAGGGGACAATATTGGAAGGAAAGAAATCAAAATAGGCATAGTGGTGTGCTATAATGATGGGATTGGTACTGGGTATTTTTTATTATATTTTCTCTATTTTCCTAACTTCTTATATACCATAATCATTTGTAATTAAAAAAAACCCAAAAAAACTCCCTTCTGCTTTTTTAACGTGTCAACCACCCAAACATCCAGTTCAAAATGTCAGCACTCCTTTTGGACACCTTGATGTGTTTCCCCTCAAATGGCTCAATTCATGCACCCCCTCATCCCTATCTCCGCCTCCAGGTCCCAGTGCAGGCTCTTGGGGCAGGTCCACTCCTCCTTCTGATCATTGACGTCCTTCCCAAATGGCTTCCCAGCTGCTGGTCGCACTCATCCTCCTGTCCGCCCGCCAAGAGCAGCCAGAGTGAGCTTTCTCCATTCACCCTCTTCAAAAGCTCACTGCTGCCTCCAGGAGACAACATACATTCCTTTCCATACGCACAGGGCTCTAACCTCATCTTTCCCTCCCCAGCCACTCCTCACCGCCACTCCCACTTTCCAGATCCCTTCTGTCCAGCAGCACTCAGCTTCTTCTAGTCCCCCCATAGCTTATTCCAGCTACGGCCTCTAGACACGCCATTCTCTCTGCCTGAAACTCCTCTCCACCCCCCCAGGGCCTTGAGGAGCTGCCTCCCAGGTCCCTGGGAAGTTCAAGCATCCCATGTTTCCCCACCCAGGCAGAAGCTGATGGCCACACCCTTCGTTCAGCCACCAACCCTGTCTTCGTGACAGGTCATGGTTTTGGAGCTGTACATCCACGTATCTCTCTTTCTCACTAGACTGTGGGCTCTGGGAGGGCAGGGATGTGATTCCATTCCTTGCTGTATCCTCAGCCTCTGGCTTCTATAGTGCCTGGCACAGAGGAAAGTTTGGTAAATATTTGTTGAGTTAATGGAAGGATGAGGGCAAATCAAGGAATTAAAACATGACTCTCTGCCATAGTCGTAATCATATTTAAAACTATAATATCTAAAGTACTCAAGAAAAAGTAAATCACATCAATTGTCTATTGGTTCCCCCATTCTAGACTTTTTATATCTCTCACTGCTTTATACCTCCCAGGCCCCAAATAAGTGTCTGTAAGGAAAGTATAAAGAGGAACCTACCAGGATCTGTTGCATCTTAGCGTAGCTGTGCCCAGGTCTTACAGTGGCAAAGGACTATGGGTGATGTGACGGTGTGGCCAAGGTATTACAGAGTCGTTCATTGGCAAAGGATTATGGTGTCAATACCGTAGATTATAAGAAGGTTCGTGTTTTGAAAAGGAGTCTTCTCCTTATAGAAGTATGCATTGGGATTGCAGAAGCCCTGCCTCAGTCTCCTCTTTGTGCATCCCAGGTCACTAACTATGCGACAGAGGATAAGGTGAGCAGAAGCCTAAAGCCAAAGTGGTAGAAGCCACTGCCAAGTGAAGATTAGCTATCAAGGAAGACAAAACATCCCTGAAATTCTAATATAAGTGCACAGGAAATAAAAGCGTGCTAATGCACTGCCAAAGAGCTTGGAGTCTAGGTTCTTCCCCCACCCAGCCATTAGCTGCGTGACCATGGGCAAGTCACCCAACCTCTGAGAACCTCAGTTTCCTTGGGGTAAAATGAGGAGGGGACTGAAGTGGGTGTCCAAAGAGAACCTGTGAAATTGCATCAAAGCACTGAAAATCTGTGCACAGTCTAGTGGTAAGATCCTGGCCTGTGGACAGTTCCTGCCTTGGAGGGCTCTGCATGGAGAGAGCTGGGTTCGATTCCTGGCACTGCTGTGGATGAGCTGTGCGTCCCTGCATGTCCTTGGGTAGATTTCTTAAGCTCGTCAAGCTTCCGTTTCCTAATCTGAAAGATGGCGCTTGTAATATGGAACTTCTAGAGCTGTTGGGAGGAATGGAAAGTAGCATCTGCAGAGTAAAGATTAGCTCTGATTGTCGTTACCTTTCTAGGCCACACTGCACAGTAGTTAGGAGCACAGACCCAGCTGGTTTCGAATCCCAGCCGTGCCGTGTAACTCTGGGCAAGCTACGCATTTTCTCTGAGCCTCCGTTCCTTCCTGTGACAAAAGGGGATGGTGGGTGTACCGACCTCAAAGAGTCTTTGAGAGGATTAGCTCAAATAAATGTAATAGATAAGTTGAAGGAAAATGCTCGGGATCTGGCAGACAATGCTTTTCGCCCCTTTCTCTGTCTGAATTGGGTCCGCCAGACCAGGTGCTCCCGCCCCTCCCACTCCAGCCCCTTCTCAGCTGGTCCCCCTGAGGGCGCAAGGGCCCTCCCTTCCCATCCTTCCCGAGGGAAGCAAGGTCACAAGGTGTCCTTGAGGACAGAGAAAGCCGGCCTGGAACTCATCTGCCCTGAGAGCCCACTGGTTCACCGTGCCTCACCTCCCTTGGTTCCTGAAGCTTAAAATAGCCTGAACCGGTGTGGCCGCATTTCACTGTGCCACTCAGAGAGAGCCCCTGGGGTGTTTTCACAGCCAGCGCTGAGCTCCTGGATGCACGCTGCAGCTGGAGCTGTTCCTATACACCCAGGCTCTACCGGCTTCTCATTGCTTTTCTGCTAAGGTCCCGTCTGCCGGCAGCTCCACTTACTCAGAGGGCTCAGATCCATCAGCTACTTTCATAAACAGGGACTTCGGAACCCCTGCAGTGGCCGGGAGGAGTGCTGCTGGCCGCAGGGAGGGGACCACGGGTTCTAAGTGGAGGCCCCGGGCCATGTGATGGGAAAAGCCCCGGGCCATGCGATGGGGAGTGAGGGGGCTGGTGTTCTAGATCCACCTCTGGCCCCCACTATTATGTGAGCTGGAATAAGTCACCTCCCCCTCTCTTTGCCTCCAGATGGCGTCATCAAGACAGGGTCTTTGTAGGTCTCTCAAACTGGTTCTGTTCTCCACTATGCGCGGGATTCATGCTCAGACCTTACGTGTCAAGACGGCTTCCAGCAATTCCAAACCTACTTCTTCTCAGGTTCACATCCAGCAGGAAACAGAGAGAGCCTCTCTTCCCCTCGATGGCCCTGGCTGTGGCTGTTAAGTTGGGCTTTGTGCCCAGTGAGGGCAGGGGACACAGCGGGCTGGCCCACAGAGCCCATTCTGACCCCTTCTGGACTATAAAACTAAAATCTATACCCACAGCCTCCCTCTAAGCCAGGGTTCTGAGAGCAAATTAGTGCCACCCATTGGGTGCTCTAGCGTGAGATTTGGAGGTCAGCAATGAGAGGGGAGCTACTTTCTTGCTGTGGCTCCTGGCCAAGGACAGTTGTTCCAACATCCAGTCTCTGGCGTCTCAAATGTCAAGAAGCTTCAGAACCCTGGATCGCAGCAGCTGGGGATGTTTCTGAATGCAGGGGTGCCCGTGGGGCCTCCTCACTTGCCACCCTCTTGCTTGATTTCCTGTGGGCGGCAGGCGTCTTTCCTGGAAACCCAGGCACAGCCTGCTCCTTCAGCCCTTCTGGGGACTTCATGAGTATCTGTTGTCCTGCGCTGAATACCTTTCTGCTCAAACCCTGCTGGACTAGTTCCTGTTCCCCGTATCTGACTGCTGGCCAAGGCGCCATCCCTGACCTCAGAGCCCACTGATTCACCCCACCTCGCCTCCCTTGGTCCCATCACTGGACCAGACAGAGGGACTGTGCTGATTGCTTAGACTCTGGGCACATGCACCCGTCCATGGGGTCTGAGTTTGTCATCTCTGCCAAAAGATATGGACTAAGAAAGACAAGAATAATTTCCTGAAATGACTGTTACTTTAGTAATTGCTAAATTACTTTGCTAATTAAATTGCCATGATTAAAAGAAAGGGAGGATGGAAATCGGGTGACCAAAACCAGTGAATGCCCATGCCCCCATTCCAACGCAGATATCAGGGTAAGGAACCCTAGAAGACAGATAAATGGAATAGCAGAAGATGTCGAGATTTAATCTAGACTAAAATTGTGGTGTGACAGACACGGATGGTGTCACACTCAGATCCCCCGACCCCTTCCTGTGTGGAAGACTGCCCTGGGTGACCCGAGCCACTTTGCTCATGCTCACAGAGAGCTGGGGGTGTCTGGGAGCTCACCTTGCCCGGGTTGGCCTTGACTAATGACTGACCACAGCCAGAAGATGGGAGGCCAGTGCCACTGCCTCAAGTGTGGACTGACTCTGAGGCTTAAATACATCCCAGAGCTCCCCCTGTGGGGTTGGGCTGAGGCTGCGACTTGGCTGGAGATTGGATTCTTCCCCTTCCTTGTCATGTTCCCCTAGTCCCGGGAGGATTTTTTTTGGATCATACTTTGCACAGGAGCCCTCATCTCAGGTCTGCTCTGATGAACCCAGCCGTGTTGAAATGTCCAGAGATATTAGCAGCCAGTGAAAACCCTGACCCCTACTCTGGCTCATTTCGGACGTGACATTGTCAACACTGAGGCGAGTCTTCCCTCCCAGCTAGGATTCTGGATGCAAAATAGGTTCCTTCTTTTTAGAAAAGGGAGCATTCCACGGGGACCTGCTATCATTCCTTCTTTGCTCTGCGGCCAGGATTAAAGCCTTGCAGACCTAAAAGAGCATCAATTAATCTTGTTTTTATTTTCACTGCTCCTTGATTAGAAAATGTTAACTGGTTACCAGACATAACCGCAAGTTCCTAAATAAATATTTGAAGAAGGAACCACTTTCCTTTCGATAATTCAAGAAAAAGACCACTCTGGTGATGAGGGGCCCCCTGGCACAGGGGCATCTTGGCAGTTCTGACACACACAGAGGTTCCCGGGAAAGGGAGACAGAGCTGAGAGAGGGGAGGAGCCAGCCTGGGGAGTGAGTGGCAGGTCAGAGAGGAGGTCTCTCTGTAACCCTGCTGCTGCTGCCGGGTGATCACAGCACCAAGGAGCCTCTGCGAGTGCATTTCCTCAGCCATAGAAATGATTGTCTCATAGGTCCTTTCTGGTTCCAAAGTTCTCTATCTCCTCCAGGGAGGACAGCCACACAGCTCTGTAGCATTGTATCACAAATACTGAATTTTATTTTCTCACAGAAATCAGAGGGGAATAGAAGCAACTTATTTTATTACGTATCTTTTTCTGAAAAGTAAGCAACAAACATTGCACTACTAGCAGATGCATAAAGGCTAAAAACTGACCTCACAGTGCCCAAGAACAATTTCTGACCTCAGCCAGAGTGAACATTGGGAATGGCCTTCTTAAACAGCAGTTCAAGTGACCAAATCAGTAACATCTTTGTCTTGGACCTGTGCAACCCACGGTCTCGCTACCTCCTGTCAGGAGGGCCCATTATTTGGGAGGTGGTTATATTGTAAGAAAACTTCTGTTTGCCAAATTGGAGGGTTGGATAATTACAATGCCAGGACTTCACGTAGGTGGTTTCTTCAAAGGCCTTTATTTATTTGCTGCTTAGTGGAGAAGAAACCTCATTTATGCAGTTGTTTTTTCTCCCAGGGAGGCTGAGACCTTGGTACAGCTAATGGACTACGTATCACTGACTTTTATATAGTCCCAGGCAACTTAATACTAAAGCAATTTGATGATTTGATATTATTAAAAGCGTCTTTTTATTGAGAACAGAAGATTAACTACTTGGATGTCCGTTCGGAAAACAATGTGGCTGCCAAAAGACATTTGTTTCTAGAAAGAAAGAGACAAAGATGGGGATGGGAGGGAGAGAGAGAGAGAATGGAAGGCGAGAGGGAGGAAGGAAGAAAAAAGGGTATACTTGAATACATGAATACATGCTGGTAACATTTAAGCCCTGGCAGACCAGCCCAGCTTTGTCCAATAGAAATGTAATGTGAGCCACATGTATAATTTTAAAGTTTCCAGTAATCACATTAAAGAAGTAAAAAGAAAAAAAGGTTTTAATAACATAGTTTATTAACCTTAATATATCCTAATTTCATCAAAGAGATTTGAAATGAAATTATCATTTCAACATATGATCAATATAAAATTATTAATAAGATATATTGCATTCTTCTTTTCCCTAACTTTTCTTAATCTTCATAGTCCTTTGTGTTTTTGTACTTGGAGCACGTCCCACCTCGGGCTGGCCGGGTTTCGACACTCTCTGTACAGCACAGGTCTCTGCCCGTGCCACTCGACTGAAGTCCTCCCCAAAGGACACCAGTGACCCCCAGACGGCCTCTTCTGGCTCCGAAGCCTCCTTCGCGTTCTCTTTGATGTCTCTGCAGTGTGAGTCACATTTGATTACTTACTCCTTAAAACTCTCTCCTCCCTTGACTTATAAAACCTGACATTCCCGGCTCCTAGCCCGTCCCTCTGGTGCTGTGCCCACTGTGCTTTTCCACTGTCCTCCAAGCGTAAGTCGTCTTGCTCTCTCTCTCACGCTCTCGCTCTCCATATGAGAGGCCCCCAGGCTGAACCTGGCTCCTCGCTTCCAGTCACACACCCTAGACAAGCCCTAATCTCTCCTCCTACCCATGCCGGCTTTCCTCCCTGACATCCTGGCTTTTGTCCGTGTCGCCGTGACCAATGAACAGATATCGAACGAGCACTTGATCCTCACCAGCTGCAGGGGTGCAACAGTGGACACACCAGACAGAAATCCCTGTCTTCACAGAGCTGACACTCTAAGAGGACTGTCAGACAATAAGACATAATAAATAAGTAAAATACATAGTGCGTTAGAGAGTCACGTTCGTGGTGGAGGGAAAGGTAGCGAGATAAGGAGAATTGGGAGTAGAGGGGAGGGCTGGTTGGGTGGCCTTAATAGGAAGGGGACTTTGGGGCAAAGACTTGAAGGAGACGAGAGCAGAACCACGCAAGCGTCTGGGGAAGAGCGTCTAAGCCGAGGGACTGGTGCGAAGACACTGTGGCTGAGTGTGCCCAGTGTTTAAGGTTTGAAGAGACCATTGTGTCTGGAGTCTGGTGAGCAAGAGGGAGGAAAGAAGGAAAGGTGATCCGAAGGTGGTGGGGAGCCTGAGAGTGGCCGACCAGCCAGGCCAGCGTGAGGGCCTTGGTCACCCGGGCTTGGAATGTGCAGGCCTGGTCTCTCCTGTGCTTCTCCATTCATTCGGTGTGCAGGGCTGAGCCGCGCCATTTCCTAATTCCATTCCCCACTCTCCATTTTATCCAATCCCCCTGCCACCCTGACATTGGTAGGTTACTGTCCCTAAAGAGAAGCAGTCGTCATGTCCTCCATTTTCACATCCTGTCCCCAGCACCTTTGGGATCAGGTTTAAAGCCTCTGACGAGGCTTTCACGAACCTGTGTGATTGTTCAGGGTCCCCGTGCACAATCGCCCTTCCCTGCAGCCAGATTGGAGTCCTCCCCACCCACTGTTGCTCCCTGCACCCAGAGTGTTCTGTGTCACTGCTCAGTTCAGTGAGTAAACAAAGGATGGCCCATGAAGACCTCCCTCAACCTGTGTCACCCCCAACTGGTAGTTCCTTCTTTAAACTCTCACAGCATTTTGCATTTGTCTTTATTAGCATATTTGCCATATTTTGACTTGCATTATAGTTGCACTTGTTTTATCTCCTCTCCTAAATTTGTCCAGGAAACTCACCTTTTTGGTCTGTGCAGATCTCATAGTTCCCAGGGCTTTGCCTCCCCCAAATCTGGTACCATGTATTTGCTGAACATCCTACTAAATCAGTGAACGATTTGCAGTGCCATAATTGGCTGCTGTCTTACACGGCTGTGTGAGGGCAGGGGAATTAGGCATTTTCTTTCTTCCCTCTTACTTCTCAAAGTGAGTAGCATCTGTTTGATTATTAAAATGTTTTTAAAATCACTGAGTCATGGTCAGTCATCAGACAGGCAATTAAACTTCTCTGAGCTGTCTCCTCAGCTATTAGAAGTGGGGCAAGCATTCTCGCCTCACAGAGCTGCAGTGAGAATTAATAATATCACGTGTGAGATATTAGGTACCTGGCCTGGCACATGATAGGTGCCAATAAAAGACAGATGTGAGGATGATGGCGATGATGACGGTGGTGGTGGTGATGATGATGGCAATTATGACTTGCAAGGAGCTAAAAATGAAATGCTTTTAAGGAGAAGGTTCTGTCCGGGCGGTTGAGCGATCACAGATCTCAGTGTAAGGTAATTAAGTTTTCTCTTCATCTGATGTTACTGGCAAAAGCAAAGGTCATCTGATATATTCATAGAAGTTTCCAGATAGATCAATTATTCATTCCCACGTTTGACATTTTGAAACAGATGAATTTCACACTGGGACTACAGATGACTAAAAAGGGAAGGACCTCGCTAGCACGGCTATTTGATGTGATGAACTGTGTAAAGCGGCTCTGCTAGACGCACGCATAGTTTTTAAAGAGGAGCGAATTTTTCCTATAATAGTTCTTTAGCTTTTGCATTATAAAATAACGCATGTTTATTGTATAAAATCTGGAAAACGCAAAAAAAGTAAAAATCATGCATAATTCCACTATTTAGGGGCAGTGACCATGTATGTACATTTTGAGGTATATTTTTCTGATCTCTTTCATTATTTTCCCTTCTAATAATTTGGGGGGAAAATACAGTATATCTTCTCTTACTATGTTATTGGTTAACAATAATTTGAGTTCATTTTTATCTAATTATTAATGGCAAGAATGAAATAATACCTGTTGCCTTTCTCTTGTGTAAGGTATGATATTTAGTACATTACTTTTTCTTCTTCCAAACATTCCCAGCTTTTTTGGCTTAAATTATTATTATTAATAATTTACATCTTCTCTTTCAATAATTACTTTAATGTTTACATTAATGTTACAACCACATTAGCAATAATTATTTAGATTTACTTATATTTAACTGGTTTCGTAGTTTAAGACCTATACACTTATACTGTTTCTTTCTCACTCTTTTTTTTTTTTTTCTTTTTCCCACTTCAGTAAGCTGGTCTCTCTTTCCCATTCTTATTTGTTTACTTCATCTATCAGTTGACTGGTTTCTTCTCCAGGTAATATTTTTAGGCAGGACATGTAGGTAGTTGACTTTCTGAGGTCTAGGATGTCTGATAATTTTTTGCATGGGTGACTATAACTTGGCTGAATGTGAAATTAGTAGTTCATAAACATTTCTCCTAAAATTATATAGACGTTGTTCAGTTACTTCTTTTGTTTCGTGTGATGGAGGAGAAACCTAAAGGCACACTGGTATTCATTCATTTGTGGTAATTTTCCCAAATGCTTACATTTTTTTGTTTTTTTTTTTTTCTTTTGCCCTTGAAACTGAAAAAAATTCCTTAGGGTAAATCCGCTGGTCTATTTAATAAATTTTATCTGGTACTTAAATGACTCATCTCTTTTCTGTAGTAATTTAGGTTCACCCTGTTTGGTAGCAGGGTCAGAAATAATGAATTTCGGATGCTCTGAAATCCAGGCAAGCCCTAGGCTTTTTAAATATGTACATATTTAAATGTGAGATGTGGTGGCAGGAACTCAGCCTGTTGAGTCAGTTCTGCAAATGATCGGCTACATGACCTTGGACATGTTACCTGATTTCTCTCAGAGCCTCAGTTTCCCCATCTGTAGATGGAGACAGGAAAAACTTGAGGATTCGTTATGAAGAATAAACAGGGTAACAACGAAGCCTGCTATAAATCGTCTCTACTCTTCTGCCGTATGAAGAGAGTAATTCCTCCCCTAGGCCAAGGTCACAGAACTTCGGTTCAAGAAAACGTCAGATTCTATCTTAGGACTCAGAGTTGCTCTTCTTACTAACTGGAAAGGGTCTTGGAGAAGTGGCTCCATCCTTGAAGGAAGAGCATGTTCCAGGGGAGCAGGCGTCTGCCAGGGGAGAGAAGGAACAACATTAGCCCAGACCTAGGCACAGGAGCACCAACTCCATTCAGCCTTGGGAAGAGCCGAGAGAAAAAAATGCTGTTTCCCTCTTGGTCCCTGGCATGCCTCTTGTCCTTGTCTTGGATGTTCCTGCTGTCCTCGTCCCTTACATCACGACTCAGAAGTGTGGACACAGTATTGGCAGACCCCATTAGATCACGGACACTCACTGCTGAGAGTGGTCCACAGGCGGGCAGCTTCGCATCACCCAGGAGCTTGTCAGAAATGCAGGACCTCAGGCCCTGCCCTGGAGCTACTGAATTAGAATCTGCATCTGAACAAGGTCCTGGGGGGATTCCTGCCAGTGTCAGTTTGAGAAGCCCTGGTCTAGCCTACATGTTGGTCAGAACCAAAGTTTTAGGTGGCTTCTTTGTTATTAACCAGTGATTTCATTTTCATGCCTTTAAAAGTAGAAATGAAAGCACAGCAAAGAGTTCTAGAAGAAATGAAAGTAAAGCATATGGAATTTTAAAACACAGAATAAAAGGCCAATAGTTTCTCACTCAGCCAGTTTCAGGGGAGCCAGGGAAGGGCCTGGCTTCTCTCCCTGAGGCCGCCTTAAACTGCTTCCTGGTTTTTTAGCATTTACCCAGCACAGGCTCATTCTTCTCTGAACAGTTCTTAGCCTCTCTGCTTGACCACAATAATGAGAACACAACCGCTGAAAGCCACAATCATGCCACATGTGGCTTTTGTGGCTCCCATGCACCTAATTGTGGGGGATCACACTGTGTCCATGGAAGTGGTCACCGAACAGAAACCGACACGCAGTGCTGCTGTTTCTGGGGTGTTCTGTGGTGCCAGCCTTGGTCTCTCTCTGGGCCCCAGCCTCTCGTTCGCCTCTTCTCCGGCCACCACCCAGACGGTGAATCTGTGTCCCCAGCACCGGCCACCAACCCCTGGCCAGAGGCAGAGGCAGAACCAGCGAAGACTCCGAGGCGTTGTGGCTTCCGGAACTCCAGAGTCCTTAAGGATGGTGTGAGCTCTCTGGTCACCAAGCCCGTGAGACACAAGCACCTCTCTGGGCCTAACCTATCCATCCACCCTGAATTTCCAGAGAGGTAAAATAGGATGTCTCTGGATGTGGGGGGAGCTAAACACGTTCTGGGCTCTCCACAATCCTCAGGCGGCTGTCTGCGTCCACTGCTTGAGTTCAGGGAACATGCCTGTCTTGTCCACGCTTGTGTCTGTAGTATCCACTAGAATGTCTGGCACGCAATAGGCACTTAATATGTATGTGAACCTAAATCCCGGTGCAGCAGAGAACCTGCGTGATCTTAGACCACAAGAGCGTTAACGCGGCTTAGCAAGAAATAAAGCTAATACTCAAACCGTGGATCGTGGTCACTGCTGCCTTACAGAAGAAGGACGTATTTCCGCTCTGCTGCACACTGTTGCTTCTTCCTTTCATCCTCGAGGATGAAAATATCCTCATTGGTTTGAGGGGCCTCTTGGTAGAGGGAGGAGAGGCCCCCCGGGCACAGGCGGCCTGCAGAGGGTGAGACTGGAAAACTCAGAAGCAAAACACGGTGGGAGGGAGGTGAGGATTTCAGGGCAGCGCAGCAGGGGGGCGCTGGTGGTGATAGGGGGAGCAGAAATGGGGGAAAACCTGGGAGTGATAAGACCAGTTCCCAGGAGCCAGAGAGGACCCAGCACCACAGCAGGGGACCGGGGTGCCGAGAGGGAAACTCACACACAGGTCACTCTGTGGGACGTTCTGTGGGAACTCCGCCCCGTCACCCCGAGCCTCAGAAAGTCGGCCAAGGGCCACCGTCTCGTGACGGGGTGTCTCGTGGAAAGGGAGCCCAGTTCAACATTTGAGTGGGTGAGAGAGAGAGGGGCAGAGAGCAGAGCAGGGCCCAGGAAGGAGCAGCTGTGGAGCAAGAAAACTGAACCAGGGAAGTCTCCGAGGCCTGGGCTGGGAGCAGCAGCCGAGGCTCATCGGGAAGCCCAGAAACCCCGAGTGGATGCGAGCTCTCCCGAGCCTGGGGCGGGCGGCGCCGGGGAGCCCCGAGGCGGGACGATTTGGACACCTGGTTGCTGTTATGTGGGTTCCATAAGGCTCCTCCCAATCCTCGGAACCACCCCGGCTTTGGGGGAGTAAATCTCCAGTCTGTAGAAGCCGCCAGCACATGACTGCGTCTTAGTGATAATTTTGTGAAACCTCTGGAGATTCCTGGACAAAAGTGAGAATTGTCACTACAAAATGACAAATGAACCGGGATAACCAGGGTTGGATGACCTCCAGCAGTGGTCCCGGCTGCTTCCCATGACAGCAAAGCTCTCCCTACTTAAAGGGACAGAGGTGCGGATTACCACCACCGCCTCCCACCCCACCGGGCCTTCTGATGCAGAAGGCTCCCACCCTGGGGAGGAGGGGGCTTGTCCAAGAAGCTCACCTGAGGCGGGCTCTGTGGCTCTACGAAAAAATAGGAATAGTCACAGTGGTGCAGTGAGGAAAAATAAAGGATCTTGTTACTTGGAGAGAATGATTTCAGAGAAAAAATACTTAAAAAACCAGATGGTTCCTTTGTTACCAATAGTTGCCTATAAATTCTCTATTTTTCTGTTCCATGGAATTGAAATTGATTGAAATTGGCATTTCTTAAGCATGAGTCAGTTGACAAGAAAATTGAGAAAACAAAACAACCAGTGCCAACAGAGTTTTTTTTCCTCTTTCTTTATTCCAAACAAGTGCAGAAGTTCAGATAAGCTAAAGAAAGAAAGAAAGAGAGAGAGAGAAAGAGAAAGAATGAAAGAAGAAAGAAAGAATGAAAGAAAGAAAGAAAAAAGAAGGAAGCCAATGATCTGTTTTAAGAAGGCTCCAGCAGTTCCCTTTCTGAAGCAGCTGCACAGATCTGTGCTCACACACTTTATCCAGCTGTTGTACATCTGGAATCTTGGAGTCTTCCCTCTTGTGCTCCATGCAAAATAGCAAAAAACAAACAAACAAAAAAAACAAAACAAAAAAAACACATCTCTGGTTTTCTACCCAGGTGGTTTCATAGTCTTTTCTAGGAGGTAAAATCCAGACTTGCGCTGTGGAAAATTGCCACTCTTGGCTTGAAAGCCACAGTTTAGCAATTGGTGTGTTTCAGGGGAACTGGTGGGTCTGAAGATTAATTTGTATTTGCTGCCTCCTGGGGTTCCCAGTCAGCCACTTGGCTCCAGGAGCCACTAGTCTCTAGTGTTGCAAGGCTCACCAGGGGTGAGGAAGAATGCGGCACAAATGTCACCAGTGAGAACAGCCTCGCTGTCTAGATGTCTTCTGCCTTGCACAGTTTCCCCCAAGTCACCATCACATATATAAAAAAGGTGACAGTGGACATTCGTGTCTTCCACTGACCACAAAATGCCTCCTGTCCCGGAGACCTGGAGGTGGTGGTGGCACTTTGGTGCAGCTGTGTCTTGCTTCTCCTCCCAGCCACATGACCTACCTGAGCTGCTTCATGCCAGCTCTGCTGATGAACATGAAAAAAGAGGCTGCGGAGACCAGCAGGGAACCCACTGACTGACTAATCACACTTGGCGCATTTTTCCAAACACAATGTACATGTGGGAGAAAGGCCACTGGGCTCTATGTGGTGAGTCAGCCAGTAAAGAGATCCTTTCCCACCTGAGTAGAAATGAGTCTCAAAGGACATTGAATTTCCCGTATGTGACTGTTAGAAATGGGGTGGAATTTTGGGTGGTGTGGGGAGAGCAGTGTACAGATTTAAATAAAGAAATACGGTATATATGGTCTGTCTTTGTTCCAATTCACGATCCTGAGGTCCACGGAATTTTGCTGATCATTACAGCGCTTTGGAGAATGGTGTTTTCTCCGATGCAAAGCGGCAAATGCAATTGAGGAAAGCCCATGGAATGTCAGCCCCAAGCTTTGAACAGTGCTCAGCTTATGCATTCGCACAGATGCCAGCCCCACAAGCCCCGTGCAAGCCTGCCTAACTTTGCCTACTGTGAACCCCTGCAGCATCCACCATCTGTGTCCTTCACCTTGCATGGAACATTTGCTGACTTTAAAAAATAATAGTAATAACCTTCATAGGTATCCTTTCTATTTTTTTTTTCAATTCTTTTGTAAGTCCTTGGAGGACAGATTTGTGCCCTTTGTATTCCCAGCATCAAGTTCAGGGCCTTCTCTATAGAAGGCTTCAAAATAGTTCAATGAAGCAGAGCATATGTACATGGATGTATGGCTCACCCCAATGAGGACAAGTATCCTGCAGTAGGAAATGACAAGGACAGCAGTTCAACTCAGCAAACATTGCTGATGTCTTCTTGGGGTCATGGCTAAAAGCGATAGTAACAGAGGAGGGGCTTGCAATGCTAGAGGTAAATGTCATCGTGCTGGGCATTCTCATCAGTGTGAACTGTAGGCATAGATGCAGGGAGTGGAGAAAATATGAGAAGCTGCAGGAATCAGGGTCATGAAAATGTGGCCCAGCCATGGATCATGCAGAGAAATAGACTGGTGCACTGGAGCCAGCTGTTAAATATTCAAGAAAATTGCAGGAATTTTGACACCCAGTTGCTAAGCCATTGGTAACTTGAAATTGGCCATGGACAAAGTACGTATACCATGGAAATTGGCAAACACTACAGATCAGGGCTCCTCTCTTATCTCTACTTACCCTGACAGCTGGTTTACCAGAAAACTACTGCTAGCATCCAACCATCTGTGAACAGGCAAGAGTAATTTTTGAGCAAAAGCGTCAAGCTGACTGTGACCTTAAATGGCTTTATTGCACAAAGCAGCTGCCTGGGCCAACAACTGCCTACGGTTCCAGAAGCAAAGGTTGAACTTTACCTATAGCTAAGTGTGCTGAGAATCTTTGGTCATTGCTTTGTCTTGTCAGCTACGTCTGCCTAACCTGACCCTGATTATAGTCACAGCTTTTCTTACAAAGGGCTACAATATGCATTAGTATTTAATATACAATTTGAATTTGTAAATTTCTCTCATTATGGACCCTCGGAGTACTGCATGTGAATTACAGGCACCATTTTTCCCAGCAGTGGTTCCCCAAAGTGAAAGAAGCAGAGCCAAGAATGACTACCTATGTCTGAGGTCTCTGTGTATGAAACTTTCTTCTTGGATTTTTTGCTGCCTTTATTTGCTCTTCTCTATCTAGAATGTTTCTCCGGGTGACCTTATCTAGTCTCATGGGGTTGAATTCTGTTGTACACTGATGGCGCCCAAATCCAGCTGTATTTTCTCCCCTGAGCTCCAGACCATATCCAGCCTTGTCCTCAGAGTCCCCATTAGGATGTCTGACCAGCATCACAGAGACGTTACATCAGTTCATGTCATTCCTCTACTTCTGGTGGCTTCCCATCTGTGAAACGGTGCGGTCTACATCCCCAGCCCGTCACTTCTCTGTCCTCTCCTGCTGCCCCCTGGCCTTACCATGCCATCTCCTTGCTGTCTACCAAAGACGGCAGACAGGATCCACCGTAGGAGAACTTGCTCTTCCATCTGCCTGGAAAGTTCTCTCCGTGGTTGTCCTCCTGGCTGCACCTCCTCTGAGGTTAGAGGGGCCTTCCTGACTGCCTTATTTTAAACTGCAACCTCCCTTCGCCCTCCCACTTTTCTTCTTCCCCTCCTTTTATCACCTCTTAACATACCAGACCTTCCTGTTTATTTTCTCCTCCCTACAGTGGAAGCCCCGCGGAGGGCAAGCGTTTTAATCCCGCTTGTTCACTGACATATCCCCAAGACCTAGCTCAGTTCCCTGCACGTAGTGGGTCAGTGAATACCTGTTGAATGAACAAATGAAAAAATCTTGATTTCTGTCCTCAAAACTGTCTTCCAGTTTTTGTCTCTGCTGACGGGGCCACTGTTTCACCCAGGACCTGCTCACTCTGAGCTGCCTTCGTCCTCTGCATCTGACCCATTGGCGAGTGCTGACAGCTTGACCATCACCATAGAGCCTGGATCTGACTACCTGCCTCCCTTCTCTGCATCACCATAGTCCAGGCCACTGTCATCCCAATGGGACAGTCGCAATCACTTCCTACCTCGTTCTCCTGCTTCCAGGCTCCGCCGCCCCAACACACCTTGCCAGAGTAATCTTTTTGAAATATGAAACACAAAATATGAAACACAACACTTGATTCCTGTGCTGCAAACCTCCCAAAGGCTTCTCGCCACACTTAGAATAAAACCCACGCTGCTCGACCTGCCTGCCGCTGACTTCTCCAGACACACTCCTGACACTTTCCCCGCTTTCCTCACACCGGCTGCATTCATTCTTTCCCTCCACCGTGTGCATTCAAGGCCCACTATGTGACAGGGATGTTCCAGATGTTTGGGAAATGTCATGGAACAGAACAGAAAAATATTTATACTCTCGTGGCACTTCCATTCTACTTGGCGGGAAACAAATTGCAAGCAATAAACATGATAATAGTTAATCATATAGCATATAAGAAGGTGATGAGTGCTATGGAAAATAAAGTGAAATTAAAGGGGAATTGAAAGTGCTGAGTTGGAGCTAGGGAGGGCAGGCTACGGAATTAAATAGGTCCGCGTTGAAGAGGCAAGACATGAGCAAAGACAGGGAATTGTGTCACGCTGGGGTGGGCTTGTACTGTGTCCGGGCTTGTACTGTGTCCACTCAGCTAAGCTGGAGCTTCTTTTCTCGGAATTCCCCTTTCTGCATAGGTCCGGGTTAGTGTGGCCCACGAGAGACATTATGCACAAGATCTGGAAGGCAGGAATGGAGCAGCAGCACTATTCTTTTTGCAAGAAGGTCAGCACAGGCAGCCGGTGATATTGCAGCTCGCTCACGCTGATGTGCATGGCTGGCTCGTTCTGTTGGACAATAGCTGGGCCACAGTTCCCGTAGTCCCCACAGGGTCTCTTCCTTCAGCTACTCCAGCTCCCAGCCAGGTGCACACTCAGCCCCTAGACGAAGAGCACCGAGCTTGGAGGCTTGAAGGTGTTGAGAGACCAATCAGGTTCTAGTTCGTCTTTGTCCCCACATCCCTCACTTCTCTTCCCAGCTGCCTGCCCTGCTGATTTCAGACTAGAACAGCCTCATGTAGACTAGCTGGCCTGCTTCCACCCGCCAGTCACCAAATAGCGCACTCATGAACTCACAAAATAAATAGATAAGTGTATTTTTGCAGGGATTTATCATAGGGATAATATTTGTTTTATTATACTTACTTTATACATAATGGTTGGCTTCTTATCATTCAATCTATGGTCATATGTCCCCACTTTATAAAACTCTTATCTAAGTGTCTAAAATAGAAGCCTCTACAATCACTCTGTATCCCTTTACCTGTTTTGTTTTCTTTGTGACATAGATCACTCTCTCAAGTTAAATATATATTTATTTATCTGATTACTTGTTTAAAGAGGCCTATCCCATTCATCGCTCCCTCTCCAGTGCCTAGAACACAGCTTGCCTACACATGGTAGGAATTCAAAAAGTAATGTCCAAATAAATGTATTTGAGGTCTTTTATTTTTGGTGGCTGTATAACAGATTTCGGAATACCAAAATAAGCTAAAATGGTTTCCACTACAGCCATTTTGGGTGCGTATTTCATAGCAGCTTAATGGAAAACTCCAGCATTTATTCATAAAGTCTACAAGTGGAAAGCAAACCATTTTTATTGATTATTCTAGACAAAATTACTTTTTATCAATAGACAGATTTCAAAAACGCAACCAAACCAAAAGCAAGCCTTTTATTGTATCATACTGCTCCTTTCACTAAAAAAAAAAAAAAAAAGTCCTCAGTTTTTCTTAGTGCTAAATATTGAAAACAATTACAAGATATCTGGTCTGTTAATAAATTACACTCACCCCTAGGGAGCACCTGAGTAAAAGTCAGCTTGGTACTACCTCTCTAGTCAAAAATTGAGCTATAGTTTTTTTCCTAGCAAGAAAACACAGGATCAGAAGATTCTTTAAATTATACTAAAGCAAATCAGTTCTTTAAAAGAAATGTCTGTTTTACATTTTAACCATTTCAAGCCAAAGAAACTTCCAAGTGAAAACTTGTTTTGCCAATTCTGTAATAGAGCAGGGATCCCAATTTTTGCCAAGTAACTCATTTCAATTGTCTTTAATGATTCCTTCTTTCCATACTTGCTCACCTTACTTTCCTTTCCTTTGTGGTATAAGCTCTGAGCATTCCACCCAGATGTGGATCTTCTGCACTAGAAGAACTAGTGTTTTCTTCCTATGGCCTTTCCTGGCATAAACTTCAATTCCCTCCTAAACGTATTTGTTTGTATGTTCATATATCAAACCGTATGTATTGATCCTCTCCTGTGCTCCAGAGGCTGGTTTAATTTCAAGGACATTTCCTTGGAAGAGCTCCTAGCTTTTCTGACCCATAAATGTTGCACTTTTGACCCAAAGCAGCAAGTCTAGCCCTTCCTTGGTTTCCTGAACATTCTCCCTTGGATCTTTTAGGGCATAAACACTTCCTGCTGCTATTCCTACCATTCTCAGCCACTAATATCTATTTGTCTTTGGTTAAATACTCTTCCTTCCCATTTTTGTCCCTGCCCTTTTAAAATCTGAGAGCATCAGAGAATTTCCTGTGCAGTCTCTGGTTTTATTAGCTCCCTTCCCCTTTTCTCCTGCTGCAGAATCACTTGCAATTGCAGATTCAGAGTGACATTTCCGAGAGTGTCCCAACCCTCTTGAGACTTCATTCATTTGAAAGTCCCTGACTGTGACATCTGGTCTATCTCTCCCCTGATCTTTGGGAATTGTGCTTCCCTAAAGTCTAGAATGCATGCTTAACTATAAACCTTGCCCTGCCCTTGGCCTTTGGCTATCGCGAGCTCGAAAATGGATTTGGGATCCAAGCAGCCATGGATCTGAATCCTAGCTCTATCACTTATTGGTGATATCACCTCACTAAGTCATTTTTGTACCTAAGTTTTCTCCTTTGTACGAAAGGAACTACTCTAAAGATTGTATTTTCCAAATATGGCCACAGCAATAAATATATATTAATACATGTATGTGTTCCATCCCATACACTTCTTTTACAATGTGATAGTGACACTCCCCTATCTGGGCAGGCAGAAGAATGCTGTGTAACTTCTGAGACTAAACCATAAAAGGCAACACAGCTGCTGCCTGGTTCTCTCTCAGGACATGCACCCTTGGAATAGGGTTGCCAGATTTAGCAACTAAAAATACAGGATACCTATTTAAATTAAACAGCAAATAATTTTGTAGTATAAGTATGTCCCAAACATTGCATGGGACATACTTATACTGAAACATTATTTATAGTTTCTCTGAAATTTAAATTTTAAATACGAGGTGTCCTATATTTTATCCAGCAACCCCACTTTGGAGCCCAGAGCCACCATGTAGGAAGTTTGGCTACCCTATGCCTACCAGCTCTTCAAGTTCCTCAATTTTCAAGTATTCCCTGCTCAGGTACCAGATGTGCATTGAGAAGCCTTGTGGAACATTCTGGCCCAAGCCACCATCTGCCTGCGAGACCCCAAGCCAGAACCCCTAGATGAGCATGGTCAACCCTCAAAACCAGGAGGAATAATAATACCAGGTGATTATAATTGGTTGAAGCTGCTAAATTTGGGTATACTTTGTTATGCAGCAATAGGTAACTAACACAATTACCTACTTCATAGAATTATTGCATTGTTTAAAAAAGGTAATGTAGTAAGGCACCTAGCATGGCATCTGGAAAAAGATATTAATTCTCTTTGTCCTCTCCCTACACACACACAAACTCATCCATATACATGCATGACAAGTCACGATCTCTTTCCCCAGGATTACTTTCATTCCCATGGAACT
>NW_012154618.1:2420371-2428107 GCF_000956105.1 Propithecus coquereli | reverse complement strand
ATGCATGAATGTCTGTGAAAATGTTCACAGGGTATTAGTTGTATATCTGCTTGTTTTCAGGTTTCCTCTCCCGCCATGTGCTGATGCCATTATTTCATGGTCCTTATAATTCCCGATGATTTGGTTCCTCCGGAGCCCCACAGATTGCTACCTACCCACACTCATATTTGTTCCTCCTCTTGGTATGTGTTTATCACTCAAGGTAGAGGCACAGGGTCTTAGGGTAGGCTGAACAATAGCTCCTCACCTGCCCAAAGATGTCCACATCCTAATCCTTGGAACAGGTGAATATATTACCTTAGGCAGCAAAAGAGACTTTGCAGACACAATCAAGGCAAGGATCTTGAGATGGAGAAATTATCATGAATTATCCAAGTGGGTCCAATATAACCACAAGGGTCCCCACAGGAGGGAGGCAGGGGAGGCAGAGAGAGCTGGAGATGTGCTAGTGAAGCACAGGTCAAAGGGACGTGGGGCCGGCAGCCCAAGAAAGTGCTCAGCCACCAGAACCCAGATAGGGAAAGAAAACGGCTTCCCTCCTAGAGCCTCCAGGAGGGACGCAGTCCTGCTGACACTTTGATTTTAGCCCACTGAGACTGATTTTGGACTTCTGACCTCCAGAACTCTAAGATAGTAAATTTATGTTGTTTTAAAGCCACTAAGTTTGTGGTAATTTGTTGCGGCAAGAGGAAACTAATACAAACATCCATGACTTTTATGAAATTTCCCCTGGGAGCCAGGAGGACTCTCTAGCCCTTTCCAACCAGAAAGGCCATTCATGTGTTATGAGGGTATTTGTTTATAGTTATGACCTCATCTCCTTTCCTGAAGATTTTGAGATGGCACGTTAGGAAACAGACTCTCTTTTTGTTTGACCCAAACGAGCTACAGTTTCAGAGGGGAAATGTGTGATGACTTATGTGTGGGGAGGGAGTATGTTTAGAAAGAAGAAGAGAATCTGCCAGAATTTAATCCCACTGTGTCTACAGTCCCAGGATTCTTGCCTTCAGGATTAAATCTGTCTCTGGTTTAGAGTGAGAAAAATGCAAGACAGCCATCTGTGGTCGAGACTGCTAGCTTTCACCAAATTCACTTTCTTTTCTTCCTGGGCACCATCTAGACAGCATTTCTCAGCCCACCTTGCCTTTGGGTGTGGCCTGTGACTGAGGTGGCCGGTGGAATGTGAGTGGATGATGCGGCCACATCTGAGTTGCCCTTCCCCAAACCTCCTATGCATGTTGCTCCATGTTCCTTTCCTCCCATTGGTTTGACGCAGGTAATCATAATGACCTTGGAGGGCATATGTTGGGGATACCAGACAATTTGAAAGGAGGCTGGGTCCCTGAATTCCTGCCTGGAGGAAATTTGACAGCCAATCAGGAACATCTGTATCTGTTTTGGACTTTATGTCAGAGAGAAATTAATTTCTATTGTGTTGAGCAATTATATATTTGGGAGTTGTTTATCGTAGTAGCTGGCATTGCTGAAGGTAACACATCATGCAAATCCCAAATATTTTGGGTAAGCACAGCCTGTTTTGCAGACAAATGGGATCAATGCCACCTGTAAGAAGCTGATTGGAGCTTAGGTTTCACTATGAACACAGCAGGTTTCATAAACACGCCTAGTAGAATGGTTCTTCGCAGGTTTTCCTGGCTCAGCCCAATCAAAGGCACTGCTGATGCAACAAACCCTTCTCTCAATGCATTACATAACTTAAATGAACAAAAACAGCTTGGCTTTAATATTTTCACTGTGGACTAAATATGAATGAGGAAATCATTTAATACCCCTTAACTTTGTCAAAACACGGTTCTCTGGACATGATCATCCAAACATTCCTTGCTGTCCAAGAGAAACACCACCCCAGCAGTGCACACTTGTCTCTGGACCTAAGATTGGGGTGACCAACCATCTCAGTTTGCCTGAGACTGAGGGGTTCTCCTGGAAGTAAGATTTTTGGTTTTAAAATGAGGAAAGTCCCAGGCAAATTGGGAAGAGCTGGTCACCCTCCAAGACACTATGCTGCTAGAAGCCAGTCCACATATGTGGTTAGAAATCCAGAAGAGAACAAAGAAGAGGGACTATTTTCCTTCTTCTACCAGGAAAGGCACACTCTAAATTTAGGAAATGCTATGTTCCCTTATGGCACCACTGACTAGGAAACTGCCAGAGTCTCGGATTCCTCCAATGGTTGTGCTCAATCCCTCACAAAGGCCAAAGGCAAATGCTGACATTAGACTGGTTGGGAATGTGCCCCCAACGTTCTGTCTTGCACAGTAGGGCAGGCAGTTCATGCTGAATGCTGTGACAATAGTCCCAAAGCGGAATGGTGGGTGCAGAGGGCAGGTGGGTGCAGCCAGCAGCAAGGAGGGACGGTCACAGGAGGCAGCTGGGGTGGAGAGCGGGGAGCGGCACATTGCACACAGTGCAGCCATCTGCTCCTCTGCCTGGGGTGTCCCTGTCACCCTAATTCACAACCACTTGCCATTAGATCTGCCCATGGGGTGGTTCCTGGGATATGGACTGTTAATTCATCTGTTTGGTTCCTATTCCATAGGGTGTCCGCCCACCTCAAGCACTTTTAGGCTCACTTACAGGAGAAAAAGAAGCTGACCATAATTATCCTAATGAAGATCAGGACGGGCAACTCGAGGCAGTGCCGTACCTCCCAGTTCCCCATCTCTTCTACGTCGCTGTCACCACTTTGGTCACTACCCATACTATTATTATTTACCATAGATGTTTCTTTCTATTGACTCACTTTTGAAACTCAAATAATTCTATATTTAAAGGAAATCGTGTATCATCAACATAAATGGAAAACCACTATCACTTGACAGAAACATAATAATCATTTAAAAAAATTAAGTACAAAGAAAGCAAAGCTGTATTATTAAATTCATGGTTGATGTAATTTCAGATGGAAGCCTCCAAGTCCGAGGCCTGCTCGGTCTTGAGTAAAAAGGGACAGTAGCAGAAGTTAAGAGATGCTGTGGACATACTCAAACCGTGTGGAGACTTGCTCCTCAGTCAGCTGAAAGAGAATTGAAAAAGAATGAAGTGTTCTCCCTCTGAGATTCACTGTTATTGAACCCAGTGTTTGGCACCACCGAGAATCCTCTCACAGTCAGTGGGTAATTTGATTTCACTTTAAATGAAGTATCTCAAATAGTCCTCAGCATGGCCTGATATTTCAATTCCTTCTCTCCCTTGCAAGCGTATTTGCCCGCTGCACAAGATACTATCCCCAAACCTTTTCTTCTCTGCTCTCCGTGCACCCCAGTCCTCACTGCTCATCTGGCCTCATACATATTAATATAATAAAAAAAATTAGCCATAAACATCTTCGTGTCCCCACTCTTAAGTCTGTGTGCCTGTTTGCATCGATTCCCGCCTTCTCCTCCTCTCTTCTCTTACCACGGAGCAAGTGTGCACCCGCCCGTCAGCAGCAACAGGTTTCCTGGCTCCTGTTCTGCCTCCTCCAGGGCTTTTGCTACTTGGCTCATATCCATCTCTCTCTCTCTCTCTCTCTCTCCATCCCCATTAGTGTACAAGTAAACTCACACCTCTAATCCTAAAAAAGACCTCTCTTTTTACTCCGCTCCAGCTACATCCCAATTCTCTGCTCCCCTCACATCCAAACTGCTCAAAGGCGTTGTTCACAAACTCACCATATCCGCCTCCCTTCCATTGCTTTTACTCTTCCTCCGCTGTCATTCCACCAAAACTATGCTGGTCAAACGTCTGGCTTCTTACTCCCTCCTCTGAAGACACGCTTCTTTCTCGGTTTTGTGACGTCCACATTCTTGACTTTGCTTCTACTCTCTGTCTGCCTCGTCAGAGTCGCTTTCTCAAGACGCTCTTCCTCCACCCAACTTCCAAATGCTGGAGTCCACCAGAGCTTGGCCTTGCTCACTCCCTCTCCTCCCTCTGCACTCTCTCCTGAGGGGATCCGAGTGTCCCCACAGCGGTGAGTCTCCTCTTCGGGCTGTAAATGCCCGCAGTTGCCACTCCGGCCTGAGCCAGCCACGCCGTGGAGCACTCCCCAGGACGCACAGGTGCTCATGTGCTATCTCCATGCAGATGCCTTACAAACGGCTTAGATTTCATGCATCCAAAAATGAACTCTTGAGATTTCCCTCTACACTGGTTATTCCCTAGCCTTCCTCCTTTCTGTGAAGGGCACGACCATTCATCCAATGCCTGAACCACAAGCCTGGGAGCGATGCCTTTTCCCTCTCTTCCTCTCTCTTCTCGTATGGTCTCTTCTCCTATGGTCACCCCCAAGATACATCTCCAGTGCATCTTCCTCTCTCCATCTGCACTGTTTCCTCCCCAATCAAGCCACCATCATCCCTTCTCTGGATTGTTGCAGTAGCCCCCATATCTCCAATACTCCAGAGGTGTCTGTTCCAGACACATCATGTCACTTCCTTACTTGAAGCCTATCTGGGGCTTCCCACTGAATACAGAATGAAACCCCAAATTCTTGCTCCCAAACCTGCACAGCCCTAAAAGACCCACCTCTGTCCACCTCTCCAACCTCATCAAATTTCTCTTTCCATCTCTCTCCTACTACTTTGTGACCCCCACTGGCTTTCAATAAACAAATGGCTTTAGTGAATGAATGAGTGAGTAAAATGTCAAGACTTATAGGAAAGCAAATCTTGATACAAGGTTTGCAGACACAAGTTTTAAGAAGAATCAAAAGCCTTTACAGGGAAAATATATGTGAGTATGATCCTAGAATTAACAAAAAGTATTTGTTTCAAATTTTCCCAGAGGTTCTTGGATGACACACATACTCATTCCTGAAAAATTGCAGAACTCCTTAGTTGGAAACAGTGTTTGCATTGACTACTCGAGAAAGTGCATGCCTAATGGGTTCATTCATACACACACACACACTGAAAACACTGTCAATATTCCCAGGAAGGAAAAATGGAAGAAACCTGAGCCCATAAAAAAGAAAGCCATTTCTCATAGTAAATTAGAAAATGTTCGTGTGCTGAATCTCTTAGTCACTGGCTTGGGGGTCAGGTGGTCCAGGTCTTATTTCAGACCACCACAGACTTTTTCTTCCCATGGAGGAAAAAGAGCAGGAAAGTTCTCTGGGATCCCTTTTATAAGGGCACTAATCCCATTCATGAGGGCTCCACCCTCACGACCTAATCACTCCCCAAAGGCTCCACCTCCTAATACCATCACATTGTGGATTTGGATTTCAACACATGGATTTTGAGGAGACACATTCAGTCCATAACAAAAGCTAGGCATTTTCCGTGCCTTTGGGGGTTTGCCTGACTGTGCCCTCCAGAAGACAGAGCACTCTACCTGTCAGAAGTATCTCACAGTCTCTGCTCAATGGATATCCTTTTCTTTTACCTTTTTAAATATTTACATTTATTCTTCACTTATGGATAAAATTTCACTTTGATTAAAACTTGCTTTCTTACAATGGAGGTGTTCAGTCACCACAGCAGAGTGGTCTTGACCGGGTACTTGTTTCTTGTCACCCGCTCAGCTGTAGCTAAGCTCTCTGATATGATCTGAACTTGACCTTAAGACAATGACAGCTCAAACATGTTGTTAGTTTAATGTCATGTCAGAGCTGTGACCAACAATAGCCATAATTGTGTCCAAACAGTCCTAATATTCAACAATGTCAAACAAGACTTTCAAGGGTGCATTGTGCAGGTAAAACTGAATTTGATGATATTGGCTGTTCTTTCTAGCAAGAATTCTGAATTCATTTTTATTTTGAAGTTTTGCTCTTCTAAGCGTTTCTGTGAGAGTATTTTACATTTCAACCTTGTAGAGTCTCTCTATTCAAGGTTGACAATCATTTTAATGGCCTGGTTGTTTTCATTTTGGCTAAAGAAAGTGACTTATTTTCAAAGTCTTCAAAGACTGTGGTGGCAAGCATGTATTTCATTTCATGGTTATACATTTTAATAACTTTGAGTTAAATTATTGTTGCAGGATCCCACATTGATCTATGCAATGCAAAAGACACATAAATTCTAATAAATCTTCTAAATATTCCAAAAGAGAAGATGCTTAGGCCAATGACAGGGCTTGTATTTATGAAACACAATTGTAACAATTCCCATAGATTCTTAAGTAATGTGCTCACCAAGAAAATGGCCACAATAAGTAGTATAAAATACCACTTGTATTGAATTGCTGACAATTCTCTTTTCGTAATACTGCCTGTGATGTTAACACCAGGAAGTATGTCACTACCTTTGTTTTGCTTCTACTTTAAGTGTTCCATACAATAGCAAGCTGGGAACATATTTTATTGGGGAGGAAGAGTAATCTATTCCTTTCCATAAAACTCAAACCACGATGAATTCTAAGTTCCCCAAAATAACTGTTGTGTAGATGATAAACAAGCCCTGGAATTTCAAGTCATGAATCACTCGTCTTTTTGAGTAAGCCATCAGGAGCCCTAAAGCGGCAGAGAGTGGGGGCTGCTGTGGGCCCTGGACACAGCGGCAAGCAGGGGCAGACTCCGGCGGTGCGGCAGGTACCTACAGTAGGTAGGGAAACCTTCATCATGAGAAAAAAATGTAAACATGACAGCGAGTGATTGAACTCAGACACAGATTCCAGCAAAAGAAGCGAGTGGCTGCATTTCCATCTCGAATCAGTGACAAACAAAATAAACGATTCACCAACCTGGGGTCCCTGGGAGGAGCAGTGGGCTGGAAACTGCTGCTCAGCTGTGCTCATAACACCTGGGACAGCTGCAGACCCCGTCCAAGGTCAAGGACCAAGGGTCAAGGGCCTTTGGAAATCTAAAACACTGTCCCAGGAATGCTGTGCTAGACTTCCTCTATGCACCAAAACTAACTCACTTCACTTTCCTTTTAAAAAAAAGTAACATTTAATTTTCCTGAATATATGAATAACATGTGTTACAGATAAAAACATAAAAGCATTAAAAAATCAAATTACCTATACTTTTTTTGCTCTGAAATAATTGCCATTAACATTTTAGCTTTTGTCTTTACACCAGTTTTCTACACAAATGTGGTTGTGACACAACTGGAACTAGGATAAGTATCCAGTTTTGTATCTGGCATTTTTGCTTATTGAAAATCACTTAATATTATATTGTGAGCATTTCCCCACATCTTTAAATATCCCCAGAAACGTCGTTTTTAATGGCTGCATAATTTCCATTACATGAGTGTATCATAATTAACTATATCCCCATCTTAGGCATTTAGATTGTTTTGACTTTTCATTATTATAAAAGGTGTTGTGATGAACATTCTTCCTGACTTATTTGTAACAATCCAGGATCGGGGCGGGGGAGAAATCTTTGTGTTCAGTGTGGGCAGGATTATTAACATGGTAAGAAAAACTGTGGCACCACAAACTTAGGAAGGAGTTTCAAAAAATCACATCCATCAAGGATTTAGATCCGTATGCTCTGAAGAAGGCAGTTCCACTGAATAAACACAAAATCAGCCTTCCTTTGCTCACCTTTTTAGGACTGGGCTCCCAGTGAGCTTGAAATAAGATCAGTCAACAACTGGCTTCCTCTTCATGGGTTACCAAGTCTCACCTACATGCAATAGCACGAACCTTCCAGATGAGGTTTGGCAGCACATTCCAGATGCTCAGTGTAAATGACTGTGACAAAATGATGAAGAAGGGAAAAGGAGCCCACTCACCCGACCCCTACTGATTGGTTGACTGATTGATTGATTGATTGATAA
>NW_012154618.1:2411170-2420087 GCF_000956105.1 Propithecus coquereli | reverse complement strand
TTACAGGCATGAGCCACCGCACCCGGCCCATTTCAACCATCTTTAAGTGTACAATCAGTGGCACTAAGTGTATTCATAATGTTGTGCAACTATCACCACTGTCCTTCTCCAGAACTTTTTCCTCTTCCTGAACAGGAACTCTGTGCCCATTAAATAGTAACTTCGCATCCCCCACGTCCCCACCCTCTGCTAACCACCATTCTACTTTCTGTCTCTGGGAATTTGCCTTGTTCTAGGTACCTCATATGAGCAAAACCACGCAATCTTGTCCCTTTGTGTTGGGCTTATTTCCCTTATTTCACCTGGATGACTCTATATTGTAGCAGGTATCCTATTCCATTTTGTGTATATACCACAATTTGTTCATTCATTCATCTGTTGATGGATATTTGGGTTGTTTCCACTTTTTGGCTATTGTGAATAATGCTGCAATGAACAACTTGTGTAAGTATGTGTTTAAGACACTGCTTTCGATTTGGGTATATATATAGGAGTGGGATTGCTGGCTCATGTGATTAATTCTATGTTTAATTTTTGGGGGAACTGCCAAACATTTTCCACAGTGGCTACACCATTTTGTATTCCCTCCAGCAATGTATGAGGGTTCCATATCCCTGGAAAACACTATTTTCTCTCTCTTTTTTCTTTATAACAGCCATCCCAATGGGTGTGAAGTGGTATCTTGCTGTGGTTTTGATTCACATTTCCCTAATGACTAATAATGTTAAACATCTTTTCATGTGCTTATTGACCATTTGTCTATCTTCTTTGAAGAAATGTCTATTTGAGTCTTTTGCCCACTTTTTAATGGGGTTGCTTGAGAAGCCTACTTTGGTTGGGACGTACAGACACCAGCATCAGAGCGCTTTCTACACAGAGCACTTGGGGGCAAGGGATTGTGATTCCCTAAAAAAGCACAGTCAAGAAGCAGGTTACTATGAGGCATAGGGGAGCCTCCTGGGATCCCGACACAGGAAGTTCTGTGGGCCTCTGCGGACCTAGAAAGGCGTCAGGCAGCTGCCCTGTTCCTGTCCCTCTCTCTGGGGCCCTGTGGTCCCGTCTCTGCCTCTCCCTACATGTCTGCTCCCTCCTGCAAGGGCTTAATCTCTGCTCCCCACCCCCAACCTAAGCCGCTGGCTTCCCATGATACAGACCCAGGCCTCATCTTCACATGACCTTAGGGCTCCAGGGGCCCCCAGTAGACTCAAGCTTCTCTGTCCCCTCATTCAGAATTTGTCCTCTGAGATTAAGAGCCTGCCCCAACCCAATCAGCTGTGGTCAGAGGGCGAGTCACATACGGCAAATACGCCAGTTCCGCCCTGCCTTCAGCGAGGGCTTTGGCTGGGGAGCAACTTTGAAGAAGAGCATGTGGGGGCAGGCGATGGTGTCTCTGCTCAGTACGTGGGAGGAAAGTTAAAGCTTTTAAACAATCTAATATCCTATCATGTGTTATACCCCTTCCTCAGCCCCTGAGAGCATTCTACATTGGATGTTATTTGCCTTTGGTTTGATGTGCTTGTCTTTCAGAGAAGCATGGCTGTGGTATTCAAAAGGCACTGTTGGATGTTGATGTGATAGTGAGCAAAGGTCTTAAATAAACATTTCTCCAAAGAAGCTGTACAAATGCCCAACAAGTGTATGAAAAGATGTTCCACGTCACTAATCATCAGAGAAATGCAAATCAAAATCTCACCCATTAGCGTGGTTAATATCAACAAAATAGAAAGTAAGTGTGGAGAAATCAGAACCCTTGTGTACGGTTGAAGGGATTGTAAAATGGTGCAGCCACTATGGAAAACAATATGGAGGTTCCCCAAAAATTAAGAATAGAACTATCATATGATTCTGCATTCCCACTTCTGGGTATATATCCAAAAGAATTGAAAGTAGGATTTTGAAGACATATTTGCATACCCATGTTCAAGGCAGTATTTTCACGACAGCCAAGAGGTGGAAGCAACCCATCTGTTCATCAATGGATGAAAGGATAAACAAAATGTGACATACAATGGAATATTACTCAGCCTTTAAAAAGAAGGAAATTCTGGCATGTGCTACAATATGGATGAACCTAGAGGACATTATACTAAGTGAAATAAACCAGTCATAAAAAGACAAATACAATACGATTACATTTACATAAGATATATAAAGTAGCCAAATTCATTGAAACAGAAATTAGCATCGTGGTTACTAGGAGCTGGGTGTAGGGGTGGAAAAGGGGAATTGTTTGATGAATATAGAAGTCAGGTTTACAAGATGAAATTGTTCTAGAGATCTGTTTCACAACAATGTGAATGTACTTAGCACTACTGAACTGTACACTTAAAAATGGTTACAATGGGCCAGGCGCAGTGGCTCACACCTGTAATCCTAGCACTCTGGGAAGCCGAGGCAGGTGGATCGCTCAAGGTCAGGAGTTCGAGACCAGCATGAGCAAGTGCAAGACCCCGTCTCTACTAAAAAATAGAAAGAAATGATCTGGACAACTAAAAATACACATATATAGAAAAAATTAACCGGGCATGATGGCACGTGCCTGTAGTCCCAGCTACTTGGGAGGCTGAGGCAGAAGGATTGCTTGAGCCCAGGAGTTTGAGGTTGCTATGAGCTAGGCTGATGCCACGGCACTCACTCTAGCCCGGGCAACAAAGCAAGACTCTGTCTCCAAAAAAAAATGGTTACAATGGTAAATTTTACGTTAGGTGTTTTTAACTACACACAAAAAAATGAAGTTACCTAAGGGACTTGAACAGATATTTATATAACATTGCTCATAGCAGCATTATTCATAATAGCCAAAAGGTGGAAACAACCCAAATGTCCATCCACAGATGGATGGATAAGCAAAATGTGGTCTATCCACACAATGGAATATTTATTCAGCCTTAAAAAGGAAGGAAATTCTGACACATGCTACAACATGGATGAACCTTGAGAACATTAAGCTAAGTGAAATAAGCCAGTCACACAAGGACAAATACTGTACGATTCCACTTGTATGAGGTATTTAGAGCAGTCGAGTTTACGGAGACACAAGTAGAACTGCGGTACCAGGGGCTGAGGAGGGGGAAATGAGGAGTTAGTATTAATGAGTACAGAGCTTCAGTTTGGGAAGATGAAAAAGTTCTCAATACAGAGTCAACACTGTGAATGTACTTCATGAACTTAATGAATGTACTTAGTGAACACTTGATTATGTCTAAAACGTTAATTTTATATTATGTATATTTTACCACCATAAAAAAAATGAAGGTATCTAACTTATTTTCCTCTAAGAGAACTAGCCTGTTCTAAAAGCATAACTGTCAAAGGGAACACGTCCCGCCAAGAGAAGCTAAAGCCGGGCTAAGCTGGCTGCAGAGCTCACGGTCACTGATTTCCAAGTTGTATGAGACGTATTCATCGGAGAGCAGGAATGAGCAACTGGAAGAAAGCAGATGAGAAGCAAAGGCCTGCTTCCTTGACCAAGCAGGGGGTCCTACGACTCCTGGGATTCAAGGAGTTGGAAAAATCAGCTCACCCCATGCCCACAACAGCCCCATTTTTACCTGTGGGCAGACTGAAGCACAGGCATTTGAGATGAACTAAGTCTCACCCAGCTAGTAAGCAGGACCAGGAATCAAACCCTTGACAGTCTGACCCTGCAGGCCACGTTCTTGTCCACTGTGCGATCCTGCCTCAGAGGAGTTAAGGGACCCGCCAGGCAAAGGTACAAATGCAAATAAGGGACAAAGAGGGAGGACATCCCAGCCTCTGCTAGATGCAGATGTTAGCTCACTCAGCCTTGGCACTCGCTCTAGGAAGCAGCCGCAATTTCTGTCCCCATTTTATAGACAAGGAGCCTGAGGTCTGGAGACTATTGAATCAGCCTCCCCAGGTTCCACAGCCAGTGAACCTCAATCTGACTCACCAATCCCACATTTCCCCAGATGCCTGTCACGGTTGGAAGATCGTTGGAAAACAGAAGGTTCTCCACATTATGCTATTTCTCAGAGGCAGAACTGGTTCAGATTTCTAAAGCTGTTTCCTAATTTTTTTTAACTTTAAAATCCCGACTATCCCTAATTGTGGGTGTTTTAACCGTTTCACTGCTTTCCTGCAAGCTGAGGCCCCTGAGCAACCGTGGTTGGAGGGGCTGAGAGCCAGACACACAGAGAGACAGAAACCAGCAAGGTCAAAGTCACGGGCAGTCCTAGTCTGAGCCCTGCATTTTTGACACGGAATTCCATCCTGAGTCAAGAAAATGATGAAGCTGGAGGAAAATGTTGAAAATGGGAATCCACCAACGTGGAAGGTTTTACTCAAGATTTTTTCAGCTAAACACTGTGGGAAACAGTGGCAGATGGGGAGAACATATTGCAGGGATTGGACCGCACAACTGCCGGCACCGTGTAACTTGGACCAAAGCGAGGAAAATCACAGGCTCCAAAATAGCTTAAATGCAACCGGGGAAAATGTGGAATAACGTGTTGTGGTAGAGAGCAGTTACACTTGTCGCACACGCTACTGAGTTCAGGAGACCCAAGGAAATAGACCTTCAGCCAAAGCTGGCAGCAGCCAGGGGCGAGAAGCAACAGGGATTCTCCCAGAAGCAGAATTCAGGAGCAACAAGAGCTTGGGTACTTTTCCAAAAGGGTTATCTTAGATGGCCCCAGGGTGGGTCGCTCGGGTCAGCTGCACCGGTGGAAGAATTAACGTGATGCTTTGGAGCCTGGACAGACTCAGCCACCAGGTCTGGTCTTGCTCCCCCCACATTCTCGGCATTCCTCCCTCCCCTCCCACCACTGCCTTCCTGAGCCAGATGCTGCGCACCTCTTGCCGGCTGCCAGATGGAACACGCATCTGCCGCCAAGTGACTCTCCTGCTCTAAAACCTCGGGGGCTCCCCACTTCCTGCAGAATGGACTCCCAACTCCTTAGCTTCTCTGCCAGAGATCAAACGAACCAAATTTCCACAGCTGCCACCACTTCCTCTCTGTTTGCTGATTGCACCGTATGATGCCATGAGCTCCTCGGGACAGGGATCATACCCCTGTCATCTTGTGTCCCCAACTCCACCTCACAGATCCTCGGTTAGTGTTTGCTGAATCTGTACCACCAACATCACATGCTTTCCAGGCAGAAGACAACAGTTAGAATTTTCACTCCAGCACTTAATAGCTCTGTGACCTTGGGTAAGTTACCTAACCTCTCTGAGTCTCATTTTCTATGTCAGAAAATGCGGGGTGTCTACGTCATCGAATCATTTTGAGAAATAAATGGGACAAAGTATGTAAAACGCTTCATTAATAACAAACTCTCAATAAATGCTTCTTTTAAAAAAATCCCTCCCCTGCCTAGCCAAAAGCTACCTGTGTGCTAAGATCCTGCCACAGAGCTTGTCAGCCTCGAGCCTTAGGGAGAACAAGAATCCAAAGAAAGGATTTCAGTGGCTTTTATTGAAAGGAACTGTTTGTTACAGTGCCCGGTTTTAGCTATTTCCTAAGAAAGACAGCTGAGAGAAAACAGGCTAGAGAAGGAATTTTTAAAGGACCGAACTCAGAGGAAACAAAAATAAGCTAAAGATAATTATTGATTCAGAAAGAGAGGGACACTTAGCAGAAGTTTTCCGTCTTCCAGGGAGCATCATAAGATCGTAAGTTCGGTTCTTATGAGTTTTAGCCGCTTGAAGAGAATAACGATCTCTCAAGGACGGTGAGTTTGGAACCCCTGTGCATACATTTGCTTTATGAAGTTCAGCTGGTTCTATTATCTGGGACAAGGAAGGAAAACTCTTCTCGAGAACCACTCGGTGACTACCCCTCCCCAGCCGCCCACCTCTGCGGAGCTGCAGAGGCCTGGCTCCTTCAGCACACAAGGTTTCCTACTGGGATAATCGTGGTGCAAGTACTGGCGGAAAACAGGCTCCCCACCCTCTGTGTCTTGCCCTCCCCTCATTCTCCATCCCCCCTATGTGGTAAGCAGTGTCCTCTCTTCTTTATCCTGAAGTATGAATATTTTAGTGAGATTTTTTTTTAAGTGCAAGATGCAACCCATTTGTGGGTGGTAAAATCAGTTCAGTAGGTTACAATCAACTATTTTTTAAAAACAAGCTGGATGCCAGGGCATGCACCTGTAGTCCCAGCTCCTAGGGAGGCTGAGGTAAGAGAATCACTTGAGGCCAGAAATTGTAGGCTTCAATGCATTATGATTGTGTCTGAGAGTAGCCACTGCACACCAGCCTGGGCAACATAGTAAGACCCCAACTCGAAAAAACATACACACACAAAAAACTCCAAAAATCGAAAATAACATTGCCTCACACATAGTAATGTGAAGTGTCATTTTTATAAAACATTTTTCTCAGTTATGTACATGCATGTGCATATATATTAATATATATGTAATGTGTACTTTTTACTATGAGTCTCAGTCAAAAATGTTCGAAAGCTGACTTGGATACCTGTACCAAACCAGTTATAATCATGTTGATTCCTTCTTGTATCTGCTAGAGCACCTAGCACCATGCCTTAACACACAGGAAATGTCCACTAAATATCTGTGGAACTAATAGGAATGAATGAATCAGTGCATGAATGAATGAATGAAGTGCATGGTAACCAAAGCAAGGAAGCATTTCAAGAGTGAGAAAACAGAGATGGTAAGGAAAAAAAATAAGAGTATCTTTGGGCAAATTTTTTTGCTTTGGGGAGGGCTGGCTTATTTTGAGTCTCTAAGATCTGGTTCATGTGGCATAACTGAAGTTAATTGGACAAAACATCCACTTGATAACTTCCTACTTTCCAAGTACTTTATATCGCATGAATTTAATATGCAAATCTTTCAGAACTGGTGTACCGATGTGAATAACTCAAAATCGGAAGTGGATAATTTGCCATTTAAACATTAGTGTCATGTCCTACTTAAAATGATCAGTGATAAACAAAAAGACGTGGGGTGACAAGGAAAAAATTATTGGTGACAGTTGATGTTATGGCAAAAAACGGGAAGAGATCTGAACACCCATCAACTGATGAATGGATTAAGGAAATGGTCTATCTGTACAGTGGAACACTACTCAGCAATAAAAAAGAATGGAGTATTGATGCATGAAACAACATGAATGAACCTTGAAAACATTATGTTAAGTGAAAGAAGCCAAATCCAAAAGATGACATATTGGATGATCCCATTCACATGAAATCTCTAAACAAAAAAGTGGATTAACCAATGGTTGACCAGGCCTGTGGGTAGGCATGGGATTGGCTGCAAACAGGCCAATGGAGGGAACTTTTCGAGGTTTTGGAAGTTTTCTAAAACTGGATGGTGGTGATGGTTGCACAACTGGATAAATTTCCTGAAACGTATTGAATGATGCACTTACAACAGGTGAATTTTGTGTTATGTAAATTATACCTCAGTGAAGCTGTTAAAAATATTCCAGATTTGAAATGCGTCCCCAGCCTGGCAGTACAGGAGAGTTTCCCTTATACTTCTCAGCTGTGGCTTTATTTATTGGAAAATGGTCTGGACTTCTCTTAAAGTTAGACTATTATATAACCTGGCCACTTCCCCTTTTTCCAGGAATATGGCAGAATATCAGTGTGTATCTGTCTGCCCGCTGGTCAGCTTCATGGGCCTTAAGAGGCATCATGATACCAACTAGGCCAGGGCCTTGCTGGGCATTTGCTTACTCACTCAGCAACAGGGATGCCAGAGAGGAAAAAAATTCCCCTGAAGCCCTTTCTATACTGTTGTGCTCTTCAGCAGACAGGATGTAGGCCAAAATCAGCAGCAATTGTAAAGAGAAACACCAGACTAGTACAATAAATCTGTGGGCTTTTTCTCCCCAAATAACTCATTTCACTTATGAAAGTACAAAGCAGTTACATTTGCAACCTTGTAACCTAAAATCATATAGCTATTCAAAGCTAACGATCAAGGCAGACAACATTTTAAAGAAACAATTGCCATTTTCCTCCTCATTTGTTCAGATGATGAAGGAATGTGTCCTACACATCTTCTACTTTCTCTTGCTCCCCTTCCAAATCGTACCCTGGAACCGTGCTAAGTGCGTAATAAGCCCTGGATAAATACTTGTTGATTTGATTGATGCTTTGTCTACCCCAGTGACAATGGCCAGCTTAGAACCGATGAGATGATTCTCGCAAGCCTGGAATGGAACACCCTGTACGCTGTGGTCTTGGTAATTTGATTAATGACGATGCATTTTACAATGATGACTTTCAACCCTCAAACCTCCAGAACCCCCCAAATCCAAACCAGAAAAGAAAAAACGCTGAACGATATTCTAGCTGTCATCAGTTCATGTCAAAACTACAAACCACATCCAAGTAGGTGAAAGTTACTTAACTCACGATTATATGAAAACCAATTTCAGTGTCGCTAATGTTTAAAACAGACAGGTGCTGTGTTCAACTTTTTTTGGTTTGTTTTTTTTTAAAATGGCACCAGCGTTTCCATATGGTTTATAATCCTAATTCCAAAAAGCCAAAGTGTACCTGAATCCTTGGCAAATAGCACAAAATACAAACTAAATTGAATAATAAGTAGCAACTTGATATTGAGCTGGGAATTACATTTGTGCTATTTTGTTAACTTTTCTGAGGGTTTCTTTTTTAAAATACACTCGTGGCCACCCCCTGTGCACATACGAGATAAAGGGAGAGCAGACGGGGATGGCTTCTGTCCAGGTCCCTCAGCGGCTGAAAGTGAATGTGATTCCTGCGTTCTCTCCATGGAGATCGTCAGCGACAAAGCATGCAGTAAATAACCCTCCCTCACTTGAAGTGAAGACAGTCCGTGGGGGAGAACCGACTCCATTAAAGGCTTCAAGCCACAAAAGTCGTTTTCTCCAGAGACGACGAACGTGGGCTGCAGAGAGAGAGGCCAGAGCCACCTACTTGGTGCAGTTA
>NW_012154618.1:2408892-2410421 GCF_000956105.1 Propithecus coquereli | reverse complement strand
CATGGCACTCTAGCCTGGGCAACAGAGCCAGACTGTCTTAAAAAAAAAAAAAAAAAAATCATTAAGTTCCTGACATCCATCTGTTTTGAGGTTAAGCTTGGAAGAATACATTGGCAAAGAGTTCCTTGCTTCTCTGATGCCACATGTGGTAAGCTCTTCGCCAAATGCACTATCTATCACCTGAACGCTACTCTTCCTGATATCTTATTCCATTTATAGATTCTGGCTCTAGAATGTAAGATTTTATTTTTTGAATTAAAATGTGATAAGAGACCTTTCAGTTCCCAGAGTTTCTTCTCCGTCTGTAGGTCAGAAGTTATTGGCCAGAGTCCCAGCATCTCCCTTGAGCTATTGCGTGCTTTTGCTGACAAATCGCCTTAGCCTTCAAACCAAACGATGTCATATTCTCCAGGGTGTATTTTTCTAACAGGAGACTTATGCTGACGTATGTACACATGCCTTTGATTTCCCACTGCTTACAGAACTCACCAGCAGGTGAGCAAGTGTTGATTCTACCCGGCGTGTGCTTCACAGGAGTTTTTTGGTGATGATGCTAATGATAAATGTTGGCTTTTATTGAACTGATAGCTATGTGGTTTTATGGTACGTTATATAATGTGATACATAATCACTGATAGAAAGACATCTCTTAGAGATACTGAATTTCTAACACAAAAATTTATGATCACAAATACTATGTATTAAGTTCCTACCAAATGCCAGGCATTGTGCAGGGGTCTCAGACACGTTAGTTCATTCATTCCACATTGTAGCCCCAGCAAGTAAGGAATATCGTTTCCATTCTGCCGATGAAATCATTGAGTCTCAGAAACACAAAGTCCACTGCTCAAGGACATATAACTGGCAAGTGGCAAGTTAGGACTTAAACCCAGGTCCAGCCTGTGTTCTTTCTATTCCACCGCATGGGTAGATTGTTCCAAGAAAAGCACGTTGCTCTTGCTTATTACACAGGACATTGTGATACAGCTCATGTACTGAAAGCTATGCTCAGAGCGATTGTGGTTTTGAGCGTAGATTTTCCTCAACTTCGGTACGATGTGACCCTCCCCCAAAAGATCCTTCATCTTTGAGGACCGATTTCCACAATACGCCTATTCACACACACTCTGAAATGATTGAGTAGCGTGAGTCTAGCTGATGGCTTCCAGAGCAATAAGGCCTGTCCCACCTTACAAGGAAACCACAAAACAACATTGTACAAGGCTGGAGGGACGGTGGAATAGGACACCTCAATGCTTGACGGTCACGTCTGCGATACGGGAGTGCCTGTAATGAGAAAGCAGGGTACCCTCACGGCACCTCCCTTGGTTTTGCTTTAAGGAGTTTGCAACCCGTGGCAAATAGGAAGCTGGCAGGGGGCTGAAATCTGCAGTGAATCCAAAGGTTAAGAGCGGCTTTGCTTGACATGTTCTCCCTCCCCACGCCTTTGCAGCGTGTGCAGCCATGACCCTGCGAAGAACATGTCTGTTCTTGTCCCGAGTGTGTTGTCGTGATGTCAAGGTACTGAG
>NW_012154618.1:2380949-2408592 GCF_000956105.1 Propithecus coquereli | reverse complement strand
AAATAAAAAAATGCAGCAAGCAATTTCTTCCTTGATAAATTGCTCCTTCTCCAACCCCACCCTGGAAGCCCCACTCCAAGGTAATTTCCTAATTCCCTTTGACAAGACAGTTTACTCTTGACAAGGATTAGAGGTTATTTTTAACCTGACCCACACACAAGGAAATGATGCAATAATTTCTTTGAGCTGGCTGAATGGTTCCTCTTTTTCGGTCTTTGAATTAACATGATTCTGAACTTGTAAGTTGATTCTGGCCTTGGTGAGTCATTTCATAACCACGGAATAAAGTTCCACATCTTCCAGTTTGAAGGGTTTGCTAGTAGTGATCGTTTTCTGAATGATTGGCATTTTTATCAGATGTAGACCCTACTGTTAAAATTCAGGGTGGTTTTAATTCATCATAGGCTCTCCTGCGGGTCTTCTGGATCCCAAGCGATCTCCTGCACCCTCTTCAGCTCCCGTTCACAAAGCCTGCTCTAATATTGGAAGAAAGATGGTTACCTCTGCCACCAGGGGCCATCTGCTGTTCACTGTCCCTCCAATCTCTTGTCTAGACATTCTACACGGCACATATGCATTTCTTAATCCATCATTATTTTTAAAAATATTGTGCGTTTAAGTCCATCTGTCTACACCAGGGTTTCTCAATTTCAGCACTATCGACATCTTTGGCCCAATAATTCCTTGTTTCTGGGGCGTCCTGTGCACGACAGGATGTTTAGCAGCATCCTTGGCTTCTACTAACTAGATGCCAGTAGCACCTCCTCCCCAGTTTCGACAACCAAAAATGTCTCCAGACACCGCCACGTGTCCTCCAGGTAGGCAAGATTGCTCCGGGTTGAGAACCACTAGCCTTTATACTGTTTAAATTACAAGTTCCTTTTGGACAGGAATTAGCCTAATTTGTACAGACTTCAGGACAACAGGAAGGTGCTTAGTGAAGGCTGTTTAATGATGATCACGATGGCTAAAAATATAACAAGAATTTTTGGCTTACATTCAAAGAAAACAGAAAATGTAAACAGATGATCAAGTAAATAGTGGATCATTTGTCTCATTCGGCCTTCCGCTCTTACCAATGAGATTAAAACAACACTACTTAGCTCTCCTTGTGAACCCCTCGGAGGAACTGAAAACTTGAAAGACGGAGTTCATCTCTTTGTAATTAAGCTGTTCCCACAAAATCAGGTAAGGGACAGGTAAAGGGAAATCACCCACGGTGGCATGAAGGATCGTTGTCCTCACAGAGGTGAGCATTCCTTTGCAATTACTGTACTATTCTTCCAGGCCGGGAACGCAGGGCGGACTCATCCTCTCCAAGGATCTGCCCCTGGGAAAGTTCTTTAAGTACTTTTCATGGGTAGAAAAAGGCAAAAGATAGATTGGCACTGATACATCATTATAACTGCTGCTGTTATTCCCCCATTCAAATGGCATTAAACTGGTGGATTTGGAAAAGAAAAGCTGAATTGGTCTCTTTATAGCCCTCCCTCTAGGCAAAAGAACAAAACCTTTTTATCAGTTAATCTGATGAATTGCACGGCTTATTTTTATTCTATTCATAAGAGACAAGGCATGTAGGTCCTGCTTGTTCTGACATGCATTGGATAACAATTCAATTACACAAATATTTATTTAAACTATGAGTAAGAAAAAAGACATTCTATAAAAAAGGCACCTGCACTCGAATGTTTATAGCAGCAGCACAATTCACAATTGCAAAGATGTGGGAACAACCAAGTGTCCATCAATACATGAGTGGATTAATAAAATGTGGTGTATGTATACCATGGAGTACTACTTGGCCATAAAAAAAATGGTGAACGAATACCTCTCGTATTATCCTGGATGGAACTGGAGCCCATTGTTCTAAGTGAAGTATCACAAGAGTGGAAAAACAAACACCACATGTACTCACTGTTAAACTGGAACTAATCGATCAACACTTATGTGCACATATGGAAAGAACATTCATCAGAAATCCAGCAGGCGGGAAGGGGAGGAGGGGATGGGTAAATTCACACCTAATGGGTACAAGGTACAATGCACACTATCTGGGGGATGGGCACACTTATATCTTTGATTCAAATGGTAAAAAAGCAATTTATGTAACCAAAAATGTTTGTACCCCCCGTGCTACTCTGAAATTAAATAAATAAATAAACGAACTGTGAGTAAGGCGGTCTGACAGTCATCGGTCACCACAGCGGAAATATCCAACTGAGTAAAAAAATCAGACTCTGCCCTCAGAGAGCTTACAAATTTGATTTCTGTTAACAGCTGGTTGTGTAGTTGTATCCTACCCCCGTATATACTTGTCTTTGAATACTTCAAAGCCCAGTACTGCGGGCTCCAGAAGTTTCAAAAGCGCTGGCTGGCCCCACGGAATTCCCGCTGTGTGTGAGGGGCCTGGGGCATGAGCAGCCACGCGGACCATGCGCCTTCCCCAGCAGTCCCGCCTCTGCGGCCTGTCATCCAAAGGTTCGCCAGCCTCACAGGTGAGAAAGGCCTCTTAGTGTTGTTTTCCCTGGCAATCCCCTTACTGGAGGATTGAGCGGGGTTGAGCATTTTTTCAAATGTTTGTGGGCCATTTATATTTCTTTTGTCGTAAACTCTGTTCATGGTCTTTACCCATTTTCTGTTGAGCTGTTCATATTTTTATTCTTGATTTCTAGGAACACTTTAAATATCAGGGAGGTGGTCCTTTGTGGTTTATCACCCTCTTCTTGGAACTCTTCTCTTTGTTTCTTTTCTCTCGCAGGACCTCTCTCACCTCCTAGGATCTCATCTCTGCCTTTTGGAATTTGTTTTCTTTTGTGCGTGTGGGTTACTCTTCCCCTTTGTACCTTTTAAGCGTTCCTTGTCTTTGTGTCTTTGGCTGTCTCCCCTCCCCACAGCCTCTTCTGTGGCATCCTCCCCTCCCACCTCCTTCCTCCACAGCAATTCTAATTACAACTGTGTGCTGAACTACCAAATCTATATGTAACGGGTTGTTAAAATAGGACTTTCTGATGTCTCAGTCTGAGATGAGACCCCAAAGCTGAAAACAAGGAGTGTTAGGTGCCCACACATTCTAAAGAGAGAGATGCTAGACTATCCATGCAGACACTGCAAAGGGTGACCCCAAAAAATCTGCCCAGGGATCCCTTTGCCTCACCCATAGGGTCTTTAAAGAGGCTTGAGTATTGGTCCTGGAATTCTTGCAGACTTGTGAGGGTGCTGTGGTTCCTTCCCGCCCCCTTTGAATCAAGCAGGGGGATTTGAAAGAATCTTTTGGAGACCCTGACCTGTGTCTTATGGAGTTGGGACACAGAGTTGGGTACCTGATTCATGTTCGAAAAACTCTAAAGATGAGAGGTTGGCTGGCTTCCTGGGTAGCAGAGTGAGGAGAGAGGACCCAAGGTGAGTGAACACAGCTCTCAGCTATCCTGTTCCTGTTGGTGCAGCCTCCAGTTAATGACCACTTTCTCACTCTTGGCCACAAAAAGTTGGAACAAAATCTTGAAGGTATTAAAAGCACGTATTTGTTGATTCTTCAGGAGGTTGAGAGGCAGATTTGACATGGTAACAGTAAAAGAAGAGAGGAAATGCCAAGCAGACAGAATTTGGTAAGTTTTACAGAGCCAGCCTTAAGCGTTCATGGAAAACATCCTTACGGATGACGTTTTTACAAAAGATAAGCATAGACAAAAATTCATACAGCACTGTTGCACGGTATTCACCTAACATTTTTAATATCAGTTGTATTTGGACCTTAGTTTCAAATAAGTAAGCTGTTTCAAAAAAGGGGAAAATAAAATGAGGCCTTATTTTTGGTGAAAAGCTCTGGCTTTAGAGTCACACAGACTTGGGCTGCAAGTCCAGCTCCACCAATTACTAGTTGTGGAACTTTGGGCAAATCACTCAGCTTTTCTAAGCCTCAATTTCTTCCTTTATAAGGTAAAAATAATATCCGACAAGACTATTATAAGAATTAAATGAGATATTGTAAATGATGTCCTTAGCATAGGGTCCAATGCTTAGTCATTGGTTTGGAAAGAGAATTTGACATAGATGTATGTTTCTATTAAACTGCATTGGAAAGAATGTGTATTCTCCTATGATTCTATTCCAAGTTTTTAATTTTGTTCATTTGGCCTGTACTTTCTGATGGATGCTCCTTACTTTCGTGGAAGCATTATGAAGTTTCCAGAGGAAGTTCTCTGTAATGTGCTCTGAAGAAAATTGGGAGGAAAATAAACCAAACTGAAGTAGGAAAACACAGCTTGGGAGTTCAGAAAAACTATTTGCTCATCATAAATTAAGTTAAAAATATAGTTGCACAAACAGATGACTAAATAATACTCAGATCCACAGATCTGAGCTTTTGTCATCTTATGTAAGATTGTTCAACTGAACTAGCCCAGCCATTAAAAAAAAAACTTAGATATGACATTTTTTAAAATAGAGATTCATATACAGCACATCTAAATCCATGCTGTTTATATAACACAGAGATAGCAGATATATCTGTAAGGAGGAGTTGGCATCACTGCTCAGAGAATAGCATACTATGTTAGAGTGATCCTCAGATTTTTCCTACGTAGCACAGGCATCTGGTTCCACATTGAGCTCCGGAAGTGGAGGTTTCCAGGGTAGCCTTGAGCCATATTCAATATGAAATGGCAAGATAAGTCATCAGTTTGAGTTTTTGAACCTTAATCAGGTGAGGCTTTTTGGTTTTGGTTTTCTGGCATAGAAGTCAGGTGCATTTGGTCCATGCACAAGTTAAAATATTATTAGCTTTGGCATTAGGATCACAAAGGACAGTTAGATATACAATTTAGGGACACACAAAATTAGGATGTCCATGAGCTTCAGATTCCATAATAAATCTAAATCAATGTACTGAAAGGAGCTATTTCTTAGTCAAACCTCTGCTCGCCAGTATTTTAGGATCTTAAGCACTCTCAATCAAAATCATTACTTCACGTCATAAAAATCCTGTTTTTCAATGGATTCTACATGAGGACCTGGTTTCATCGTGCTTCAAAGGCCAGCTTTGTTCTTCAGTTATAAAGGTTTGTTGTCTCTCTCCTACCCAGTTATTTGCTGTCTGTTACGCTAACTCCAACTTGGGGAAAACAACAGGCATGAGGCAGCTATGGGTAGAGATTCCAAGTGTGTCTATACAACATCAAAACAACCTGCTGAAAAGTGGTCTACACAATCAATCAACTGGATCAGCTGTTTTTCTCCACAAATTTGAATTATTAAAGCAACCCTGAATTTTTCTATTCCATTTGCAAGAAAACAGTTGGGTTTCATGATTTGTAATGAAAGCTATAAAAGAACAGGACATTCACCTCCATCCTAAGCACGTACCTAACAGGGATATGCCTTATACTCCACCCCACCCCACACTCATTGCCAAGACCCTGGGCTGCTTACCCAGCACATATGGAAACTTGATGTGACAGCAATCAGCTTGAGGTATGCATGACTTGGTAACAGACTGCAACCCTATAGCAAAGTAGATAGTTTTCACCAGGGTCCAAACCATTTATTCAGGGAGCCATCTCTAGTGTGAGATATACGAAGTCATTATGTTTGCCCTCTCTTCTAGAAGTCTTATAACAAACATGGCATGTGTGAGATACAGATCACTAAAGATTGTACATAAGGAGGCAAGAGTTCTTACATACAGAACACATTGTCATGGGTTAAAATGTGTCCCCCCAAAAAAGCTAGGTTGGAGTCCTAACCCTCAGTACTGTGACCTTATTTGGAGATCGGGTCTTTACAGAGGTAATCAAGTTAAAACAAAGTCATTAGGGTGGGCCCTGATCCAATATGACTGGTGTCCTTATACAAAAGAGAAATTTGGACACAGAGGCAGACAGCCTGGAGGGAAAGACAGCTATCTACAAGCCCAGGAGAGAGTTCTGGAACAGATCCTTCCCTCAGAAGGAACCAATTCTGCTGACACCTGGATTGTGGATTTTTAACAAACAAATTCAAACTTCATTGATCCAGCACTGTTAGCGAATGAAAAAGCCCGTATAAATTCACTATCTAGATAACTAAAGTGTTCTGGAAAATAAGCAGTTCCAAAATTTTCCTTCTACTCTTTTTTTAAAAAAAAATGTTTCGAAAACACATTCTCAAACCAAGGACGGTTGAACATAACCTAAAGCTTTCTTAAGGACGCAGGTTTGTCAGTGACTGCTAGGGGACAGAAGACCCTTTGTTTCTGCAGCAAATGGCATCACTGGTTTCCCTGTTTTCTCCTCTAAAATCAAGTTCCCAGACGGCCCCTCTGCCCCCTGGATCATCCTCATTCCCTCACCCCAATCTGCTTCTCCTAATCTGTTGTGAAAGAACAGAAACCGGACAAACAAGACATTAAAGCTGTTTCTGAAATAAAATTAGTAGTTCTGAGCTAGAGTCTGAAAGACTCTCTCCTAGAAGTTAAACCACATGAGACTTGCAAAAACTTCTTTTGTTGCCTACTTCTTTGCTCCCTGCTCTCAGGGGGTGAGACTGTCAGATCCCTTGTAGTCAGGATAACACAAGAGTTGTGCTACAGTGACAGATAGCAAGTCACAAGAGAGTCTCCTGGCCTGCTTGAGATCTTATAAATTTATGCCATCAAAAGCAGCAGCTTGGATCAATTATGGCTTGAGAAATAAGCTTCTCTATTACAAGCCCAGTGGTGCTTTGCTTGCTGTTGTTATTTCATGGATTTGGAATATGGTTATACCATAGGGTGAAACTCTCTGGAATGATGCAAAATTCCTTTGGGAAATTCTAATTCCCCAAACAGGACGATAATCAGATTAAATGGCTGCAAAGGAATAAACTTGCCTTCAAAATCAAGAGAGTATTTACCAAATTAGATTCCTTACTACATCCTTTCACTTTTAAAATTGAATGCATTTATTCAATTATTGGATTCCCAGCAACTGGAGCTGCCTCCTTTGCCACCCTGGGTTTTGTATAGTATGAACATTTTTCTGCTTTATGCTGTGATCTTGTTGTTGGGGAAAAAAAACAGTAAAATAAAGGCTAATGTTTATTAAGTGTTGTACTTGTAAGCCAAGCACTATGCCAAATGCCATCTATGCCTTATCTTATCAACTCTCCCAGGTATGATTATTATTGTTCCCATTTAACAGATGATAAAATGGAGGCCGAATGTGTTCAAATAACTTGTTTTGAGTCATTCAGTTACTAACTGGCAGAACCTGGATTTTAATCCAGGCAGTCTGACTCCAGAGCCTGTGTTCTTAATCATTATGGCATATAGAGAGAGGTAAATGTTGAAACTAATTGCTAAAATTAGTGCAATTTTGCTAAAATACCATAGTTTGCAATTATGTAATAATAACCATCTAAAACAAAAATGTGTAGGCCAGAGATATGTTTAAAATATCCCATCAAAACTGATTGTGCTCTAAAATTATTATTTTTTGCAAGGTTAATTACGGATTTTTACCTTGCTTAATAAATAATTTTTATTCTAAGTTGTCTTCCAGAAAAGGACTTAGGAAAATTATACATATGGGGATATACACCTGGGCATTTTTTTAAACCAAGGTCATTTTCCTCAAGCTAGAGCTATGAAAGGGTATATAGTCTCTATTAATTAGTAATGGAGGAAAACATCAAAAATGCCTGCTGCAGAGTGGTTGGCAGCAGGAGAGAGGAAAGGTAGGCAGTGGGTGGCAATGGTGACAAGTCAGATTACAATCATCACTTTAGACATTTTCAGAAAAAGAAAAAAAATTTTTTCAGGACTACGCCAATACCATTTTAATGCATTTTCAAGGCTTTTCAGAGAGCTTCAAAGCTCAATGCGCATGTTACTCAACTACCTGGTTTGGAACAATCCTTATTAGGATTCAGAAATGACAAAGCAAGTAGAGCCTGCTTTTTAATTTTCTGTTCCAAACTCCCCAACAGCTCTATTTTGGCTCTTAAATAAAATCCCCAAGGTTGTCACAACTTTCGAGGCTATGATTCTCAGTAAGAGTCTTCTGTGAAGTCTTTTTCCAGTTACAGATTAAAACAAAACAAAACAGAACAAAGAACTAAATGACTTAATTGCTTGGCTTTTCTTCGGTGTTCTTTTGTCTTCAGAGTTAGTATTCATGTGGCACTTTTAGAAATTCACACTAAAATGTATCAACAATGAGAATTTCATTTGTGTAATAAATATGATTGTTATGCCAGATCTATTATATTTAAACCAATTAAAAAGTACAAATAAACATTGCATGATAGAATTGCTTCACTTGTTCAGAGCTGTTTATTTAAAAAATTGCTCCATGACTAACTCCAAGCCCCCAAATATATCATGCAATTAAATTATGCTGAAAGTAGTAATAATAGATGGGTCAACATATGCTAAGGATTCGGGTTCTAGTCATTAAAGATTAGTTCAGGAGGCAAGAAAATCAAGAACTCCCCTTCACTTTCCTTGAAACCTGAAACACATCTTCCTTCTCATGCTTCAGTTTCTCCATATTAAAATAAGGAGAAAATAACATTTTTCCACCAGTGTGAAAAGTAACTTATATTTAGAAGCCTGCAAAGAAGGCCATTGCCCCCTTAACCTTTAATTAAGGGCTAATGCTCTGAAAATAAAAAGCTATGGTAGGATAAAGGTCTCCAACAGGTTTTATTCGAGGATCGGCAAAGCTGAGACATTATGGAAAATAAATGTTATTTCAAAGGTTTCATATTTATTTTCAAAGCAAGAAGCCTCATCCCAGTGGTTTTTAAAACTGAAGTAGCAGCGATACGGCCTCACTAGTGTCTTCAGACTGTGCCCTTCTGAGGCGAAGGGCTTGGCAAGCCCGTACGTATTGAGGGGTCCGCATGAGCACTTTCACAGTGCATAAATACTGAGTAAGTCAACTGCAAAAGTATCTACATGATACAAAGAAATAGAAAAACATGTTAAAGAAGACACCTGTTTGGTTTGCTCAAAGTAGTGAGTGAAAGAGTAAAAAGAAAGAAATGTCCATGATTTGTTCCCGCAAAGCAGACAAGCAGTGTCTTTCACTGGTTCCTTTTGGAGATTCTGTTCAGCTGAACAGCCCAGATGCCATCCTCCATGGCTGAGTGGAAAACACAATGTCTTCTTTTATTACAGAGAATCTACTGGACATAAGCAGGTGGTTCCTCTATTTCACAGGAATTTATTAAGTACTTTACCTATGACCTCGCCAGAATAAATGTGAGCTAAAATATTTAAAGATATCATTCCTACTTTTCAGAAACTTACAACAAGGGTTTGGGGATTCTTTTTGCTATAAACTCATCAGTCTTTGACAACGTAATTGTTTTATCTGGAACACAGTAAAACCCTGTGTTACTATTAAAATAAAACCTAGAGTTTTCAATAATTAGCACATCTTGTCATCACGAGCTCTGGACTTGGGCAAAATGAAGAACAACTCCCAGCCAAATGCTTATCATGTGTAACGATACTATTCCTAATATTGCCACTGATACTTTAAGGTAAGAGCTCAGCTGATGATCAATTTGTATTCATTACACAACTGAATAAGAACAGAATTTTTGAAAGTTGGTGTAAGTTTTGTATTGTGTTGCCTTTTTTTCGTTTAACTTACTAGTCATGGCACTAAGTTGAACAGAAGAAAAAAAGTCCTTTCTCTGCTGTGAATATTTCACTACAGAAATACTGTAAAAGGTATTTATTTCAGAGAATCACATAAACAAATACTTTTACAAAAACAGTAGAGGAAATACAAAAGGAGGACACACAAAAAAGAAAAAAAACCCTTTTAAAAAAGATGATTTGCTAATGATAAAAACATTTAAAAATAGTTCACTGTTATCCAGCCTCTGAGTCACATTAATATCTAATGTGAGAAAGGATGGAGTCAAACAGGGAAACTTATCTAAGTGAACTGACTCTTCTCCTACCAGCAAATCCTGACACCTTTCACGGTTTAAAATGTCATGATGATTGGATGAGACAGCATTTGATGCTTTACAAATATACGGTCCTATAGGAAATTTCAAGAGGCGCTCACATACATTATCTCATTTAATTCACACATAACCCTGTGAGGAAGGAAACAGTGGTGAGTCTATTTTCAAGGTGAAGCCAGTACTGAAGGTCAAACAGAAAAGTAACAAAGCCAGGGCACAAACTTGGATCTTCTGCCTTCCAGGTCTGTACACTTTGCAAAACATCCAAATTTTGAAAAATATTATTATTGGCTCTGGCATTGTTCAATGTACTTGTTAGACACACAAGGAAGAGGAGGTGGAGGAGGAGGAAGGGGAGGGGGGAGAGGAAAGCTTTTGAATTTTCCAAATAGTCCACACTTTACTATGATTACACCACTGTCCTCTGCGCTTTTTGTTATAGAAATGGCTGGAGTTGCTTGTCCCTTAAATTGTGGCTACAAAACCAACATATGACCTTAAGTGCCAGCCCAGGTGTAGGTTATTCTTTGGTTAGTTAGCACTAAGTGATTATTTTAGCAGTTGTGTTGCTCTATGTGAAAAGTTGTATTTACTTCCTCAGAAACAGCCACTGGAGTTCTGATTAACAAATCCTTTGGTTTGTTATAGCTTGATTTCAAATAGCTTTGAGGCTACTATCAGCCTCAAGGCAAATTTTGCTAACTAACAGATTTCATACACTGCTTGGGGTTTTACGTGGAAATCTCCCCCAGACTTCCTTTGGCCTGCCTTCCAGCAATTGTCCGGTTAGGCTGCTCACTTTCATTTTTAATTCATTTTCTAGCAAAGTCAACTCAAGAATGGAAACGTCTCTGCCAGGCTCATGGCTTACAACCATGGATGGGTTAGAAGCCTATTAATCGCTGCTCTGCCAAACTTTAATTTGACCTAGAACTTGAAACCAGATTAAGTCATCAGTAATTGTCCCAGGCCAGAAATGGCTAGATATCTAGTATCATAAATGAAGGCTAAGCAAAGTGGTCATTTACCTGGATCATCTGTGAAGAACAGGTAGTGGTTTTTATTAATGTAGACTTGCCCCTTTGGAAAATCTCTTACCTATATCCCACTTTATTTACTACTGAATAAATATGATATAAACTTATTCATCTTATGAGCTTAGCTTGTATTTTTAAAGTATCTCGAAATGCTTATATGAAAATACTCACTAGGCTGTAATGAATTATTATGGTAAATTGTAAGCAGGAATGAAGATTATAACTCCTAAAATATTCGATTCTCATATGTGTAAAAATGAAAGTATGTTAATAAATTAAATATATATTTATGAATCAAAACTAAATGTTAGTATCAAGTAAATATTAATAAACATGGAAAATATAAAAATGTATGAAACAGTCCTGGCTCTCAGTGAGTTTACAATCTACAAGAGAAGAGAAAAACATAAAAATTAAATAACAATATAAGAGATGTCAAAAGGTAATATGTTGTTAATTGCCACCTGAAATGCAATTAGCAGAGTAACTACTCTAGCTCCGAGGAAGGGATCATTTCTGGAAGCAGCAGGTGGGGAGGACTGTAAGAAAAAGAAGATTTCAGCTGGATCTTGAAGGCTGAATCCACTGAGACAGAGAAGGAGGAAGGGATTCTTGATGGAGGGAACCCAGGGAGAAAGAGTACAGATGCAAAAAAGGAAAGAGCATAGATCCAAAAAAGAAAAAAGAATACAGAACTGCAAGATACGGTGACGTGGAGAATTCTAGTGTGAGATAGTGCTGGGAAAGCCCATTTGCAACTGGACTAAGGAGGGCTTGGAATGTCAAGTTGAGAAGTTAAGGTTTTTGAACAGAAAAGCATCTTTGGTCAAGGCAGCATTTTGGAAATATTAACCTGGCTGTGGTGTGCCAGAGTAAATGGAGCAGGCAGGACTAGAGGCCAAGAGATCAAACAGGACCCGTGGCAAGTCCAAGTCCAGGTTCGGGTGGGAAAGGAAGAGGTGGGGGCAGGAAATCGGCGGAAGGAGCGCCCTATCCGTCAAGTGCGCGCTGATTGGAGTTTGTGGTGGGATGTGTGGGTTCCTAAGAACGGATTCACTTTAGCAGCTGCAAGTGAGGAATAAGGAAATCTGTATAAGTTGACATGTGGAAGCTTCTCTTAATATTGTGCCCTTAGCTAAGCACAAAAGGTATTAGTCTAAAAAGGTAAAAAAAAAGTACCATAAGACGTAGGAATTAAAGGAGCTCTGAGAGCATTTTAATTTTTACCAGAAAGCTAACTCTGGTTGAACATGGACTATTCCAGCCTTTCCTGTCAGTAAAACTGAAGGAAAGCCTCAAGAATTCCTGGGCTCCCGTTATGCCTGTAGCCCTACGTTGGAGGTCCTATTAGAGCAACTCTCTGGTTTGGGATGTCTATAATTTAATGTATTTATTATACAGAATTTGAGAGACTCTTGATGTGAATGAGCAGGGAAAAAAAGTTTCAGGAGAGTTTTCCAACAATTCAAATGTCAGGGCCTCAGTGCTTGGTGTGTTTATACATTTAACGATACGGTAAAGTTATTGGCATCCGGCTTCTGCGCTGAACCTCTACGATCAAGTCCTGGCCTTATCGCTCACAGAAATGCAATGCCTTTGTCCTTCAGGGGCACTTAAGGTTGGCACACTCCATTCCAGTAACACCACTTGACAGAAGGATGGCGCCAGATAGAAGGCCTCGTCCCCACATTCCCCGCGCCCCACCCTGCAGCCCAGCACTCAGAGCCTTTCTCCTGGGCAGTGTCAATTTCAACTCTTTCCAATCCCTTGGCTATTTTGAGACTGCCCCTTGGGGGCCTGGAAACCGGAAGGGGAGACTCAGGCTTGCAGTGACTTGGGTAACTAGGGGTACAGTCTTCCTCTCCTTTTTCTAACTCCTCTCGTTTCCTAGCTCCCTCAACACCCCCACGTTGGCAAAAGTAGGCTGATAAATCCAGGGCGGGGGGTGAATAGAAAAATCACCCCCCAGTTGTAGCATTCTAATGATCAGGTTTGGGCCTAAAGCAAATTCATATGTTTGGGTTTATATAAGGGAAGGGGGTAAAACTGCTTGACTTTATAAACTTAATAAACATTACTTTTTGCTCTTCACCTGGACAGCTGTGGAAGTCAGTCTGTCTCTGCAAGGTAAGAGTAAGAGATTGGTCCACATGTTGATGTCCCTTCCACACTCTATTCTTTTTATTCCAATGCTAGAACGAAGGCATGAGCATTACATAACATTTTCTTGCACTCTTATGTAAACAATTAGAAGCTGTTTACTTCTCAAGGATTCAATCAAAGATTTTTTTTTTCAAGCCTGAGCTGAGGACATTACCAGGGCCAAATTAGAGAAAGGGCTTGAGTCCTGCTACATTGTGTATTTATGGCTTTCCTGCCCCCGCTCCCCGATTATATAATTCACCTGCAGCTAGGTTAACAACTCACTAATTTCAAACCTATTCATTTGCCAACTCAAAAACCACGGATATAACTTTAAATGTTTTCGGATTTTAATCCTCTTGAGTATTTATATATTTTTGTCTCTCATCCTTCCAAAACTAATCCCAGAGTTTTGAGAATCTGGGAATTTGGGCAAAGGAGAAAACCACCACACAGACCAAGAAATTTGAAATCTCAGTTCGCTACGTCAGCCAAAACTGACAGTACCTTTTGGTTTGTATTAACCCAGCTCAAATTATAAAATCATCAGAATAAAACACAAAATACAGATGTTGTTACTGAATGGGAAAAGTCTAAGGTGTGATTAAATGTGTTCTTTCTTCTGGGTGGTGTCATTTATTCGGTACCTTAAGGTGTGTGTTTCCCTAAGCTTCCCCCTTGATATTATGAACACACACTGTCGCATCCTACTCACAGAGTCATTAGCTAGGACTGAGGAGTGTGTACTTTTCCAATTGGTCCTCAGCGTCAGCTGTCAGATGCACAAGCCTTCGCTTCCATTCTACGTCTACTGCACTTGCGGTTCAACAGAAGCTCCTTGCAAGAATAGCGCCCAGAGAACATTCCTGACAGATGCGCAGTTGGCTCCAGCAACTCGCTCTGCTGGAAAGTTTCCTCCAACCACTAACACCCACCTCCGATCCCCAAGCTGCCAGCACGCAGGCTGGCTGGGTCCTCTCTTGACGGAGGAAGGATTTTACACACACCCTGCCAGGCTGCCCGATCGCACAACCAATCTCGTAGCCAAACTGCTCCAACCCCAGCGGACAGGCTGTCCAAGGCGCCGTGGCGCTTCAAGAACACCGAGATCCCCTGGGCGCTAAAGGGAGCAAGCGCTCTGTTCTGTAGGGAGCCCCGGCATTGGAGGTAGAGGGGATGCGGGCAAGCGGGGGCGCAGGAGGGAGCGAGCGCGGAGGGCAGAAGGGGCGCAGGAGGGAACGGAAAGCAGGAGCGAGTGGGGACGCAGGAGGGGTTGGCAAGGACGCGCGTGCGAGCCGGCAGCAGCAGAGGGCGCAGGGGAATCGGTCGTGGAACTAGCGGGCGCAGGAAGGGGCGCGTTCGCAGGAACCGGCGAGCGCCCGGGACGCGCTGGCTCCGCGATCTGCCCCGACTCTCCTGAGCCGCTCAATTGCGGGTAGGAGGGGTGTGGGGACTTGGGGGAGAGACCAGACGGGGGCGTGCCTTTGCCCCATTGGCTGCAGGAGCCTGACGCGAGGCCCCGGGGGTTGGCTTGGGGGAGTGGGAGCGGGGTGGGGTGGGTGCTGTGTGCCGGAGCTGCGGGTCCGGCGCGCTCAGAAACATGCTGAGGTCCCGGCGGCTTTTCCAGCAGCGGCAGCGGCTCCAGCAGCAGCGGCGGCGGCAGCGGCGGCGGCGACAGCGCTCGGCTCCGGCGGGAAAGGCGCCCGGCGCCGATGCCTCGGGCCCCGCGCCGCGGCTGCCCTGACCTGGCCGCGACCTCCCTCCGCGCACCCCTCCGCCCCGGCTTCTGGGGTGTTCCCCAACCACGGCCCAGCCCCGCCACACACCCCGCCCCCGGCCTCCACAGCTCGGCATGGGCGCGGGGGCGCTCGTCCTGGGCGCCTCCGAGCCCTGCAACCTGTCGTCCGCCACGCCGCTCACCGACGGCGCGGCCACGGCGGCGCGGCTGCTGGTGCCGGCGTCGCCGCCCTCCTCGCTGCTGCCTCCGGCCAGCGACGGCCCCACGCCGCTGTTGCAGCAGTGGACGGCTGGCATGGGCCTGCTGATGGCACTCATCGTGCTGCTCATTGTGGCGGGCAACGTGCTGGTGATCGTGGCTATCGCCAAGACGCCGCGGCTGCAGACGCTCACCAACCTCTTCATCATGTCCCTGGCCAGCGCCGACCTTGTCATGGGGCTGCTGGTGGTGCCGTTCGGGGCCACCATCGTGGTGTGGGGCCGCTGGGAGTACGGCTCCTTCTTCTGCGAGCTCTGGACCTCGGTGGACGTGTTGTGCGTGACGGCAAGCATTGAGACCCTGTGTGTCATCGCCCTGGACCGCTACATCGCCATCACGTCGCCCTTCCGCTACCAGAGCCTGCTGACCCGCGCGCGGGCGCGGGCCCTCGTGTGCACCGTGTGGGCCATCTCGGCCCTGGTGTCCTTCCTGCCCATCCTCATGCACTGGTGGCGGGCCGAGAGCGACGAGGCGCGCCGCTGCTACAACGACCCCAAGTGCTGCGATTTCGTCACCAACCGGGCCTACGCCATCGCTTCGTCCGTCGTCTCCTTCTACGTGCCCCTGTGCATCATGGCCTTCGTGTACCTGCGGGTGTTCCGCGAGGCCCAGAAGCAGGTGAAGAAGATCGACAGCTGCGAGCGCCGCTTCCTCGGCGGCCCCGCGCGGCCGCCCTCGCCCTCGCCCGCGCCCGCGCCTGGCTCCCCGCGCCCCGCCGCCGCCCCGGTGGCCAACGGGCGCACCAGCAAGCGGCGGCCCTCGCGCCTCGTCGCCCTGCGCGAGCAGAAGGCGCTCAAGACCCTGGGCATCATCATGGGCGTGTTCACGCTCTGCTGGCTGCCCTTCTTCCTGGCCAACGTGGTGAAGGCCTTCCACCGCGACCTGGTGCCCGACCGCCTCTTCGTCTTCTTCAACTGGCTGGGCTACGCCAACTCGGCCTTCAACCCCATCATCTACTGCCGCAGCCCCGACTTCCGCAAGGCCTTCCAGCGCCTGCTGTGCTGGGCGCGCCGGGCCGCCCGCAGGCGACACGCAGCCCACGGCGACCGGCCGCGCGCCTCGGGCTGCCTGGCCGGGGCCGGGCCGCCGCCGTCGCCCGGGGCTGCCTCGGACGACGAGGACGAAGACGACGTCGGGGCCACGCCGCCCGCGCGCCTGCTGGAGCCCTGGGCCGGCTGCAACGGCGGGGCGGTGGCGGACAGCGACTCGAGCCTGGACGAGCCGGGCCGCCCGGGCTTCGCCTCGGAATCCAAGGTGTAGGGCCCGGCACGGGGCGCGCACGCCAGGCGCCCAGATCCCCACCGCCGCAGCCCGGACGCGGGCTCTGCGCCCCGGGAGAGGAGAGCGGGCGCCCTTGAACAGCTTCCCAGGGGAAAGAGATCTGTGTTTACTCAAGACCGAAAGCAGGTGAACACGAAGCCCACAAACCTCGTCTGAATCATCCAAGACAAACAGAAAAGCTACGGACCGTTGCACAAAAAGGAAAGTTTGGGGAGGGGTGGGATTGCTGACTTTTCTTGGGTTCTTTTCTGTCTGTGGTTCGGCCTTTTTTGTGTGTGCGTGTGTGATGCATCTTTAGATTTTTTTTCCCCTGGGTGTTTTTTGACACTTTCTGCGAGGACCGGAGTGGAAATGGGGAGTGGGGGCAGGGGAAGGGAGAAACATTAGGAGATAAAAGACCATGAACTTGGCTTCCATCTCTTTCCCAGGAACAGGAGCAGTCTGCCAGAGAGAGAGAGAGAGAGAGAGAGAAGGGAATGACAGTTCGTCGGGACATATTTCCTTTTGCTTTCCAGAGAAATTTCATTTTAATTCCTGAGTAATGATTTCGCCTGTTCGGAAAGCAAAGGGAAAGGATGGATGCAAAAAAGATCACGTTTCAAGAAACTAAGCTTTTCTTGAAACAAGCCCCACCTTGCTCTCCTCCTGTAGGGCAAACCGGCTGCCCCCCGCCCCACCCCACCCCACCCCGCGCGCCTCGGTGGTCAGGCTGAGGGATTTCTACCTCACACTGTGCATATTGCACAGCAAGATAGAAAGACTTGTTTATATTAAACAGCTATTTATGTATCAATATTAGTTGGAAGGACCAGGCGCTGAGCCTCTCTCTGTGACATGTGACTCTGTCAATTGAAGACAGGACATTGAAAAAAAAGAGGAAACAGTTCAGATTACTGCACATGTGGGTAAAAACAAAAAAAACAAAACAAACAAGGAGTGGTTCAAAATGCCATTTTTGCACAGTGTTAGGAATTGTAAAGTCCATAGAAGATGTTACTTGCACAAAAAGAAATAAAATATTTTTTAAAGGAGGAATGGGAGGTGGACAGATCTTAAAAACTAAAATAAAATTCAAATTCTATTCCTGTTGTCTATTATGTTATTGAGCTAATGATTTATTGGGAAAATACCTTTTTATACTCTTTTATCATGGTACTGTAACTGTATCCATATTATAAATATAATTATCTTAAGGATTTTTTTATTATTTTTTTATGTCCAAGTGCCCACGTGAATCTGATAAAAATTAGCACTTGCGTGTACATTCTATTTCCTGTTGTGTGTTTTACCAAGTATTTATACGCTGGTGCAACTAACTACTGTGTGAAGAATTGGTCCATGTGCAATAAATACCAATGAAGCACAATCAAGATTATGTACCGTGTATCTGTAAGGGGTCAGTGATAATGAAAAAGACTGTTTTGTTCAAAATATAGACTGGATTTCCCATAGAGCTCTTTTAATAGCTTTTCATGACTCAGTAACATAGCAAAATGCCTGTAACCAAATAAGGCGTTCACCTACTGAGAGCTACAGATTTGCCCTCAATTTTCACAGCCGGATTCAAGGTATCCTAGACTACTTGTAGACACTTTCAAGATCCCATCTGCTGCACTTGACTTAAGAAGTGACATTTGGGATTGTGTATCTTCTAAAAAGGAGAAAAAAAAAAAAGTGATCGGGCCATGTAACTCAGCTGCAACTTTTCACAGAAACGCAGGAAAGAAGACTAACTCATTGAATAATCAGTTGCCTGCTTGGAATGCGGTAAGTGGCTTCCACAGCTTATTTTTGTGTTCTGATAGAGAATCACAGCCTACGGATGATCAGTGTGTGCAGATTTCTGCAGTAGCTGTTTAGAATCAAAAATGTTTTCATGGTTAAGCAAAAATTTATAAAAGGGCTTCTAAAGTAAGTATTTTTTTCTCTTGTGGCATTAAATAGATCATTTCAGTAGAGGTTCTGGGTGGACAGGTCACAGGTGAAAAAGCAAGTGTGAAATCATTTAACTTTCTAACAAAATTACAACACCCAATGGATAGGGTATATTTCATTAAATTAGTTCCTAAGGAAAGTATAGTGAAATTCCATCCTGAGAGGAATTATAGATTCTGCAAAATAAGTTTAAGTACTTATCATTCTATTTTTAAATAAACTTTTCATTTCTTGACTGAACAGTAAAGAAACCAAAGTGGAGAGTGTAAGGTTGTGGTTCATGCTGTGTTTTAACATGAAGAGATTATTCTCTACTAGGGGAAGTCAGGACTGATTTTTCTCTTTTGCAATGGGATATTATTCTAAAGACCAGGAGACAGTCTTCCAAGAAAGGTTAATGACGTAGATGTTTTAGAGACCAGCAGAAGGGTGCATGAACAGTAGCAGTTTCAACAAAAGCTGGTATGAAGTTGAGCCCCTTTCCAGCAAAAAAACAAAAAAAAACAGAGAGAGAAAGGAGAGAAGGGATAAAAATGGCAAAGCTTCATTAAGAATACAAAGATAAATACTTGAAGTGTATTGTGGAGAAGGTAAAATCAATTTCAGGATGAAACGTCACTGTAATTTCCCTAAGAACCAAATATAGTTCTCTATTCTACTCACCCCCTGCCCATGAGTATGTAAGATGCATTTTGTTAGAGGTTTTGTGCTTCCTTATTTTAAATTAATAGACTTAATGTTTTCGGTTTCATTCAAAGAACACTGAAGTTCTAGGTTAATGCTTCACTTTCCTGTTGTCCTGATTATTTACTTATTTTGTCTAGATAAGTCTTCACATTTAAATATAAAGGAATATTCCCAGCCCAAAACATACATACAGGCCCATCAAACCTCAGGTCTGAAAATCAGGAAGGTCCTTTAAGCTTTACGAATAAATATGTATAATTTAACTACTCAGTAGACACAGTGAGTCTCTTTAGTGAATTAGAGAAAACCACTATAATCTTGGGACCAGTTTATATATAGTGGTAGGAAGTACAAAAAGATTTTTGTGTGGTCTGAGTGTTCCAACAGAGGATTACAAGGATTCAGACGCAGACCATGTCAGTGATTCTGAATACCCATGAAAACTACTTTTCGTTGTTTTTGAAGAAGATAGCCGTTGATTTATAATAGGGCTGCAAGTCCCAATAGCTATGGCACTTTGAGGAGCAAGCTGCCAATCCTGTTTAATCTGGTGAGATAGTGCACTTGCAGAAGTGGCAAGAGAAAGAGGAGGAATGTGCAGAAAATCAGCCTTATCTATGGGCTTGTGTGTAACAGAGAACCAAAGCATAAACCTTAAAATCACAGCAGGGAACTAAAATGCAATCAAGATTCATTGATTTGCTACGTTGGAAATGATGTTTAGGTTTAACACTGTAAAGTTCTCTAACATGTAACAATCAAGATTTTCCAGGATATATACATTCTCTCTCCATTGTACAAATGTATAATTGGTATACCATATAGCTTGGTCCCTTGGTGAACTTGCCTATATAAAATGTTGCAGATTGAGTTTATTTATTTATTTTTTTTGGTCTGTACTTTCTTTGGAACTGGAATTATTAATAACTTCTAAGTGGCTATTGTGAAACCTTTCCTTGTGAAGCACGTTTTCCTAGCTTATTTTAATTTCACATTTTGTTGAATGTGCTGACTTCCTCTGGCAATACGTAAAATTGCCAGGCGGAAATTCTGCACCCAAAGTGTCGGGGTAATATTAACATTTAACTTTTTAGCAAGAGCTTCTAAGCAAGAGTCCAAAGGAAAATTATTCTATGTCTTTTGCTGCCAATTGTGAAAGACTTTTTTTTTTAAAAAAAAGGTTTCTAACAAAGATAGTCCATTCGTTTTTTTTTTTAAGGAAAAAAATAAAAACCTTAGCAGTGATTCAAATAAATGCATTGGCACAGATAATGTCATTTTATTTGTACATTTCTGGCATTATGTGCTGAGAAATACTAATTCTTTTGATTCCCTGCCAATTTTCTACTAATCAAAATGGAGAAGATATGCACTGTTTGGATTATACCTAAAAATAGTTGGGCTACAGTCACATCAGCAAATGGAATTAAATTAATTTCTCTTTCTTCCCCTTTACACACACCCTCCACATTATTTAAATTTTCATCCAGAATCTTGCTCTTGAATCTCACAATTTTTTTATTCAATGTGTCCTGAATAGCATTGCTACATTGCAATGATTTTCAGGCAGACTCCACTGAAGTGCTTTCCAGGGTGTACCCCTCTCCTGAAAAAAAAAAAAAAAAACATGTTTAGCCTGCTCTCATTTAAAGAGTCTCAACTCGATAGCCTTTATAATGTAGTCAAAGAGGTATCAATGCTATACATAGATACTTTGTCGACTAATTTACCTCACTGATAGTCTTTTTACTCTTTTGTGGGAGGAGGGCGACAGTGTCTGAATCAATCAGATCTGGTCATTTGGTCATGAAACAGATGAAGAGGCTTCCAAATCCAGTTGCTGTAACGATGTACTGCAAAAACAGCAGCCCCAAGCAGCTCACACTACGCTGGGAATATCAGAGCATGATCCTTGCAGTAATGTTAGCAGCACCCAAGAAAGCACTGGATGTTTGGCAAAGATCACATCTCTCCCCACTCCCCTTCTATACCTGAAGACAGTTATCTTAGAACCACCGTACTCCCCAGCCCTTTTTTTGAGTACTTTTTCAGTTCTTGAATAAGCTAGGAACATCTAGACATGCAATTCTTGATAAATTCTCTTCATAGCAGCACTAAGTTCTCATACATGGTTTCCTGAAGCTCTGATTTCCAACATCTCTCAACATGTACAATTCTTTTTTCCTCTTTTTCTCCCCACAATCCCTTGCTCATAGCTGTTAATCAGGAGTAGCAAGATCCCATCGTTTTCTTCCTATTTATGACACAAAACTTACCTATGTTGCATTTTAAATGTCAAGTTTGGATTTCTTCCTGAGAATTTCGGTATTGCTCATAATTATGTGGCAACTCCAAGCAGACAAACATTTAAACTATTGTCCTTCCTGTCAAGGAGGGGCTCCAGGATGAGTTTACTATTTGGGATGTAGGGGCTATCTTAACTGGCTTTCTTTTTTTCTGACACTGTCACTTCTTAGCCACGTGACCTTCTCAGTCTTTCAGCATCCTGGTTTCAAAAGGTAACATTAGTTGTTCCACTTTCAACTATTTGCAAATTAGAGTAGTTTTTTTCTAGTTATTATTAGGCTAGCTGATTTGTGAGAATTGTGGATAAAATTTTAGGAGAGTAGAAAACTTGTTCAAGTCGATGGCCCACTGTGGCCACTCTGGTTCCTTGTCTAACTGAAGTTCCTGCTGTGCCCAACGACCTTGGGGAAGTCAATCGGCTTCCTTGCGATTCACTTCCCACAGAGCCTCATCAGTAGCCTTTGTTTATAAATCCCTTTGAGATGCTTTGATAGGAGAAGTTCTTTGCTTTGCAAAGTCTATCCTTAATACTTCCTCCTGACCTTCTTTTCCCTTTCCTAGCAACTCCACCCACAAAAATCCCTCCGTTTTTTTTAAAGCGAAAAGAACTATGAACAGCAAAAATATATATATAATACCCCATGCATTCAAACAAATGGTCCTTCATTTTTCACTGCACTTAAAATTCCACAGAAACCACAACTGAAGAAAATAATCTTCTTCCCAAACATCGGATTAAAAAACCTGTTTGCTATGTGCTGAGCAAAAGTAGTTGTTTAATGATTCTTAACCCACAGCTAGTTTGAGAAAAGTAAGTCAATTTGGAAAACCACTCAATTCCACAATTTTATATTGAGTTGTAAATACTCAAAGCAGCTATCCAGATTATTCACTTTTTCTTGGAATAGCCATTTAGAGATCAAAAGTGCCAGGAGCAACAGGAGTTTGTATTTTTGCTTACTTCTCCTTCATGGTTTACAGGGTATCAAGTTTCTTTCTGTCCAACATAATAAACAGTGACAAATCTACAGGAACTTTACTGGCTTAAAATATCTGTTAACTGCAGAAACTCACCTGCATTCTTGAAGTCCTTGTTAAAAATGCTCTTGAAGAGTAAACATTAATAGATGTTCCAATAACATTTTCTGCACTCCAGGGATTTTTTTTTAAAACCATTGTAGATAACATTTTAGTAAGATGCTCTTTTTAAAGAACTCATTGTGCTTAAATGATTCTGTGATCAATTCTGAGATAATGCTTTTTTTTTCTTTTCTTAAAATAGGCATACCTAAATAACAGAAAAATAACAGACTCTTCAGCATGGGAAAGATCTTGATATGTCTAGTAAACAAGACCCCAGTCCTCATGCAGGGTTATATACCTAAGTCAGCGCAGATCACCAAGTCTGATGAGATTTAATTTGATATCTAAAGACCTGGTCTACCATTGAATAACCCATGTTATCAGCAAATGTTTCCTTTATAGCAAACCCAAATCCCTCATGCTGTTTTAACTCACAATTGATCTCAGGGGAATCTGGAAATTGATGACTAAGCCACTATTTTGTACAAAAATCCTCTTGATGATGTATGCATATGAAAACAGTGACACTGCCCCTCCCGCCAGCTTTCTATGCACTATGTAATTCCATTTGCTCTATTAACAACTGCAAATTGTTAAATTCGATACCTGGTCTGGTAGCATCAATCTGTTATCATTCCTGGAGTTGTTCTAGTAATTTTCTTCAGTATCACCAGAGCCACAAAACTTAGAAGATCAAGAAACACAAAATTGTACAAAATGAAAAAATGTAACATGAAAACAAATCCTTACAGTACTACAAAAAGCATCCTGCAAGCACAGGACAAAACAGGCAATATACATTTTTAAATCATAGAACAAGAATGAACATTAGAGATCATATTATCTAGCCTCCTCATTTTAAGGAGATGGAAACTGAGGCCCAGAGAATATTAAAAATATATAAAATTTTTCTCAAACCAGGCAACCAGTAGACCCTCCCCTTCCCAAAGGGCACATGTTTACAACTTTCTTCAAATCTTTTGAGTATTTAGAGGGACAAATAAGTTTCTTCACATTAGATGTGCTGGGAAAACATCTGGGGAGCTTAACTGTTTAGAGGATTTCTGTGATTAGTCTTTTGTGATTCATACGTTCATCTGTTCTTAATTATGTACTAAGTGAGTGTGTTGTATGGGGTACACCCGGCCTAGGACTCTGAGCCTGTCCCCAAGGCAATCACACGCTGGTTGTGGAGACTAGACATCCACATGTGAAAAGTGACAAAGAATGAAGCAGATATGGTTGAGTGCCAGGCACGTGGGCCAAAAGTAGGGCTCTAGACCAGCTCTATCCAGTACAAGCTACATATTTAATTTTACATTTTCTAGTGACCTCTTTAAAAAGAAAAAAAAGTAAAACAGATGGTGGTTTTTTTTTTTTTGGAGACAGAGTCTCATTCTGTTGCCCTAAGTAGAGTGACATGGCATCAGCCTAGCTCACAGCAACCTCAAACTCCTGGCTCAAGGGATCCTCCTGCCTCAGCCTCCCAAGTGGCTGGGACTACAGGCATGTGCCACCATGCCCGGCTAATTTTTTCTATATATTTTTAGTTGTCCGATTAATTTCTTTCTATTTTTAGTAGAGACGGGGTCTTGCTCTTGCTCAGGCTGGTTTCGAATTCCTGAGCTCAAACAATCCGCCCTCCTCGGCCTCCCAGAGTGCTAGGATTACAGGCATGAGCCACCGCGCCTGGCCAAAAATACTAAATCTTTGAAATCCACTGTGTGTCTTATGCTTCTAGCACACTCATTGGTACCAGCCACATTTCAAGCGTTGACTAGCCAGAGGAGGAAGACGGTGGTGGTAGGGCGGTAGGGCGGTAGGGCTGCAGGGCGGCTTACTCTAGAGGCTTTATAACCCGGTGGATCTTAGATAAGGAGATAAAATGGCATGAAAGGCAACTCCATTGCAAGTTACAAGGGGAAGAAAATGACATGAACAAAAACCTAGAGGTATGCGTAGCCGAAATGAATGTTTAGACAATTGAATAATCAATTGCAACTAGTTTATGTTGATGGAGTAAGTGGAGATGAAACTGGAAAAGTAGTGTGGGAACAGATCACAAAGTTTATGCAAAAGCATTGAACTCTAATCTTCCTGAAAGCATGGAGCTTTATGAGCAAGAGTGTCAGGTTTAAAACAGTGTTTTAGAAAGATTAACCTGGCATCAGAAGGCATGATAGATGGACATCAACATCTCACTTAATCTTCAAAGTAATTTTGAGTAAGTAAATTCAAAAATCCCATTGTAAAAATCAGAAAACTAAGACTTATATAATCTCATGTATTATATATGAGCTCATTATTAAATTGCCTTTTTGATTTTTGTACATCAATTTCAGGAGCTGACCCTTACCAAGCAGATTTCTGAGTGCATCAGGGTGGTAAATGCCCGAAGGTCATGCCCCCTGTAGAGGTAAGGGGATGAGCTCAGATAGTTTGTTCAAGGGAGCAGGTGAACAGAGATCAAGTCTAGGTGCCTGACTCCTAAGTGAAGTCTCTCATTCATACCCCCAGACTGCTTTTTATTCCCCATCGGACTAGAAGCTCCCTTAGGGTAAAGGACTTTTCTTTTTATCTTTGACTTTTTATCAATGCCCAGCACATTGCCGTGCACATAGTATATACTCTGAATATTCATTAGCTGAAATCTGCTAGAGACAAGTTCTCTGGCTTTTACAACAATCCAGGCACATAATGGTAACAGGCCGATCTAGAGCTGTTCACTACCAGAAGATGTGATATAACACTCTACTTCTTCTGTAAATCCAGATTTTCACTATCAGACATAAAGAACTTTTTCTCCAAGAAAGGTGCTAAGCCTCACATTGCAACCTAAATGGGGTAGCCTTTGCTGGTGTCACAGGAAACAATGAAGTTATTTTCAAAATATTTCTAAGAATGAGTTCATTTCTAGAAACGGCACATAGACTGCTAGAATTCTGTACTAAATTCTGCAACATAAATCCAATGAGTACAAAGGTGGTATACACTATATGAAAATGTACATCATTATTCTTTAAAAATAGGCATTTCACTAAAATTGCTAAATGAGAACTACACGTTCTTGGTTCTAGGTCAGCTGTCAATGTGCAAAATACTTGATGTATTTGTCACTTATCGTATTATATCCTGAGGTCTAGAGCCATTTTTCTCACTGTACTCTACAGAGCCCTGTTTCAAGCTCCAGTGTTCTCCCTGGCCCTGAACAGTCAATACAGCTAAGAGAATCAGATTTCATTCCACTAATGTCCATATTTCTGTTTTAAATTTATTTCTTCATGTTAATACTGCAAGACATGATGATATATCCATAAAAAATGTATTTGGAGCAAACAAACATCACAGCCCTCTCAAAGTTTACATTTCCCACTTAGGTTTTTTCTACGTGAAGCAGATTCATAATCATTATCTTCCCACCTTAACCCAAAAGGAAGAGTTTGTATGGACTCTTTAACTATTTTGAGGGAAGTTATATAGATTCTTGCCTTTTGACAAAGCATTAGGACTTTACCTGGCATTCTTTTTTTAGGTATATGTGTTCTCAGTAATGAGGAATTCATTTTAAATAGCATTGTAGTTTTATTACTCTACCAGGATTATTGTTTGCAAGAAACTTAGTGTTGAGGCTTCAGACTGGGGAGGTGGGGGCTGTGCAGAGGCTGACATGAGGAGACCTCCGAGGGAGCACGACCTCAGGACATTTGCGGGCCCTCTGCCTTAGACACTCAGAAACCTATCTGGAAAGAATGCATTTCTCTGCATCAGTTCCTGAGATTGATATATAAAATCAGAAAGCCACTTCAATAATTCACAAGGTAGCTGTCACACGGCCTATTACACACACTGGAGCATGGTCAGACATTCTCTCTCTATACCCAGGGAAGACAATTATAATCAAAATGTTCTCTTAGCCAGCATGGGGTCAGAACAAAGAAAGATGGTTACAAAGATGTATCGAGGCGTCCATTTCTGCTGTGGCCTGGAATACTGGAAGTCCACTGGCTTTGAGACCCACCCTTCTCTAGATAGGGCCTGGGTAGGCACTGCCAACACTTGACTCTGTCTCTCCTTTTTCTATCGTCAACCTCGGCAGACCTCTCCCCTTTCTGACCCATTCCCCAGCAGATAGATTCTTTCTTTATAGAAGTTAAGACACCTAAGCAGGTCACAGCCGAGTCTTGCTGACCTGCCTGTCTCTTTATGAGGACCGCATACCTCTGCTTTTATCCATTATTTGACTGAAGTCAAATAATGGGAGTGAGGAGGCTATTTTGCTGCTTCCTGAGATTGAAGCACATTTCCTATAGAAAAGCTACTGGTTTAGTTTCTACACTATGGAAACCCAGGTATTTGGTTCTGTTAATCTTGCTAATGGAAATAGCATTATTTCTATTTCATTTATTGATATGGTTCTTTTCCTTAAACACATTACATATATGTCTAGCCAGCATTGAAATCTTTCTTTCTCTGATTTGCATATCAGATGAATTTGAACTCATTTTCCTGATCCATATTATAGAAACATCTTAGCTAACAATACCTCTGAAAATGCCGCACTCTTAGGTCATTCTGGGCTGGAACTCTGGGCATTTGTATAAGAGCTGAATTGTGTGTAGCGGAGGAAAATGGTGATTTTGTGATGGCACTGGGAAATTGTGTTCAGCCAAACACATTTTAGATTACAGTTGTAGAGTTTGAAATTTGTGGCATAAAGGATGATTACACATTTAGACATTTTGTTTCTAACCAATGCAATAATATATTGTCATTTTACTGTATTACAGATTAATTTACAATCGTTTATTCATTAATTTTACGTACGAGCTGCTAGGCCCTATAGAGCATAGGGCAAGACAGACATAGTCCCCAAAATCAGGCAGCTACTCTGGCTAATGTTTCCTCCACCTGCACCTTTGAAGAATTAGCAGAGACAAAGTAAACAAGTACTTTTTAATGTCCCTTTATCAGAAATCAGAAATAACTTGCCGTGTATCAGTCTAGTTTAGTAGTTTGGAAATGTGAGAAAAATATTTTTTGTTCCTTTTTAAGAGTGACCACACAAATTCACAAAACCCATACGTTGAAAATGTCAAAATTAGTATTACATATATACATACATAGACACATTTTATATATATATATATATATATATATATCTTTTTAGACAAAATACACAAGATTTGTCCACAAGCTCTTATCTGAGGCCGTGTGGGGCCAGATGTGTTTT
>NW_012154618.1:2331935-2380899 GCF_000956105.1 Propithecus coquereli | reverse complement strand
AAGAATGGGAGAAAAATAGTTTTTTTAAAAATAGATTAAAACGGATTGTTAATATCGAGAACTAGAAACTGATATATATATATATATATATATATCTTTTTAGACAAAATACACAAGATTTGTCCACAAGCTCTTATCTGAGGCCGTGTGGGGCCAGATGTGTTTTGGAATTCACAATTTTGGGGGTTTTAGGAAGATGATATGGTGCATATGCTAGATATTACATAACATCTAAGCAGGGCCAAGGTCAGCGTCTCATAATCAAACATTAATGTCTCTACCATGAAACGTATGATTATTCTTACCAAGTGGATAAATAATGACTACAAATAACCTCACACCAGTTCAAGTCAGATTTTGCTGCCAAATGACTCAAATAAGGTCACATTTATAGCTAAATGAGTTATGGAAAAACTCTATCTTCGGAGCTTTCTGGATTTAGGAATTTGGAATAAGAAACTGTGAACCTGTATTATGGAATGTTCCTTTATAGAACATCATCTACTGTGTAAAGAGGACAATAAAACATATTTAAACCTACCATATAAATTATATCAATTGATTTACTGGTAATATTATTCAATAAATACTTAAAATTAGGAATAAACATAGTTGTTTAAATAGTGGCAGTTACGGGGAGATTTCAAAATAACTAAGGCTGTATCCTATTAGCAGATATAAATAGCCAAAGGTGTGATAGTGATTCATAGGCAATTTTTGGGGGGAAATAATGAACAGTAGTCAGTATATATATTGACCATATTATATAGCCAATCTCTGCCAGAGACAACCTATCAGCTAAGGAAATGTTGCTTCATATAAGACTGATTTCATAGAATCTCAGAATTGGAAGAGAACTTTAAAAAAAAAATCACTGTAATCCAACCATCTCTAAGAGCAAAGGTTCTTCTCATCCTTGGGGCAACAACCCCTTTAAGATTATAAAATAAAAAAGAAAAGGTTATGCTCTTCATCCTGGAAAGATGCACATAAATCTACACGCAAAAAGTGTCACAATTATTTTCAAGGGGTTCATTAAGAATTCATGCCTTAGATTCCTGCCATATTTGAAAAGAAAACTAATGTAAAATTTCACAGCAATCTTAGTACCACGGAGAGCTTCTTTATTTTAAGATGCCTCATAAATTGACTGTGGTCGTATGTTCTCAGTGGCTTCTCTAACATTTATCTCAACTTACGATTTTCTATGCAATATTTATAAGATAAATATTTTTGAACTTGTGGCCCTTCGTCTTTATCTTAAAGGTTGGGAAGAAGAAAAGTAATGACATTTTGGCTTGTCTGTTTGTATTATTTTGCATCCCATATCGTGCATAACTCAGAGGATCGAAAAAAGAAAATGAAATCCTCTAAGGAAAAGGCATAAAATGTCCTACTAGCAAATGTATCAAGCATCAATTTTCAACTTGACATTAACTGGGAAAGGAAATGATGAAGTAAATTTTCTAAGTGTTGAGCTGTCACTGGGAAAAGGATTTATATTAGTGTCTGGCATCAAATCATAATTTAGATTTGTCAGTATTAGGCACACAATTTCTTTTCTTTGACATTTTTAGGAGTCTGATAGGAGAGAATTCTGGGCGTGTTGCAGCAAACACTTCCTTCTGCGCTCTTATCTGAACTGTTCATGAAGAACTTCCTCCTCAATCTAAGTATCTGAAAGAGGCTCCCCAACAGCAGGGCCTGGGCAGATCCGCAGGAGTGCATGAATTCCACAATCAGGTTGAAAAGACTGACTTCTGTTTGCGAGAGAAGTTAAGTAAGCAATGGCTCCCTCCAGACATGGACAGGAAAATGTCCCTGCAGGCTCTTTCCATATAGTCTGGTGACATGGACCATAAAATATCCAAAGTGTAAGCTGGATCCCACCTGAAGTCTCGCTCTGTTACTTGGCTTCATCCAACAGCTTGCCACGTTGTCTTCACGTACAAACAAAGACTAAGCAAAGAAAAGGCCAGGTAAGTCCAGATGATGGGCTCCTGGCCCATCATGGGATATTCCTCATCAGGCTGAGCCGTGGAGCTTTGGCTGGGCCTCAGCCCAGAGCCTAGGACAGGAGAGAGCTCCTCCTTAGGTCAAGTGGCCCAGGGGTGCGGAGCATTTCCCGTCACATTGTTACCTTGGAGGACCACTTCTTCTTCCCTCCCAATAGCAGAAAAACTCTCAATCCTAATAATTAATGTATTTGGCTTACTCCTTTGCTGCTATTCAACGCCAAAAATATACTATGAGTCCGGACACAATGGCTCATACCTATAATCCCAGCATTTTGGGAGGCCAAGGTGGGAGGATGGCTTGAGCCTAGGAGTTTGAGGCTGCAGTGAGCTATGATGGCACCACTGCACTCCAGCCTGGGTGACAGAGTGAGACCCTGTCTCTTAAAACAACAACAACAAATATATGTGTGTATGTGTATATATATATATATACACATACACACATACATATACACATCATGAGTATTACAGAACACAAAATCTGAAAGCTTGAAAACAGTATGCTAAGTCAAAAAGCCAGACATAAAGGGCCACATGGCACATGTTTCCGTTTATATGAAATACCCGTAAAGAGACAGAATGCAGACTAGTGGTTGCCAGGAGCTGGGAAGAGAGGGAAATGGAGAGTAACTGCTAATGGGTATGGGTTTCCCTTCTGGAGTATGAAAATATTGTGGAGCTAGATAGTGGTGACGGTCGCACAAGCTTTTTTTTTTTTTTTTTTGAGACAGAGTCTCACTGTGTTGCCCGGGCTAGATTGCCGTGGCATCAGCCTAGCTCACAGCAACCTCAAACTCCTGGGCTCAAGCAATCCTTATGCCTCAGCCTCCCAAGCAGCTGGGACTACAGACATGTGCCACCATGCCCGGCTAATTTTTTCTATATGTTTTTAGTTGTCCGAATTTCTTTCTATTTTTAGTAGAAACGGGGTCTCGCTATTGCTCAGGCTGGTTTCGAACTCCTGAGCTCAAACAATCCACCCGCCTTGGCCTCCCAGAGTGCTAGGATTACACGCACAAGCTTTTGAATATACTAAATGCCTCTGAATTGTGAGCTTTAAGATGGTTAAAATGGTGAGTTTTATTTATGTGCCTTTTACCACAATAAAAAATATATCTGCTAGGGTCCTTTTCTACTAGGCTTGCAGTTTATTTAGATAAAATCATGTAAAACCAACACTGGGGAAAGTATTTTCATAAAATGGAAAGAGAAGAGAAGAAAGTTTATTGTGACTTAAACCATGGTTAAGTTTATTTTTATCACAGTTTAAAGTGAATAAGGAAGAATCTCAGTCTTCCTGAGCCAATGCCATATCCTTTTACAGATAAAGAAGTTCAGGCTTCTGCGGTAACCTGGTCTTGGATAGCAGACATCTACATTTGAATCTGCTTCTGCCAGATTTACTGGCTACATGCAGTTTCTTAGTCTCTCTGAGCCTCAGTTTCCACACCAACAAAGTGGGACTGAAAGTACCTAGGCAGGTCTTCCAAGGGGGAACTGGTTGAGATTGGGCAGACTTTGTAACCTAGCAGTGTAGGATTGCTGGGCTTCGCGGGGCAAGGAACTTGAAGCAAGTCTTGACACGTAAACTGTTATTTGAATAGCGAGCTGTTTGCCTGTTGTCTTGGATCAATTAACCTGCAGGAATTTCTGGAAGCAAACTGTGCAGTTATATATTGATTTACAGTCTTTTTGCTCCTGAGGGAAAGGTTCCTGGAACAAACAACTGAGTTATGTTAAGACAGAGGGTCTCAGTTTCAGCGCCAAGTTTTGTCATGTTTGATACAGGCCATACCACTCTGTTTTTTTTTTTTTTTTCAGACCATACCACTCTGAACATGCCCAGTCTCGTCTGATACAGGGTTCAGAGTTCCCAGAGATGGTGTGGTCATGTGTCAAGCACATAGCCCAGGCACTCACTAAATCCTTCATTTCCTCCCAAAGTGTCACACTATTCACACTCAAAACTTGCTCCTGGATAGTAAATCTCAGCCAGAACTAGAACAAAATCTTCCACCTTACAGACCAGAACCCTTCCCACCATCTACCGTTGGATTGGGCACCACGTCTTCCGGTGTAGGCAAATTAACTCAGCTGTGATAAACAGTCCCAAGTCTTTTTGCCACTCTGAACGAAGCAGCAGCAGGGCAGAGGGGTTCTGATGCCAACAGACCTAGGTCCTAGGTCCCCTGTCACTTGATCTGGACCCTAGGCCAGTTATTTACCTCTTCAAGCCTCACTTCCCCATCTGTAAAGTGAGGACGATAGTGCTTAGCGTGCAATACGTATTCAGCTACTTTTTAAAATTAGGCAAACAATTTGTTTCTCCCAAATTTTAAATTTTTTTTGGAAGTTGGATAAAAATGAAGTTTTTTTGTTCATTTGTTTTATTTCCACTTATTTTCACTTGTCCCTTATTTTCTGGGAAGACCTGGGATGTGGCTCCCTGGACACTGAAGAAATCAGCTTTTCCTGTGGAATCCTGGATCCTTTCTTAGGAAGAACGTGGAATCCCATGGGACAAGCTGGTCACAAGGGACCCACGGATAGATTTTCAGACCAAAGGTTTCACGTTGTTTCCATAGGCAGCCCAAAGTTGACTTTGATGATCTAAACGCAATCAAGTCTGAATTCTCATTCTCGACCCCTCACCTCTTCTTGCTTACGACTTCCAACATCTCTCCATGGGCAACGCTGTTGAAATCTGTAGCCACTCCCTTTCAGCCTGGTTTGCTGCCTAGGGATCAAGTATGACAGCATTTGTTTCAGTATTTATTTGTATAAATTGGAAGTTTTATGACTTGCAGAATGATCCACATTCATATGGCAGGTTAAATCCAGGATATGAGAGTATTGTGAATAATTCCTACTTTGAACACTTCAAAGAGAAGCATCAGAAAAGGCCCCTGAACTAGGGATTGGGACCTGCATGGGTTCCAATGCCCTCTGCCCCCAGTAAGATTGGGGGAGTAGTTTTATATCTGGTAACCACAATGTGGAATGTGTAAATGTTGCCAGTTGAGCCAGGTAACTGCTAAGGTCTTTTCTTAGTTTAGCTCTGATTAATTAGAACTGCCCTACTTTTAACCATTGATGTATTCTTGAAAGTTCAGGCTCTTTTTGAAGGCAAACCCAATCACTTTCTAAGGGGTTTTAAAAGAAATCAAAGTTGGACGAGCGCAGTGGCTCACGCCTGTAATCCTAGCACTCTGAGAGGCCTACGCGGGCAGATTGTTTGAGCTCAGGAGTTCGAGACCAGCCTGAGCAAGAGCGAGACCCCGTCTCTACTAAAATTCGAAAGAAATTATCTGGACAACTAAACATATATAGAAAAAATTAGCCGGGCATGGTGGCGCATGCCTGTAGTCCCAGCTACTCGGGAGGCTGAGGCAGGAGGATCGCTTGAGCCCAGGAGTCTGAGGTTGCTGTGAGCTAGGCTGATGCCATGGCACTCTAGTCCGGGCAAAAGAGTGAGACTCTGTCTCAAAAAAAAAAAGAAATCAAGGTTAATCAACTAATTTATATTTTCCTATTAAAGGAACATTGATTGAGCTCCACCTGCTACTAGGTTAGGTAATGGAAACACAGAGTTGTTAATCTTGGTAGAGGGGTGGGGGGAGCGGAGCTGGAGACCCAGAGGAGGAAATGGCTAATGTTAGTCTCTAATTCAATTCAGCAGGGTTTGCTGTGAGACCCTCAAGGAGGGAGCAAATTCAAAAACTGGCTGGGACAGTCAGGGAAAGCATTGCCCACAAGTATCAATGAGCTGCTACTTGGATGATGAATAGTTTTGGCCAAGATGAAAAAGACGTTCCAGCCAAGCAGAGGGGGGCCTTTCAAAGGCATGCAGGCAAAATAAGTGAAGGATGCATTTCTCAAAGACAGCAAGAAAATTCGCATGGCTAGAGCACGAGCTGCCAGGCTGGCCCAGTGGGAAGGGATTTCTGACAACAGGAAAATGCTGGATTGGGAAGATGTTTATACATCTTAGCAATAACTTTGTACTTCATTCTGTAGGGAAGAGAGTCATTGAAAGTTTTAACTAAAAGAATAACTGAGTCAGATTTGAGTTTTATCGCAAGTGATCCACAGTAACAGGGAGGATGGACAGGTGGAAAAAGAACGGGAGAAACAGAGATTAGTTAAGGGAGTCCAGAGGATGAGAGAAAGCCATAAAATTGAGAAAAGGGAGACAGGATAAGGGACGATTTTCGTAGGGGAGAAGTTCACGGTAAACAGAGTTAGATGTGCAATGTGAGACTCTTGAGTCTGATGTGGACGTGCAGGGAGAGGCGGCCACCAGGCAGCTAGGAAAAGAGATCTGTGGCTTTGGGGACAGCTAGACACTGAGATGAGACACTTGGCCCACTTCTAAGGAGAAGTTAAAAGCAAAAACGGCCTAATACCACTTACGAAAACACCCCAAAATAAGTAAGAAAATAATGATGAGGAGGGGACAAATGGTGGGGAAGGGAACCGTCATTTCTACAGTTTTCCTCAGACAATTTTTCAAAATGACAATATATCTTATATATTCAAGGATAAATACCTCTTCTCTATAGCCAATTCAGACATTATAAAATAACAGGTAAGAAAAATATAGATTCTGGTAATATAAGTATGTATGCATGTGCATGCATACATGTGATGTCTGTGTATGTAGGTGTGTGTGGGGGGGAGATATATAATATTCTTCCTCATTCTAAGAAAAGATGGTACATCAGCTCCAAGCCAGGTGAGTTGCCCAAGAACAGCTAGGAAAAGGTCACGTTCTCCTTCTTTATAGTTTTAGCTTGTTGTCCTCACATGCCCAATTTATTCAGGACGTTCCCCTGCATCATTGAAAGAATGTGTTTGGCACCGAGGACTCGGTATCAGGCAGACAACATATTTCTTACTTTAGAAGTGCAACTGGTAGAATAAAAAGCCTGAGAACCGGAACTGCTGCCAGGAATAGCAGGGCAAATTCACCCACTTCCAAGAAGGTCACTCAGTTTCAGAACAGGGTGCAGGCAGATTGAAGCAGATTCTTGGCACTGCTGCGGCCGTGTCTGCCTGTTGCATAATGTACAGCCCTTAGTTCCCTTGATTGAGAGCACTGCTGTTGACCTGGCATTTTCTGTTCCTGTTATTCCATTTTCCAGCCGTGTCAAAATAATCGCTATTATCAGGTGACCTTCCCTAATAACTCAGTCTCCCTTCTTTTTTTAACAGATACCTGTTGTGAATCCTATTTTTAATGAACAGTGATAACCTAAGAGCTGTCATCTGTCAGGTTTTAAACGTTTATTAAAAATAGGAGTCCCAGAAATGTAGTCATTAGACAACAGAGAGCAGTCAACAATAGGAAAAGCAAGCCAGGGCGGGAGATGTTAATTACATCTGAATTCATTACTACACCTCGGTTTAGGAAGGGCAGTTTGTCAGTGGCAAATCGTAAGGAGACAGAGCATTATTGCCCTTAACGGGAGCAGTTCTATTGACCTTCAGGAAATTACATCCCTGTGGACACCGTGTTCATGTTAATAAACTAGAGCAATGTTCTTTTTTGAGAGTAAGGGCACCTGTCCTAGAGTAGGAATTGGAAAAATAAGATATCTCAAGAATGATGCATAACTCAAGGGAATGCTTTGAAACGACAGCTAATTTTTCTCTAGTTGTTCTTATTTTACTTAGCACCACACTAATTGCTTTTATGCATTGCATCACTTGATCTGAGCGAATGCTGTGAGACAAGGATATGTTATCACAGTTTACTGATGAGGAAACTGAGGCTTGGAAAAGGTCAATTTACTTGCCCAAGAATGCAGAGCTGGGATCTGGCTGCCTAGGGCTTTAGGAACCCAGGCATTTTCCCTAGAGCCCACCCTCTTGAGCACTCTCAAGTAATGCTCCAGACTGTCCCCTGCCTAGGACACCAAAATGCCCTTTTATGGAAACTGAAGCAGGACCCCTACCTCCCCACCCCACTGCTGGGCTCTCTGGTTTAAGCCACACTTGGCCAGGTGGGAGGTGGCAGCTTGGGTTTCAGTCAAGAGAGAAACCCTCCAAGTTACCCTCGAGTTGGGGAGTGAAGGTTGAAATTTGTTCCATGGCTCCATTCTCTCCAGCTCAACACTCTGCCATGATACCCTGGGCAATTTTTAATACTCAAGATGCAGAAAAGACACAAGATGCAAGGATACATATGTCCACAAAAGATCACATTTTTAACATTAATAGCTTCCTCTGTTTTCACCCAATTCCCTTTTCAGGCCTATGGCTTTTTTCTTTTCTCATGCATGATAGAATATGGGCTTTTCTTTCTAAGCTATACCCTACTCATTTCTTTGGTCTTACCCCAACAGTATTTTTCCACTCTTTCTCCTGATTTACTTCCACATCCACAGAGCCCTAGGACATGTAGACTATTAAGTTTGCTAGAGCAGAAGATCTTTAAACAGCAGCCCCTGGTAGATTGGATTCCACATCATTAACAACCACCTGGGGTGGGGAGGGGAAGAGTCCTGCTAATTGACAATCACTCAGAAATGAATATAAAGCATCTCTGAAATGTTAATTGTTTATTGAAGCCTATCTATATGCACGTGCTGAATACTAAAGTACAAAAACATTTTCAAAGAACTTACAATCTGCACTCAAAAGAATAGAGGCAAATATGATACTATATGTAAATCAAGTGTTAAAATGTGCAGAATGTGGTTCAATTGGTGAAAGTTTGTTGTGTAATCACGTTTCAGTTACACACCTACAATATAAAGTGAGCTACTATTTTCTCAGTTGAAATTCAAACAAAAGTCCATAATTTTCTATGGGAAACTATGACATCACACTGAAGACAGGGGCAGGATTTTTCTTTCTGGCTTTAGGTTTTCCTTTTATTTTAACTTTATTGAGCATCTTCGAAATATTTAATAAGAAATACAGTCGTTATAGCCATGGATAGTACTTTTTGTGGCAAATAAAAATGATTTTCCCATTACCTACTTGCTCCTTAGATGTTATTTCAAAAATGCATCCTCGGATGATACTGTTCTTTGGATTTTACTTTTGGAATCCAAATAACCATAGCTTCCTCCTCTTTGTCCCCCGGAAATGCATCTGTTCGGAGCCCTGATGCCCCAGAAAAAATTCTCAAGGTCTAGAGAAAATACTTCCTAAACTTTATGGCCAACATCAGACTTTGAAGAAGAGAAGACAAGTGCAACTGGCTGAGGACCGTGTGCAGAGGACTTCTAAATTCCTTTTGCAGTTTGTAGTGCGGCAGATAAGTTTTTCCATGAAGCGATCCAACCCCTGTCGCTGCAAGACCTGTTTTTTTTTTTTTTAAACAAGTCAGTAAACTAACTGGACCTGCTGTCAAATCTTGTGACTCTGTATAAATGGGTGCAAATTTAACTTGACACATTAATTTCTTTGTAGAAAACAATTTATATTCATAGAATCATGGAATCCCAGAGTGGGAAGGGCCTGAACAGTCAGCCGGTCCAAATGCCAATCTCGGGCTTGAATTGTTCATTTCAAAAGAAGTCTGCTTTTCAGAGCCACTGCGTGGAGGTCCCAGAGTCAGATGTTTTGCATGTCTCTTGTCCCATCAGGGCGGTTCAAGATGAGCATCACTCATTGGTGATTATTCTTGCTGAGTAGTGTGGATAGACTCTGAGTGATAGGTTGGTGGTTTGTGAAGAAAAGAGACTTTAAAACAATATACTACATATCAAGACAGATGCCAGTAGTTCTATTTCCATTTCCAGATGAGGAGACCGAGGCCGACAGAGACTAAAAGAGCAGAGTTTGAATGCAGGCCAGTACACTCCACTGATGCTCTTTTGGCCATACCACACTACTGGAATATTTTAACAAACCCAGGAAAGAATGGGAGAAAAATAGTTTTTTTAAAAATAGATTAAAACGGATTGTTAATATCGAGAACTAGAAACTGATATATATATATATATATATATATGTATATATACATATATATATACATATATATATTTTTTTTTTGGTCACCCAATAGCTACGAATGTCATATTCCATATTTCTGTACTTTTCTTTTCTCTGTAGAAAAGTTATACTTCTGAAAATTATGACATGTTTGTAGTTTTATTTTAAATATCCCCCAAATATACGCAGATTTGAAAAATCCTTCTGCCAGCCACCCATAAAACAAGAAGAGTATTTTCAAATCACAGGGCTGGAAAACTTACCAGGATAGAGTAAATACATGAGCTGGCAGCCGCACAACAGGATATGATGGCTCAAAACCCAGGAGCAGTAGCTGAGAGCCTAAGAGAATTTGTTCTAGCAGACAAGTGTTCAGAAAATGGGAGAAGTTAAATCAAGTAGATTGCTGTGAGTAGGAGATTAGGGAGTGATTAAAACTTGGGATGTTCAACAAGTGCTTGGTGTAAGGTCTTGCCAGAAAGAAAGCTCCCACCTGCCCAGTGACCAAGAGAATTAACAGCCCTGGCTTAGGCTGCAGACAAGAGCAAGGAAGAGAAATCCGATGTCAGAATAAAGGCCTGATTAGCAAGTCAAGCTGAATCAAGATGAAATGACAAATACCGTAGAGCCTTTCTTGTAACTTACCTCCCTGCAGTTAGTCTATATTCCTACATCTTACACATGTGCCGTGAAATATGTTTTACTGTGAGCCATCATGCTAATTTTACAGAAAACACAGGGAAGACAGAGCCCAAAGAATATAACAGCAATGGAAGGGAAAACCAGGTTCATGGCTGGTGGCAGCCAGAAGCTACCAACGGCAGCACGAAAGGTTTCTGTTTGAGGGTATCTGATGCATTTCCATCCAAGAATTAAATAGAAGACCTGACACGGGCATCAGATTTTGTTTTCTGTCACTGGAGTTTGTATTTGTTTCCTTCCGGTGACAGCTACTTCGTTCTGGTTGGCACATCCATCATTTAGTTCTGTTGAGCTTAGCTGGGTTTTCCTTTTCCTTAACATTTTACATTTTGTTAAAGAGGAAGGTGAACAGCATAGAAAAGAAACTGTAATTAGAAACACATATCTATATACCCACCTCCTACTGGAATTGACTAATATTAACATTCAGCCATATTCACTTCAAATCTTTTAAATGTATAACAAAAAATAAAGATAAAGTTGAAGCCCCTTGGTTTCCTACCCAGCACAAGTCCTCTCCCTCCCTCCCCGGAGCCAGCCTCCGTCATGAATTCAGTAGGTGTCCTTTAACCAAGGTATCGGAGCTGCATTATATACACATAGATACATCATAAAATATTGTCTTGTTACCTTATAAGTTAATTATTAATTTTCATTATATCGCAGTTGTTAATTCATACCTACATCATATTTTAGGTATGCACCTACCACTTGCTATTGTTCAGCCAATCCATTTTGAGATCTGGTATTCTACATTGTACAGAGTCGTCGCGACCACTAATTTCGAGAACTACTTTTTAAAAAAGGTTGATTTCCATCTGTCAAATGTTCCTATTAGATAATGAACAATAGGGCACCTTTTCTCAGGACCTCTTGAGGCCATGCGCTCTGGGCCGGTCACACACATTCAGCTCAGAATAAACCTCTTTAAATTACTGTTTTAAAAAAAGAAAAAAAGATAATGAAAGATTAAGGTGCTGAGTGTTATGGACAAAAGAAGATGTTAACCACACCTCACAGAATAGGATAAGGATCTCTGATTTATCAAATTAAAAAGCACAACATTTTTAAAGAAAAATTACGATGAGTACTAACCAGCCTGGATACTTTTGTTTTTACTTCATGGAGCTATTTTATTCAAATGAAAGTGCTTTGAAGATGAAAAACACATTTCTTTCCCTCCCAGAATTAAATCATTCCATCCCTCAACCTATAAAGTTCATTCAAGTAGAAAAAAGTAAGTACTTGGATTCTTTCCTTTTTATGGAGTTTCAGCTTACTTATGTTAGGGCTTGCTTGGATTTGCTACCCTTATTTCCTGCTACAGTTTGTAACTTCGCTACACGAAAAGGTATTCTTTTTCCACCTCTGAAATCATGCAGTATAGTGGCCTGGAGAAAAGGCTCATTCACCTTATTTGTCTTGCAGTTTCCTCTCATTCTTTCATTGCAAGGCAATATTTTGAAAGACCTCATGCTGGTGCATACAAGTTGACATAGAAAAACACAACAACTTTTTTGGAGTCTCAAGGTCTGTGATGTAAATACCCCAGTTTGTTTATAAAAGATTTTCACAATCCGTTGTATAAATACACATATTTACATAATTTCCAAAACATGGACTTTGAAGCCACAAACCTTCCAGTGTTATCTGTTAGTAACCAGTCACGTGTAAATGTGGATCTGCAAGCTTGAATTCTAACATGTCACTTTGTCATTTTCGAATCTGTGAGAACTGGAATTCAGAGGACAGACGTCCCCCATCTTGCTTCAAGGAAACATCTGAAGGGTGTCATCCACTTTGGAGTTTTGATCAACTTGACCTCTGCGGAATTATACCAGCGGGGCCTGAAGTGAGATGAACACTTGTAGATACTGAAGTTTAAACTTGTCCTTCTAGGTAGCATTTGCAATTCCTTCTATGATGCACTTTTCGTTTTGCCCCCTAACTTCTGACCAAGGCTGTGGGTATTTCAGTGGAAAAAAGATTGTTGGAAATATGGAGGGTAGTACCCTATATTCGAGGGTAGTTCCTATATTCGAGTGGTTTCTAGTGTTCTTGATCTACCCTCACATGGGGCCAAGGAGCTTAGAGAGAAAGGGAGAGGGCTTTCAGAGAGGCAGGGAGATGACTGCCAACAGTTTAGGTTTTGCTTAACTTTGCAAAACCTAAGTCTTTGTTCACACAACAATCCTTGGAAGAATGAACTCCCTTCCCCCTCTTAATCTCAATCCTGCAGTTTCCCAAGTCCTACCTCTTCAATGAGATGATCTCTGTCTACCCCAAGCTGCAGTCTTCTGGGGGTGGTGAGTGGAGAGCCGGCAGGAAACCTCTCTGGGTATTTCCAGATGCCCACCTGTGGCTGAAATCAAAGAACAAGGATACCCAGAGACCCTGTGACCAAGCCCTCTGCTAGCCCTTCACACATCACTTTATTTGGCCCTCTATCCTTTCCCCAAGAAGAATCCTTTTTGATTTTTTGCTTTTGCAGCCTAGGTCACTTGCTGGTATCTTCTAGGCTTTCCAATTCAACAGAACAGTCTTCTCTTGACCTTTGGCAGATTTTCATTTCCTACTATTATATAGAATTTTTTTGTATGTTACCTTTTATTATAGCTCCTCTCATTGCAATTCATTTTATTGTTTTCTCTGCATTTTCATCTTTAAAAAAAGAGTAAATACAGAACAGTAAGGATAAGGGGAAGAATTTCAAACAAGGGCGTGGGGGTCACATGGCATCTTTCTCCCAGTGAGCTCTGCCTCACTGGGTTCTTCCCTGCCTGTCAGTAGATCTCTCATTTCAGTTTCAGATGATCCCCTTGACCTTGAAGACAGCCCTCTGGGAAAAGTTTTTAGTCTTACACCTAAAATTATTATTCTTGGCAGCTCAGTATGGAAAGAGGCTAAAACATTCCCACTGGGGAACTGTAACCCCAGCCCCAAAGATGGCTTAGTGGGGCCCATAACACTCTCTTATCTCCAGCTGATTAATCTTGCCAATTAAAATTCTTGATTTGTCATATGCATAACTTTCTCACACTGAGGTGGCCGAGGGGAACGCTGGGTAGTCACCTTCTACCCTCTAGACCCACTCTCTCCTCTTCTCCTTCCATTCAAATCTGGCCTTTGTACAACTCAGTGTAAACAAAAGTATATCCTCAAACCAGGTAACCAGACAAGGAACAGACCAACCTGTGCCTTGATACCATCATCATCATCATCATCAGACATTTATTAAACACCTGCTCTTTGCAGGACCCTACTATACAAAGAAGTATAAGATGCAATCCTTGCCCCAAAGCTGTCTCTCACAGCATGTGACCCCAGGACATGCATATATTTGCATAGAATGAAAAATAAATAGCTTTAAAGGATTGATGTGGGCAACAAATGCTGCAGGAATTCAGGAAAGGAAGAGAAGACTGCAGCTTGGGGTAGACAGAGATCATCTCATTGAAGAGGCAGGACTTGGGAAACTGCAGGATTGAGATTAAGAGGGGGAAGGGAGTTCATTCTTCCAAGGATTGTTGTGTGAACAAAGACTTAGAGGCAGGAGGGAGCCTGATGTGTCTGAGGCCAGTAAATGGGCCAGAGCTTGGCGCCGAAGGTGTGTTGTACCTGCTGGGCAAGGACTGCCTCCTTTCTATCAGTGCTATATAATGTCCGGGCCATTTGGTGTACCTGGGAATATTAAATAACAATATCTGGGGCTTTGAAAAAGAAACAAAATCGACCTTTTGTCTTCTGTCTGGGTTATTAGGAGCAGTGTGCTTTTAGTTGGAAAAGATTGAGAGCTGTATTTATTTTAGCTTATTCTTACTTATTATGATAACACTGATACATTTTTTTCATGTTTTAAAATTAATACATTCAGTAGTATGTATGTATCACATACAGGAGAATTCACTCTTTTTAGCACACTATTTTTTGAGTTTTGACAAATGCATACAGTCGTGTAGCCACAACCATAATCAAAACATTGAACAATTCCATCACCCAGAAAACTCCCTTGCGCCCTTTCTGGGTGACCCTTCCTCTCACCTCCAGTCTCTGGCAACCACAGATCTATTTTCTGTCCCTACAATTTTGCCTTTCCCAGAATGTCATAAAAATGGAATCATACATCCTGCAGCTTCAGAATCTGGCTTCTTTCACGTAGCACAATGCATCTGAGATTCATCCACGCCGTTGCAGGTCTCAATAGTTCATTACTTTCTATTGCCGAGTACCGTTCTGTTGTATAGATGTACCGAAGTGTGTTTATCCACACACACATTGAAGGCCATTTGGGTTGTTTCTACTTTTTTGGCAATTATGAATAAAGGTGTTAAAAGCATTCGCTACAGATTTTTGTCTGAATGTAAGTTTACGCTTCACTTGTGTACATACTTAGGAGTGAGTCTTACTCCTAAGCATATGGCTGCTGGGTCATATAAGTGTATGTTTAGTTTTATAAGAAAATTCCCAACTGTTTTCGAAAGTGACCGTACCATTTTGCATTCCCACCAAGAATGTATCAAACTTCAGTTTCTCTGAATCCTTGCCAGCACCTAGCATTGTCATTTAAAAAATTTTTGTCATTCTGATGAACGTGGGCAATGCCTCATTGTTGCTTTGGTTTGCATGATGCTAATTTGTGTGAAGTTGAGCATCTTTTCATCAAACTGGTTAAGTTTTTAATTCTGTCACAACTATAAATAACCATTCCACTACAGCAGTGTTTCTCAAAATCAATTTTGCTCCCCACCCCCTAGGAGATATTTATTTTTTATTTTTTAATTTTTTTTTTTGAGACAGAGTCTCACTGTGTTGCCCCAGCTAGAGTGCCATGGCGTCAGCCTAGCTCACAGCAACCTCACACTCCTGGGCTCAAGCGATCCTCCTGCCTCAGCCTCCCGAGTAGCTGGGACTACAGGCACGCGCCACCATGCCCGGCTAATTTTTTCTATATATTTTTTAGTTGTCCATTTAATTTCTTTCTATTTTTAGTAGAGATGGGGTCTCGCTCTTGCTCAGGCTGGTTTCGAACTCCTGAGCTCAAACAATCCGCCCACCTCGGCCTCCCAGAGAGCTAGGATTACAGGCGTGAGCCACCGCGCCCGGCAAGTTGTGGAACTCCTAGGAGATATTTAGCAATGTGGGGAGTCTTTTGCAGCTGTCACAATTGAGGGCATGCTACCAGCATCTAGTGAGTGGAGGCCAAGAATGCCACTAACCATCCTACAATGCACAAGACAGCCCCAACAGCTAAGAGTTCTCCATCCCAAAATAGTTTGTAGAGCCAAGGCTAAGAAACTCTCCTCTAGAGGGTTGTCACAAAGATTCAGATGTGGGCCACCCTGAGAGGTACGGGAGCTCTTCATGTCCTACTACATTTATAGTAGATAAAAATTGACTTTGAAAACAAGTTTCCAGTTGATCTTAAACTTTTTTATTAGCTTGGGTCATAGATTCATAGCCCTCAACTGGTTACTTGTCCTGGTGATCTCTCTCCAAGGTTTAGGCACACGCCACGGCTATACTGTGTATTTGGTCCTCTTTTGATTTGAATAAATGTCACATCACTGAGATTTTCCTTTGTGATTGGATTCATTTAGGGGTGAGACTTTGTATTATCAGACTTGGCCCAAAGTAAGTTATGGTTGCATCATAATTCCTTGAAAGGGGTCACCATTTATTACCAGAAAGGCAACTCGCTCACTCTCTCTGAATCTCAGTTCCTGTGCTGTGACCAGACACTAAAAGGACGGCTGATCTCTGAGGCCATGTGGAGCTCTCACGTGTTTGGAATCCCACCAAGACCATTGGGTGCTACTCTGTTATCCAACAATGCGATGGAATTGTTCATGCGCCACTTGTTGGCACCAAAGATATATATTTATTTGAGAACACCCAAAAAATAAATTTTAAGAGATAATTAGCAGATAAACAAGACTGCATGATGTGCCTAGGAAGAATCTGGCTTCCTTTGAAGACTCATTATAGATTCCAGTCATTTTTAGATTTAAGTTTTTGCTTAAGTTCAGAAGTGGCACCATTTCCTGTCCCTGTGGGTGACCCCAAAAACTCATCTTCAGAATGGTTAGAGAAAGAGAGGGGAGACAGAAAGACAAGTGACCACCTACTTGCTATAGCCAAATACTGCTCTGAAATTTTTGTCTCATTTTTTTTTACCACCAATGCAAAGTAATAAATTCATTTAACAAGTACTTTCCATGTGTCTACTCTGTTTTCAGCACTGTGCCAGAGACTTTGGTAGACACCAAAGAAGACCAGGATATGGCACCTTTCCTTCCAGAGCTTGTCTGGCACAGGGAAACTATCACCCTGAAATCGTTGGACTGTTAGCTAATGATTTACAAAGTCTTCAGTTCTCGGAGGTTTGTGTCCCTAGAGCTGAAGCCTGACTACAGCAGGTCCGAGTAAATATCTTGTTGATGAAATAATGAAGCACTAAGCAATGCTTCTCGAACTAGAAGACCAGTTTCAACATTTCTGAGCCATGGAGACCGATGCTTTGGTAAAATACAGTAAAATGTGCTTGGATGTCACAACAGAGCTAAATTGTTATGCAAACTTTTAAATTTTTATCTCAAATTCTGTGGTTATTTCATTGTAGACTTATTATAAAAAAAAAAAAAGGAAAAAAAAAACACTCCGCAGACCAGCACTGGTCACAGACCACACACTTTGGCAATAAAAGAAAAGAGGGCACACTCTGCCTGAAATGGTCAAGGATGTGTGAACCAGGCCAGGCACTTTGGGAGGCCAAGATGGGAGGATTGCTTAAGGCCAGGAGTTCGAGATCAGCTTGGGCAACATAGCAAGACCTCCATTTCTACAAAAAAATAAAAAATTTAAAGAAGGAAGAGTGAATTCACGATTTATACTTGCCACACCCGCTAAGTCTGGGATTTGATGGAGGTAAGAAATTGAAATGATCAGAATTACTCCCCCTTCTCAACCTCCCATTCAGACCTAATTGTGCTTCCCCAAATCCTCTCCTTCCCAAATCCGTGTTCTGTTCAGGTATTGGATGAGGGAAGAAATAAAGGCAGAAAGGAAGAAAGAAGAAAGGCAGATATGGGCCCCTGGGGCAGCGGATGCCCAGCAGAGAGGATGCCAGAGGTGCCGTCAACAGCGCTCAGTGGCTCTCCCTGAGCACAACTCACCAGGCCACCTTGCAAGTTACTCATCCGTGGACTCTGATCACACCTGCGTGAGCTGAGATGTTTAGGCGGTAGGCTCTCATGCCTACCTGATTAGTCACTGGGCAGTACCCAAAATATCACATCACACTCAGGCCACTCTCTGAAGGGATTCCAGCCACCGACCTACAGCCTAATGGTTTTCTAATTGGTGTTTCTAGCTCACTGAAGCAGCCCGTTCACAGCAGAAAATCCTCTGTTCCCGTCCCCCTTCAACCCCGCCTCTGCCAGCTCAGGTCACCACAAGGTGGCTGTGACTTTCTTTTCCTCTCAGTATGTGGCCAACTGAGAGGGACCTAGGGCGGAGTCGCAGCCTCCCCTGAGCAGCCCTGGCATTCAGGTCTCTTTGGAAAGCATTTTATTTTAAGAAACAGTAAACTGTCATTGTAAGAATTCCTCTACAACTTGGGAAGAAACTTCATCATAAAACAAAGTGCCTGCTGAAAAAGGACAGGAGGAAGAGGTCAGCGTTGTCAACTTTATGGCCAGCCAGATTTGCTGAGAAAACATGACGTGCAAAAATTCCCTCTGTGCATCTCAATACTTTTGCAGAGGGTGCTGAATATTTTGCAGGACACGATAACAGAGAATTTCTCTGCTAAGTGAGCCAGTATTTAAATCGTTCTCATGAAAGAATATGAAAAGGAAATATTCGCTTCGGTCACTGATGTCGTGCTTTTAGTGATATTATCAGCATTGCGTGTTTTTTTTTAATTACTCAAGAAGATAGGAAGCTACTTTGACCTAGAAACAAAGTTATCATTTAGAGGCACCAAACTTGGTGCTTCCTGACACTTTGGCATAAAATTCTGAGTAAACAATATTAAAGTTGAATGACATTATTTTGAGAAACAGTTACTGGAATTGCCTCTCAGCTGTTCATCCCACCTTCGCTCTCTTCCAACTTCCATCTACCCTGCATATTAAATTAATCTTCCTAAAATACTCCTTTCCTCTCATATCCCTCTCTTGCTCATGAATCTGCAGTGACAGCCAATAATGCATATCAAAGAGTCAGCGCCTTGTAGAGCAGAAGGAATCTCGGGCATCTCATCCAGTCTCCTTATTTGCAGAGTAGAGGCAGGGAGGACCAGAAAAGGTGGTTTACTCATGGTCATTCCGCCAGTAATTGACAGAAATAAGAACTAGAACTTCAAATCCAGGACACAGGGTTTTTGTCTGCCTTAATTCCTCTGATAAGTTTTCAAAGCACAATTCGACCCCACATTCCTACAGAACGTTGTTTCTCTCCCAGAGCTCCCAGCTCCACCTCCTTGCTGGGTATAGACCTTCCCAGCCCCCCCTCTAGCCCTTGGTGTCTGCTGGACCTTCAACTATCATAAAAGGTCCCTGCCCTCTTCCCTATTCCTCACCCCACTTCTCCACGAAGCCCAGCCCAAGGACTCTAACGCTCTTTTCCTGGCTCCTCCTGTACTCACTGTCTATGCTTCATGGCTAGCATTCAATCACATACTGTTTTGTTCACTAAGTGTTTCTTGGGTCTTTTCTTCTTAGTTAGCATCATGGGTTCATGGGAAATTAAAGGTGGAAGGTGGAAGAAGTCCTCCAGTTTGACACCATACCTGTTACACAATTGTCCTATACCACCTTGCTGACAAGCTCTCCCAGACACCAAGAAACAAGACCTGACCCCAAACCACCTGTCCCAAGTTATTAATAAGTAACTCTACTAGTGAGATAGCCCTTCTTTATGTTGAGACAAAAATCTCCCTCCCACCAGTCTCTACCAAAATTGACCCAGCTTTTGTTCTCCAGGTTGATATAGAATAAATCAAATCCCTCTTCTATTTAGCATCTTTTCATGTATTTAAAGACAATTTTTGTGTGTCCTCCTTTCTCTTATTCCCTTCCCCTTCCCAGGAGTGTTTCTTCCAGTTCAAATCATCCCATCCATCCCGTTCTGCCCATGACATGGTTTTTGCATGCTGTACAAGATACTCTTAAATTATGGCCAAAGAATGCTGAACACAATACCAAAAATTTGAACATAGGACAATAGTCTGTTGAAGGTTGGATAGAGTGGCCCAATCGCCTGCTTTGTCCTAAATACTACACCTCCATTAATGTATCCTGCAACCTCACTGGCTTTCTGGAGGTCTTATCACACTGAGGATCCACAATGAGCTCATTAAAATCAAGATTTATCATCAAAGTACAGTTGTTTTTTGATTGACTAATTACTGAATAGATAGTTGGAAATTGTGTATAACAGAGATGACCATTATTGAGAGAGTCTTACATGGAAGAAAAAGTTAACCCTCTTTAGAAGCTAAAACAGATCTGTGCATACACCACATTTCTTGGGTGCAAATAAGACACCTATTTTTGAGAAACCTGGCAACTAAAATGAAGCCAAGTTGGCCTCTCCATGGAAAAGAGATAAAAAAAAGATATGATTCATTAAACAAATAATTCTAGGGAAAAAGGCCCTAGTTAATACAGAGTCTATTTGTTTTATTTTTAAATTTTATTTATCAGTCATTATAAATATAATCATTAACAGGTTATTTATATAATTGGCTATAACATGCAAACCGAGGGCCAAAAGACAAACTACTTTTCTGAGAGTCAAAGATAATACCTTGAAATGACAAGGCTCTTTTTCCCAAGAAATTCGGATACAGTTCCATACACTGAGCATGATTTTCCTCCTTTCCTCTCCGTGGGAGTGGAAGAAAACATGTGCAAGTTCATCAGCAGCATCTCTGAATGTGCTTTGCCAAGGGCCTCATACCAACACTGCATGGGGGGGTTGGGTTGCCTGGCTGGTTCCCAAGGAGGCATCTCAGCCCAGTAGCCTGGGGGCTACTGTGATATGAACCCCTTAGTAGTTCAGCTGGTACCCAGGCTTCTCCCTAAAACCCTCAAACCATTTCATTGGAAAGAGGAATGCAGGTGGAGAACTGGGTAAAATTCTCTCCTTTGAATGTTGAAAAACACATTTCTGACCTCCTGATGCAATTAGAGGGAAAAGAGAACTCATCAACATTTTCCATTTTTACCCAAATTTGGTAATATAAGATCTCCAATCTAGAGATGAACTAGAGTCACAAGAGATTAAATGCTTAACCCCAAATCACAGCATGAGGTCTCAATCTAGCTATTCTGTACTGTTTTTTATTCTTTTATTCTGTACCTCCTTAAATAAAAGCTATAGGAATCACTTACTGATCACGTATTATGTGCAGGGCAAGGTGCTAGATGCAAATGGAACAAGAAGCATTTGACACAGTGTATCAGTTATATATTGCTGCATAATAAACCATACCAAAATTTAGTAGCTTAAAATGACAACCATTTTATTCGCTCAGAATTGCTGTGGGTCAGCAGTTGGCCTGGGCTTAGCTGGTGGTTATTTTGCTGGTCATCTCTGGAGTCATTCATGCTGTGGAAGTCATCTATCTGGCAGTTCAGCTGGGGTTCCGTCTAATACAGCCTCATATACATGTCTGGAGGTTGGCATTAGCTGTAAACTGGGTCTCCTGTTTCTTCACGTGGAGGCAGCATTCTGAAAGGGCAAGCCTAAAATTCAAGCATTATTCAGATTTCTTATATCATGTTCTGATATTCCGTTGGCCAAAGCAAGTCACAGGGCCAAACCCAGACTCCCTGTGGGAGAAGACCACTAAGAACATGGAGGTGGAATTCGCTAGGGACAATTACTGTGGTAATATACCACACAGAGTCTTGTAAAGAGACAAAGCCACAGTACAAGGCTTGCTCAGACTTCTCAAGGCCTCAAGCCAGGGCTCTTTCTCCCACCTGCCTTCTCTCTGTCCTCACCAGGTAGCTCCAACATCCTGGTTAGTGCGCCATTCACATCACGCCTCAGTAAACTCAGTGACCTACGAGATGCAGAGATCTTGTCTCCTAGTCTCTGAGCCTAGCATCCCTTCTGTTCCTAACCAGCAATCCTAGTTTGTTTGGTTTTATTTTTGTTTCATTTTAACTAGCTTAAAAATATAGTAAAATAAAATATGTGCTTGGTAAAAAAAATCTAAATAGTACATATTATAGAATCAACAACTAAAAATAAAAGTTCTTCTACCCCATCTTCATAATCTACTCTTCTACATTTTACTTCTGAAGACCTTCCAGCATTATCTGGGCTTTCAAATCCTTCTCATTTCCCACTTAGAACTCCACAGCTACAGGAATTCTTCATATCTGCAGAAGTGGGCAGGGATCGAGTGGGCTGCTCAGCCTGTGGAGATGTGTTGTCGTCTCCCAGTTAATCCCTTCCAATTGGCTGTTAAATCTGGGTTTGTTAACTTCAGAACTCTGGAGCAAGGGTCACCGCCATCACACGGGAGCTGCTTCTCTTGGGGCTGGTGACAAACTGCCCTGTGGCTGCTGGTGCTGGGTGCTGTGCAGCACTGAGCAATGCATCTGTGCCCCTGTGAGCGCAGGCCTGGCATTCCTCGGTGGGCAACCCTGGAGGGGGTTTAAGGTGCTACATGGGGAGTATCTTTGAGCCCAGGTTCCTGCCACCCAGGGATATACATTTTCAGCTCACATTCCAATTAGGAATTTATTTTCCCCATTGGATAGAGCAGAATGAACCGTTCCATTGGCATGATACACGCACGCTCTAAGGAGCTAAACATCACACCCAGAGCAAGTAGGCACAGGACAGGGTGCTGCGAGATCACACACAGGTGACAAGCAGTGGGAACAGGCAGGGGGACACGCAACGGCCGTGGTGTGAAGATGGTACTTCCAATGGACTGTGAGCAAAGGCGCTGGCAGAAACTGAGAATAGTAATGATGACCCTGGCCTTTCGGACCAGCACGGGGCCTCCGAAAGGGGAGCAGCTGGGCCTGGACACAGGCGGAAGAGGAGCCCGGGACAGAGCAGAACAAAGAATGCCATTTTCTCAGCCACACTAATCAGTTTCACCAACTCCTCTATACTCAGGAAATTAACATCATGATCATCTCCACCAGAAGTGCAGGTTACATAGGTACATGAAATGCATATCCATGATATAAAATATTCTTTAATTAATTGGGGTAAACTGCGATCCTCATTCAATAAGAGTGGCTTCAGTAATTTTTATCAGATCTTTTTTATTGTCTTCCTAAAGTCCCTGATTAGAGAGCTCCTGCAGTATCGCTGGAAGGAAACACGGGCTACGCAGAGACTGTCGGCGTATTGCTGTCGAGATGCTGATGGCCACAGAGGGCAAGGGCCAGCCGCCTCTGCTTTGCTGAATCTTGCTTTAACGTGGCTTATTTCCGCCTCTTCTCGGGATGCATCGTACTTCCTAGAAAAGTCAGAACTCACCCTTTCTAGGAAGAGCCTCATTCTCTCCCTGTGACCCTGCCACATACCTTTTACTAAAACTCTAGCAGTTCAGAGTGTCTTTCCCCACCCTTTTCCCTTCCACGTTCTATTCCCCAATCTCTTCTTGAGATACTGTTTATGATTATTAAACCCACCGAATAATCTCATTTTTATTTTTCCTCTGGGTTCCTGGAGAATTTCTCAATCTCGTCTGCTCGACTGATTTACATTTCTGTGGCATCTAGTGCCTCCGCTGGGGTTTGCAATTTGGCAATCGCATTTCTCATCTCCGTGCTGCCTCTCCTGCTCTCAGATGTGGACTCCTTGAGATCGTTTAAACTGTCTCCCCAGCTGCAGTGGTCTCTTGGGTCTTACTGAAAACACAGATCAGAACTTTGTTGCCCGGAGTCTATTTCTCGGGAGCTATTTGCTCCCTTCCCGGGGTGGTTCCCTTCTTCAGAGCCGTGGAGTCTTCCCTGTCTGATGCCTTCTGTCTGAGCTGAGCCTTCCAGAGAGAGATGAATGCGTGTCCTCCCTCTGCTACCGGGACTTGAGGGGCTGTCTTTTGAAATGATGGGGCCACCTGTTTGAATTTTTTGTTGTCGTTGCTGAGCAAGTAAAGAGATAGACTCCAGGGTCACTTTGCTAGGTCAGAGGTCTGGCAGCCTCTGCAGGGAGGGATTGGAGGGAAGAGAAGGAGGGAAGGAAGCAGCACCATAGGCCCCGGGCAGGGGCCTCACCTGCATGCCAGGGGTCCCTGTCCATGTTCACAGTCGCAAGCGTGCTTTGCCTGATGCAATTGCCATCCAAGAAAGCAGGTTCCCTGACTCTGCCCGGCACGATGTCCACTCCAAGTGCAAATAACTGCTCCTCCCTGAAGACTCTAATGTGCTGGTGGAATCTCAGCCTTTCTTCCCTCCCTTGCCCGACCCCCACCCCAAAGGCACCCATCTGCCCAGCCCTGACCCTCAAATTTGGTGGATACTGGTAAAAAGTCTAACCCTCTTCCATTTCCCACATAAGTGGTGGCTTTAAGTGTGTGTGTAATAAGATGGGGGGGTGTCAAATTGTATTTACCAGGATTCCTCCTAGGACGTGCACTGTATTTGGAAGAAGTATTAATAATTAGACAAGCTATTGGTAGAGTGGATGAGACTCCAAAGCCATGGTCTTATTATTAAAGGGGACGGCTTAACTGCAGGCCCTGACGCAGGGAGAGGGATTTGTTTTGTTCCAGAGAAGTAACAGAGAGAGACAGAGAGAGGAAAGGGAGAAAAGGGTGTCATGGAAATGGTGGCAACTCACGCCCTTTGTGAGGTCACCAACTCCACGACCTTCACATCTTTAGTTCAGGCAGAATTTCTCAATGTCAACACTATTGACGTTTGGGGTAAGATAATTCTTTGTTGTGGGGGGCTGTCCTATGCATTGCCATATCTCTGGCCTCTAGCCTCTGGATGTCAGTAGCACTCCCCCTCCAGTGGTGACAACCACAAATGTCTCCAGACTTTGCCAAATGACCCCTGGGAGGCAAAAGTGCCTCAGTGGAGAACCACTGAGCTAAGACAACCGAACCCACGAGTGCATGATATGAGTGAATTCTTTGTGAAAAGCGTTGAAGGGTTTGCATTTCTGGCCAGGCTGATATGGGGCTGATCAGAGGCTGCCTGAGGGATGGAGGGGCAGAGACAGACGGGATCGTGAGAATATAAGCCCCAGGAATTCGTAGATATGGTGGGTAGGGCTTTGAAGTTTTTCAGGCTCTGGTCTCTGGGGGCAGGGAGTTTGTCCGATATCTGGGTTACATAGTCAGTCCGGGATCAGCTCGTCCCTTCTTTTAATCTGGTTGGGTCTGTGCTCTGCATGGTAGAGATTCTTCCATGTTCCTGGCACGTGGTGATCTGTCTTCTCTAATTTCTAGCTTCGAGACAGGCCGTTCCCAGTTTTTAGTGGGAATCTGAAAAGGAGCTAGAAGTCACCACACCCAGAAGTTCTCCTGTGAACCAGTATTTCCATACCAGCTTTGAGCCTCCTCCGTTAGGCAGAGGCACCGGTGGCATTTCTGCTGACACAAATGATGAGTGTCAGGTGGGAATACAGGCACATGGCACATGGTAGGACCTCAGGACAATTTTTTTCAGGTTCAAATGGAGCAATACTCTAGTGACTTCCTCTAAGATAGAGGTGTCCTGAAAACTTCTGGGGCCAACTGCTTGCTTTGTTTTTGTTTTTGTGTTTTGGTCTAAGCTGTCAATGCTGAACTCCTAGGGGTCCAAGCCTTCTGCCCATGTCCCCCCAGCTCTGGTCCCTTCTCCAAGGTGAACATTGGGGCTAGTTTGTTCTGCACAGCACCCACCTTTTTTGAGAGAGAGAGAGAGAAAGCATCAAGATCCTTAGAATTCTCCCAAATCACTTCCTTCTCTCCTCTTCTGCCAGATTCCTAAACCCATTAGGGCTTGAAGCATTGAGAACGTTTCCCTGCTCAGTCAAATTCATCAGCACATACAGAACAGAGCAGGGGCTAGAACAGAACAGTGAGGAGGTGAAGACCATGACTCCTTTCTTGAGCAATGATTACGTGCCTTCCAACAGCAGTATCCCCTTTGAAGATGAAGAAACTGAGGTTTAGAGAGATTAAATAACTTGCCTATTGTCACAGTGTAAATGACAACAAGCTGAGGGCAAATCCTTTTTTCCCCCCTCATTACAATATTGTAAAATGGCATAAAAGAAGAAGGCATCAGCTACGATTTTGTGGGTTTTGGTCACAGTTAGCACATATTTATGGAAAAAGTGTGCTTTCCAAAATGAGGTTGCTATTTTCAATATTCTAGCCTTCAGGCAGAGTCCTGAAAGTGGAATTTGGAGTCAAAGGTGATGAACACATCTTCAAGTACTTATTGGTGGTCCATATTGCCAAATCTCTTCTTTTAAAATCTTTGCCACTCTGACAGGTGAAAATATGGTATTTTGTTATTTTATTATGCATTCTTTTTTTATCACTAAGGTTGAACATTCACGTTTATTGGGTGTCTGCACTTCTGTTTGTGTCTTTGCATTGCACTTTTTTCTTAATATTTGGTAAGGGTTTCTTGTAAAATAAGGATATTGACCCCTTAGCACAGTGTTAAAATATTTTTGCCAGTTTGTCATTTGCTTTTTTATTGTTTAGTGTTTCTTTAGATACGTGAGCCTCATTCTTTTTTTATAATAATTCACTCTATTGATATGGTACTTATAAAGTGCTCAATTTCAGTATTTTCTTCCACTTTTAAAAGTCATCATGTTTTGTGCTAATCCATCTGTAATGTTTGTTAATATATCAGGTGAGGCTATAACTTTAATCTTTTACAAATAACCGATTTTTCCATAACTTTTTGAATAATCCAAATCTTCCCCCACTGGTTCTTTTATTAAGTACTTGGGTGGTCTTGGGTGTCTTTTAGGTTAACTGTTCTGTTCTATCTATCCATTTACCAATGCTTATGCCCACAGCATAGAGTTTTAAAGTAGCTTTCCCATCTCCTTTAATATTTAAAGATCCTTTCTCTCCCCATTACACTTTTCAAAAACTTTCTTAGCTCTGCTAGCAGGTTTATTTTTTCCAAATGAAGTTTAAAATCATGACATCATTTTTTTAAGAGAAGGAAAATCGCACTGTTATTTAGATAGAGGCTGGTTGCATTAATTACCTGCAGCTCCCCAAGCCTGCGCACTCTGTCTTTGCCTGGAATGCCCTTCCCTCCCCACCCCACTGTTAGCCAGGTAAGCCCAGACCCTGATTTTAATTGCCTAGTTGTTCATTGTCTGTTCCACCTCCCCTTGCCCCTGCTTTACCCGCTCTAAACCGTGAGCCTCTCAGGAACAGAGACAGCATCTTCTTCTTATCCTCTGCTCAGCAGCCACCAACCACCAAAGGTGCTGAATAGTAGAAAAGGTCGAAATGGACCAAGGTGGAGGTGGATGTGGATGTGGGAGATGAGCTTCAGCCTGGCTCTTTTTTTTTTTTTTTTTTTTTTTTTGAGACAGAGTCTCGCTGAGTTGCCCGGGCTAGAGTGCCATGGCGTCAGCCTAGCTCACAGCAACCTCAAACTCCTGGGCTCAAGCGATCCTCCTGGCTTAGCCTCCCAAGTAGCTGGGACTACAGGCATGCACCACCATGCCCGGCTAATTTTTTATATATATTTTTTTAGTTGTCCAGATCATTTCTTTCTATTTTTTTAGTAGAGATGGGGTCTCGCTCTTGCTCAGGCTGGTCTCGAACTCCTGACCTTGAGCGATTCACCCACCTCAGCCCCCCAGAGTGCTAGGATTACAGGCGTGAGCCACCGTGCCCGGCCTGCTCTTTTTGTTTTTTAGAGACAGAGTCTTGCTCTATTCCCCAGGCTGGAGTGCAGCTCACTGCAGCCTCCAATTTCCAGGATCAAGTGATCTTCCTGCCCTGGCCTCCTGAGTAGCTGCTAGGACTACAGCTGCCCACCACCACGCCTGGCTACTTTTTAAAATTTTTTTGTAGAGATGAGGTCTCACTATGTTACCCAGGCTGGTCTGGAACTCCTGGGCTCAAGCGATCCTCCTGCTTCAGTTTCCCAAAGTGCTGCGATTACACAGGCCTGAGCCACCGAGCCCAGCCCAGCCTTGATCTTTAAGTCAGAGCCTTGGCCTCAGGGAACTTCGCTGGGCCTTCCCGAACTCAGAGCCTCCCCCTCCCCAGGCCCCATCCTGATCTGCACAGTCTCTTCAAAAGATTCCCATCAAATCTCTGCCTCCCTCCAGCCTTCTGCAGAACTACTGTGACACAACCCACGTTAAAGGGATATTATGAGATGATTTCTGGTAAGCATCCAAGCCAAAGACTTATGGAACTGAATTTTAATTTTGACAGCACAACGTGTGAATAAACATCATCATGCCTCATTGCTCTAAATCTGTTGCTAAATCCATTGCTTCTCTTCAAGTCAGAAGCCCAATAAACAACTTCCATAATGTTCCAGTAACTACTTTGACTGTCATTTCAGATATTCTGAATGATTCATAGAGTCTTTCTACTGATCCCAACCACAAAACTACTTTCTGTCAAAAGCATTAAACCTGGAAATCCGTAACTCTCAGGGTCATTGGAAATAGCTGGGAAAATAAGAGCTGAAATTAGTAGCAACAGGACTTTGGAGGCAGCATCTTTCTATCTGGTGATTATGCAGCTGAGGTGGGGTTGGATCCTGGTTTCCGTCTCTACCTTTGTGTAGCTGCCTATTTCAAAGATGTGGGAAAGGTCTTGCTCTTGAAATTGAGTGACTGTCTCATTGGACTTGAAATAGAAAGGGACCGTATTCTCTTTCATTATGCCCTCAACCAAAGATGCTTAATTTGTCCTGAGTAAACAAGCAAACCCCCTTCTAAATCTGCACTCACACCCTGCATTAGGAAACAGTCGGTGGGATGGTCCCTCCTATGTGTGTAGGAGTGCTAAGTTTTCAAATCTGTACCAAGTTTTTATAAACAGACGACTCCATGGTCCGGCCCTGTATCTAGGAAGAGCGGGGCACCGCCTGAGTGGTAGGATTGAGAACGCTGCTTACGTTTGTCACCCAAGCCCACACGCCCACATCCAACTGTCACAGAGCCCGAAATTCCTACCATTAGAGTTACTACTTTTGGTGGAGGCAGAGGGCTTCAAGAAAACCCTTGTTCAAATACAAATATAACAGGCAAGAATTGTTCCATGACACTCAGTTGCAAGTAGCATCATATTCCTTTATTTTTCTATCGCAAATTAAAGAGTTAGGGCTTATAAGGAGGAGAACAGGGAAAGGGAAAATAGTCCTTTATGGTGAGGAAACCTGCAGACATCACCTTAACCAAGTGACGAGGGCTGACATATCGGTGATGGCATGTGGGTATCATGTCCCTTCCGATGTGACATGATGAGAAGGGCACTTCGCCCTGTGCCGGTCTTTCCCAAATGCCAATAGAATCGTGAGAAAAATATCCACAAAACCAGTCTTCGAGACAGTCCACAAGGATAGTTGGTCAGCACTACTCAAGACTGTCAAGGTCATGACAAAATTAGGGAAGACTGAGAAACTGTCACTGACCAGAGAGACTGGGGAGACATGCCAGCTAGATGCAGGGTGGTACCCTGGATTGGACCCTGGAACAGAAAGAGGGTATTATTAAATAATAGAAAAACTGATAACATCCAAATAAATTTTGGAGGTTATTCAATAACATAAAGTACTAATGACGGTACCTGAGTTTTGACAGATGTATCATAGAAATGTAACAATGTTAACAATGGTAAAAATCGGGTGAAGGGTAGACATATATTTTCTGTACTATCTTTGCAGCATTTCTATAAATCTCAGATCATTCCAAAATAAGGAGGGGAGGGTTGAAGGATTAGGGAGCAGTCCAATATCTATTTTATTCTCTGGGGCTGCCACCCCCAGTCTTAGGCTGTACAGGAACCCTGGGAGTTAAGAGGCACCCTAAACAGTTCTCTAAGTCTGGGATCAATGCTCAGCTAGTTCGCCCTACATCACCTTATGTTCCTTTGGGTGTGGGCCACCTTCTGTCCAGTGCTGTAGTTTCCAGCGAGCTTTTTTGGTGCCTGAGCCCAGGCTAGCCTGGCCCTGGCATCCACAGGTGGTTAACACTAAGTGCGCCACCCCCGGCATGCCAGGCTGGGTAGCAGGAGACACTTGCCTTGGCGGTCAGGGCCCCACGTGACGGTGCCCTGTCCTTCACTGGCCTCCAGGTAAGCAGCCATAACCCAAGGTATCGCCTTCCACGGGGTAGTGCCTGCAAGTCAGAATCGGCCTTCACCGTTGCAGAAGCTCACCTCCTTCCGTCTGGCCAGCCTTGGGGCTCTGCTCCCTTCACCCTCCCCTTCAACCCGCAGAGCTCTCATCATACAGTGGGTTCAGTCCCGTCCCCTGCAGAAACCCAGAAAGGCATCTAACGCTCCCCTAAGACAAGAGAAGTCCAGACACCCAGGACACAGAACCTGGCCCCTCACTTGGGAGAACGAGGAAAAAAAAATACCTCTCATTCTTTCCTGATGAGCTTGCAATGGAGGAAAAATAGGCAGAATTAACTCTCAAGCTGGTAATTCTGCCACAGTAAATAAATGTTCAGTATACGGCCTTGCCCCCCTCACGCGTGGAGAGTGACACATTACACGATAATGGGAAGAATTGGCACCATGCCCTGTACTGTCTTCCAGCCCCCAGAGGGAGATGAGGAAAGATGAAGGACAGAAGAGTCCTTGCTGTGAATGATCAGCCAGGAGCCCTGGCCGGGCGTGCCACCAGGAGTAGCCGATTGAGAACGGTGTGGGTGCTTTCCTGTCTTGGGGGACTCCAGGGTGACCCCTTGGCCTAGAAATAGGGCACACAGACAATGCCAGAAAAGAGCCTTGCAGCATGTGCGAGAATGTGCTTTCTGGATGTGGGGGTCTGGACCACACTGTCCCCGGGCTTGGTATTTGTCCTTCCTTTGGAGACATGTGTGAGCTCGTTCTAGCCGGTCAAGACGTGAAAGAATCAGGAGTGCCCTCCAAGCCCACGGCAGAATCACGGAATGAGGAGTCCCAGCCTGGAGCACTCAGTCACTGTGGGGTCTGGGCCACCTCTCGAAACATCACAGACACTAAGCTGAAGCACCAGGGGCCACTCCAGACAGAACAGTTCTAACCTGGGCAGAAGGAACTGGGGAGCAGTGTGTGTGTGTGTGTGTGTGTGTGTGTGTGTGTGTGTGTGTGTCTGTGTGGTTCCAGAGCATCAGCCCCCTTCCACTGCATAAAAATAGCCAAAAGAGGTGTGGGGAAGATTCCCATAGAGATCACTGGAGAAGGAGGAACATGAGGAAGAGGACAGACCTGAGGACAGGCGAGGCTGGTTAGGATTTGGGGCGTGCTGGCAGGATGGTGGCCGCTGCAGCTGGTTTACAGAGGATCCAACAGCTTGCCCACGAGAGGATGGCGTCAGGGCAGCTGCAGTGTCTTTGCCCAGAGTGGAGGCAGGGGGTATCCACCGACCATCTGGAGAACTGATCTGAGGAATTGTTGGTGGCTGCGCAGCCTCGGAGCTTCACTCTCCGGCCCTCCTGGGATTGTAGGAGTCACCTAATACAACTTTAGTAAATTCCTTTCCTACTGCCTGGGCCAGACTTAGTCTCTGCTGTTATTTGCCATTGAGAACCCCGAATGACACATGCTAGCTCCTTTTCTCCCAAATTCATGTCAATAAATGTCACATGGAAATGATTCCTGCGAGCCTGGGAACAATAAATTGCACGATGCAATGGAACCAGGCTGCTGTTTAGCAAAAGAGAATAACATAAAAATGTGTTTTTGTTTCCTCCTTCCCTAACACATATTAAACAACCCCCTCTTACATTACTTCTAAGCCTCAGAGACCTAAAAACCACGAGTAAGCACACGAGGGCTTGTGAGTTAATTATAACAGCCCTTGCTAAGTTCAGCTTGCGGTTTTCCTCTTGTAATGAAATGTCAAGAATGGGGGAGGTAAGCTCTGTCGTGTGTTGCTGCTGATGTTTTTAACCAGGGATCTAAGGCAGTTTGATATTTTTGGCTTCATAATTCTCATTTCCAGTCCCGATTTGGAAATAAAGGAAGATTGAAGTCCAAAGAAAAAGAGTTCCCTAGCTACAAAATAGTCTGGTGTTCCAAGGTAAAGCGTTGAATTCCTGAGGTCCCTCTTCTCCCCATTCTTTTGAGTTTGCTCTTTCCGTGTAGCAAGCTATACTCTTCTGTTGCTCTTTTTCTTCCTTCCTGCCTTAGTACTGTAGGTTAACTTCTGCCTCAATTTATCCCAGCATTCGTTTTGTAGCTTTTGACGTCTTATTTCCTCTTGGCATCTTTCTTGCACAATGAGACTTCAACTTCAGGATTTGGTGCCAGAAAGAAATCAAGGTGTCATCACGTTGCTCTTTGATGCCCAAGGAAGGGACAGCTATATTTCCCATCTTCCTTACACTCCACTGCAGAATCCAACAGAGAAGGGCTTCCCATGGCTGAGGAAGGAGGCTTGGGGACTGTGCTCCTCATTCAGCTTTGAAATTTCAAAATGCAAGAGAGAGAGAGGTCAAAAGTGCGTGATGGTGTTATTTTTCCCTCTGTGAACTAAGGACACTCTTCAGCAAGGGTCGGAAATTCCTAACAGTAAAAACTACTAATGTTGCTTTCTGTCCCCAAGGACAGATGCAAACTCTTCTGGCCTCTGTGCGTGTGCGCCGAGTGTATGTGTGTGTGCGTGTGTGTGCGTGTGTGTGTGTGTGTGTGTGTGTGTGTAACTGGCCCTCGTTTTCCCTAGAACCCAGGTTTATCCCACTGTATCAGATATCCAGTCTCTAAGAGTGACAGAACGTGACTTTTGTCCCAGCCTGAATTTGACCCATGTGACCCCGGTACCAGACCCAGGGTGACCTCCAAGTTCTTCTGAACTTCCAGACCCTGAGCAGCCCTCTGTGATTGAGGAAGGAAGAGTTGGGGGGAAGTTGTTGAAGACGAGAGATATTTTCAGCACAGCTGCCTGCAAGCTGTGTGGGAGGACAAAGTAGGGGTTCGCACCCCTCGTTTCCTGCTGAATCCATCAGCCTCCTTGCCGCTCTGCGTTACCTACAGGTAATGGCCGATGCAAGGCCCAGCACAGAGTAGGTGTGTGGTGGATGATGATGGATAAATAGATGACCAAGTTATTTGCGATATCACTCTAGGCTCAAATTCCTAAGAGAGCACGACATTTAGTAGCATCTGCGCAAATTTATCTTGCCACGAGGAACTTGGCCTCTAAACCCTGGGTGTGTACAGAGAATGCAACTTCCACACAGGCTGACGGGAGGCATTGGTGGACGTGGTCTATCCCACCTCGATGGGATAACACCTTTCCCACTTGACACCCTCCAAAGTCCTTTTTCTTACTTTATCCCATTTGAGTCTCAGAACCAGAAAGGAGGGCACATTCTCCCCAGTTTTACCAATGAGGAAACTAGGGCTCTGCTATGGGCTGGACTGCGTCCTCCCAAAATTCATATGTTGCAATCCTGACTCCCAATACCTCAGACTGTGACTGTATTTGGAGATGGGGCCTTTAAATTAGTAATTAAATTAAAATGGGGTCAGTGAGGATGGGCTGCAATCCAATTCGACTGGTGTGCTCATAAGAAGAGGGGACTACGACACAGACACTCACACGCAGGGATGAGACCACGTGAGCACAGCAAGAAGGCGGCCATCTGCGAGCCAAGGAAAAAGGCCTCGGGAGAAACCAGACCTGCTGACACCTTGATCTGGGACTTGTGGCCTCCGGCACTGTAAGAAAATAAATTTCTGTCACTTAGACTATCTAGTCTATGGTATTTTGTTATGGCAGCCCTAGCAAACTAATATACGTTCCAAGAGGTTAAGTAGCTCACCTAAGTGAACTTTTGTCCACATGCCCCAGTTTTAAAATTCTTTATCAAATAAAACAATTTGCTTAGGAGGGGGAAAACAAACACTGCCTCACATCTGCTCCTGCATAGTGGGCGATTACTTACTTCCACACTGTTTAATTGCCGAGGTTTATATACACACAGATGCAAATTTTAATGCTCCTTTAATTTCAGGTAACTTTGATGCAATTAGTATTTACCTAGGCAGCCCTGGCAAATAATTCAGTCCCTGCTCCCTGCCCCCCCACCCCCAGGAAAGTGAAAACATCCTCCTTATCTGTCCTTTGTCCACTGTTCACCTGCGCCCCTCGAGTAACTCACAGAGAATGACAAGGATTCGGAGAAAAATTGGACTTCTTCAGGTAGACCTGATTCCAATTCAAACAGCCCTTTGACACTGACTTATTTTCTTTGGGGATAACCACCCCTCCCCACCCAAGCCAGAGCCGCTCTGCTCACCCACCGGAGGCCAACTTCTTCCTTCCACCGTGTGTCCCCGCCTCCCCCTGACCCGCCACAGTCTGAGGTTGCAGCGGGGCTGTTTTGCTTTGCATTCTGACACAGAACCGAAACTTGGGCGTGAGCGATATTTGCATCATGAGCCCATTTCCCCGTTTCCTGCCCGCCTTGGAAGAAGAGGCTTGCTGTGTCCAACCTGGGCCTGATCTCTCAGGGAAATTTCTCGAAGCAGAGAGAACAAGGGTCCCTCAGTCATGAAGACGGCTCAGGCCCCGGTGGCCGAGGAGCAAAGCTGTATTCTGGGCAGAACACTCCCCAGGCTGAAAGAGCGGGCAGCGGGTGGGGCAGGGAGGGGGCAGGAGGTCGCGGCTGACTTTCCCAGCAGGCAGAGATCAGGCACTACCTGGTTAAAATAGTAACTGCTGGAAGTGACAGTGACATAATCCAAATGTGCAGTGGCTGGGGTGGTCACATTCCGGGTTTTCTAGCCAGGCCCCACCTAGGGACTGCCCTGGACGATGATTTTTCACTCTGCCCGGCTCCAGGACCAGACTTCGAGTTTCTGCTCATTAATTTCAATAATATATATGAACTTGAATTTGTTAAAAAATACGCCTTCGTGCCTTCATCATTACCATCTTTGTAGTTGTCAGGATGATCATTAGGTCTTTATCGATACACAAACAATTGGCGAGAGTTCCAATAGTGCCAGCAAAGGCCACCTTCAAATCTGTCATCTCCGCGCTGTGCGGAGAGGCTGGTGCCCCGCCCGGACTGTGTCCTGGTGGCTTGGAAGATGTTTGAATCGTGTGTACGTCAGACTGTAAGTGACACGGGCCTCACCTCCCTCCTAGAGACCTTTCAAGTAAGGCAAATCTAAGTCTGATGATCCCCACGCAAGTGTCATAATAAAATGAGATGTGGGAACCCCGGCGTGGGGGGTGATCACCGACCTTCTTAACAGTCCCCAAAGGAGAACTCAGTTCTCAGCACGGCAGAGTCCTTACTAAGAAAAGTCTTATTTTTCACTCACCATTAAAAGCAAGTCTGCACATTTCTAGATACGCCCCGGTATTATTATTATTATCAAAGCTCCAGAAATGTCCCCAGCTACACAGCAAATGTTCTGCTACACCAAATGGAAATGACTCAGTGAGAAAAAGTCCCTCTCAAGCCAGAAACAACGCATCTAGCACAGAAGATGCCGAACTGCAGAGAAAAGCGTTGAGGAGGGACCAGAGTCCCCAGGGGGAAGGAAGCCTGGCCTGTACCCAGTGGGCTGCCAGAGACCCCGGGGTGAAGGATGAGGCGGGGCCGTGGGGGCACCAGGGACAGAGGCGGCCCCTAAGTCCTCAAAGCCAGTGAAGTGTGGGCGGTAGCAGGAGGAAGAAGGGCAGGGGATGGTTCAAATCGGAGCGAGTGATGATCAGGGAAGTCTCAGGGGCTTGCAGCCTGGCAGAAGGAAGCAGCTAGAAGCTCCAAAGGGGAGCTGTTCCCAGCTCGCTCTCCACTTGGACAGCACCTGCAAGGTTCAAAGCCCTGCATACACCCTGGGACAAAGAGAGGAGGGTGCAGCTCCTGCCCGCCTGCCTTTCAACTCTCCAAAGCCTGGGTCCGCCTTGCCGCCGCCCCTGACCATGGGCAGCTTCTCTCACTTTACATCCTTTGAGTCCTTTGATTCACAGACTCCCCGTGTCCAGTAGCCTTTTCTAAGGAAGCAAAAGAGGCTGAAGCGCCCAGCTGCTGGCTTGGGGGGTAGGTAGAGTTTCTTTAAAGAAGGAAATGATTGCGTTGACTTAATTTGGAAGCCCTGGAACTGGGAGAAACCTGGGTTTCTCTCCCACTTTCTTCCCAGAGGCAAGAAAGAGATCCTTTGCTGGAAAGCCACACTGCCAGGCGGAGCATTTGGCCACTGTGGCGACCACTTACAGAGGGGCTAAGAGGATGGAAAATGCTTTGCCAACATCTCAGCTGACACCCAAGGCCAGTGGCTCATCAGTGAGAAAATCATAGCTATGTCAGAAGAGGAGCCCTGAACGCCCAGTGATGCATGGCGGCTCAGGGATGAGGAGGAGGATCCCAACGCAGGACAGTTCCTTCCGCAGGAACCACCTCGGAACCCAGCTCCCTGTCATCCCCACACGGTGTCCTCATCCCGTCTCTGCACGTGAGCCCCTTCTAGGCCACAAGCCCCACTCCCACGCCAGCAAGTCCTGCTACAGTCTTCGAGCAGCATCTGCCATGTGGGAGCAGAAGGAGAGACTTGGTTCTTAAACCAAGGGCCTCAGCATTAGCTACCTTTGGTTTGTCTCCCGAAATCAGAACAATTAATTAGACGATTATAGATGATGGGTGGAGTAGTTTTGTTGTACTTAGCAGATTATATTGAATATAGTAAAATTCTAAATCATATAGCAAAGCCTGCTGGATTGTGTTTCATGTGGTGGTAACATGACATTAAAACAGCTCTTTTTCCAGGACACTTCCTCTCTGTTTATAAGACTGCTTGATCAATCCCATCCTGAACTCTATCCAGATAGGATATCACCGAGCCAGCTCAAACTCAGAACCTTATTTTTTTAAAAATGAAAAATAAGAGCGTATGGTAAGATCACTCAAATTTAGTCCAAACTAGCCTCCCAAATTTTGGAGTGCTTGCAACTATGTTTAACATATATATATAAAGATTTCTGAGATTAAGAAGTTAAAGCTTTAGATGGCAGTAGTGTTGTTTGTCGTTTTTGGAGTGGGCAGGTTGGGAAGTAGATCTGGCCGATGCGTGGCAGGAAGATGGCATCACAGCATGCGGGGTGCAGCCTCTCTGATAAGATCTCTGCAAAGCACCTTTCTTCCAAATATCCAGCTCTGAAAGGCTGGGAAATAAAATTTTCAAAGGTTGGAAAACTTTTGATATTTTCTGTATCAGGGGTTTGGGCAATAGTCAAATCACACTCTCGTGATCTGCTGGGTGATGCCAGAGCCTGCCACCCAGAGTCCCAAGCTCTCCTGGGGGCTGAGTACCTGTCTTTCACCTGACACTGGCAAGAGAGGGATTTACATAAGCCCAGGTTACAGGAGCGATTGCTCAGGATCCTTCAGACAAGACAGGATGATAAGAAACGGGAGATGGGCCCAGAACTACGCTGGTTTCGTAACATTCCTCTGCCATCTAGTGGCATTCAGAGCCTAAACTTAACTCTCAGAGTTTCTAGGAGCTCCTGTGTCAGAGAGGAGGGATCTGCAAGACTTCGATAAATTATCTTTATCTTTTTCACTTGAACACATTTTAACTCGTGAGGGGCTCATCAGAGAGAATAGTATCAACAGGAACTGGCTTCGAGTCTATGCTGGTCTATACGTTGGGTGATGACCCCAAACCACTCTACCATGAACGCATTGCCTGGTAATCTGTGACAGGAGACAGCTTGTTCCTTCATGCCAATGTGATCCACAGCACCAAAATTACACATGCACACGTAGGAAAACCCCATGCCATCTTCATCGCTGGAGACAAGCAGTTCCGCACGACTGTACCTTTCCTATTTATTCTGCTTTTGGAATTCTCGTTTGAGGACGAGGCCAAGCCTTTCATTACATCACACGACTTACATGACTCCAGTCTTCTGCCTAGCGTCTGTGACTGCACTGTCCTCAAGGCTTGGAGGGCCGTGTTCAGTTCTGGGGTTCTGAACTCCCTGCCACTGCGACAGCTGACATCGATCCAGTGTTCACACTGTGCGATTGGATGCATGATGTGTTTAACGCTCATCGTCCCATTTGAATAGCACCACAATACTATGAGGAAGGTACCTACTATCACCGTCATTTTGCATATTAGGAAAATAAGGCACCAAAAAGTCAAGCAATTTGATCCAGTGATGGAGCCAGGACTCAAACCAGGCAGTCTGATTGCAGAATGTTCACTCCTAGCCATTTTGCCACTGCTTCCTTCGCTGCGTATTATACCCCCGCCGTTGGAATTTTTGATGGCACAAAATTTCTCATCTAATTTTTCAGGCAATCAAATTACTTGATTAATAATTTGAGCTTGTCAACACCCATAAATATAGTCACTTACCATCATAGAAAACTACCAGCCTTGTTCCAGGAGGTGGTTGTCATAGTTGCATTGCCTATTCCATTGTGGCAAAGACTTCTCCGCACAGTGGCAGAGGCCCGGAAGTGAACTGCACGTGTGAAGGACTCGTAGGGCACATTTCAGACTAGCAAATCTTGGTCAAGATTTCCCAGAACCATTCCAGAGAGAGAACGTGTCAGTGGTAGATGGTGTAACAGGAGTGAAAATGAGTCCAGATACAAGGTTGAACGCGGAGCCCTCGTATGCAACCAAATGAATTAGAAACCTACCTTTATTAAATAAATAAAAATAATTCTTTTGATAAAGCTTCCAAAAATAGAAATAAATGTTGAAATTTAACATCTTACGCCGAATGTGACAGCAGAAGAATTGTAATCTTATTTACAAATTTTCAAGTGAGCATCGTCTTTTAATGATTTGATTTGAATGAAATCAGTTTCGTGGCTCCCGTGTTTTAAAGCCACTTGAGGTTTCAATGCTCAGTGTCGCTGACTCCGTTACATGTTCTTGTCATCCCAGGGTGCTTCGTAAGTCATTTTACATTAGTTTTCTTTTAGAGAACGCTTGCTTGGCTGAGAATAGAGTGACAGTAATGGTCAAATTAATAATGCTAAGTTCTAGATAAACTTGTGCTCATGCCATTTGAGGTTGTTTAACATTTTTTTCAATTTTTCTTTTTAATGATTAGGAACAGGCAGTAACGATGGTACCCCTAATGATTAATGCCCCTAATGATTAATAATTAATGATTAATTAGATCCCTACTTAAATACTTCTTGCTACCGTCATGCATTTGATACAGGTCAATTAATTGGATTAGAATACGAAATGTCAATAAGCCAACAACTGAACTTGGCCTTGAAATCTTGGGTCTAAATGTGCTGTATCTTTATTTTACAGTATGTAATGGAATTTAAAAATGATAAACTATAATCCTTTCCTACCCTATGAACACTGAAGCTCAGAGAGCTTTTACATTCCCTCTTGGCAAACCAGTTGACCAAAGCATTTAATGCAAAAACCTTTTATATATCGTTTTTAACAAAATGTCTGCCACGGGAATGCTTCAGTACAGGAAATAAAATTTCTAAAAATATAAAAATATATTTATAAGCTATATTTAAAAATATAACAGAAACAGTCCTTAAGACAGTGTTGTTTTCTACTACATATTAGTATGTGATGTCAAAGCACTGCTTCTTTTGAGCTAAAATGTGGCCCAGTATCAAAGGCAGTCCACTATCGGGACAGTTTTTGTCTTTGCTTGAAGCTGATGTCTACACTCATATCCTGCTTGCTAAAGAACTGGCAAAGAAGAGAAAGCTTTCCTAGAGACGCTAACACTCTGGCAAGAAATACATGCCATTTTTGTATTAATAATCCAGGCACAGTATATTCTTTTTCAATGGCCTGCAGAGTAAATTATATCATGGGTTGCACAAATTAATCTGAACTACCCAGGGAAAATGTGACCAGTACAGAGATGTATTATGATATTGTTTAGATGCCTGTATTAATTTTTCTTTGGCACTGTGTAATTTGCTGTTGCAACTGCTTAGGCAAATAACGGTTCAAAGCACACTGAATAATTCCTAACTCATTCACTCATTCAATACACGGTGACTGTGCATTCTCTTTGTGCCTGACGCCGTGTTAGGGCTGAGGACCCTGGTGACGAGAATTTGTTGTGGTGGCTGACAGCATAAACCCAAGGGTCAGGTAAGTCAGACAACCTGAGTACGAATTCTCACTAGCTACTTACTAGCAGGGCGACCTCAAGCACATTGCTTAACCTTACTTAGCTTGTCTCTAAAATTTTTTTTGTGAGCCTGTGTGTAAGAATCAAATGAATTAACATAAGTCATCTAAAACGGTACCTGATTTATCATAAGCATCTGCCATTTTCAATAATACAGCTGTGCATTAATACAGCTGGAGAGAAGGCATTGTCTCTGCCCTTAGGTAAGTCATCAAAAGAGACAGGTAAGTGTGAAACTGCTCCTACTCTATTGTCAGGGAGGCATTCGTTTGCTAGGTTGTTATACTCACTGATTTACAAAACATTTACCTGTTCAAGTCCACGAAACTCTGACCCCACGCGAGTCTCTTAGAGGAGCCCTCGTGCCCTGTTGTAATGCATGTGACGAATTGGCTATATTTTGCTTGGCTGATACATGTCTTATCAGAATGTGCCTTTTGTTCTATGCTACACTACTCTGCACCATTTCTTTGAGTTGCAAGTACTAACCACCGTAATTTCTTTCAACAGGTCTCCATTGAACTCGCTTGCTATCTGGAATAATCTGGACTCTCACCATTTTTCTCCAGGGTCCTTGAGAAAACCACGAGGCTGAAGGATGCTTTCTGACAGATTGTCAGAGGAGATTGGATTTGTTAACCAGGCCCACTGCAGTCTCTTATGTTAGGTGGGTCCCTGCAACCCAGGCCCACATCACTTTGTTGTCATCTTGTTTGTTGCCTTATTTACTTTCTGTCATTATCCTCATCCCTTGCTCGCCTACGTGCCACTGCATTTGAGGAAAAACAGTGGGCGCATAGAGCTCACGATTTCTCAGTCCATCCATTAGCAACTGGCAGCAATGCGAGGAAGCCCTCCACTGAACGTAGAATGACAATGAGTTTGTCCATTCAATTTAGAAGAAACAAATTCCCCTTTAGGGAAAAATATTTCAAAATAATTTCCCAAACTACTTAAAAGTTACCCTTACCTGAAGTATTAATATAATGAGCAGATTGTTAACATCCTAGTGGATGGGACCCTGATCTGTGGCCTTCTCTTGAAGCAGCTTTTCCGGCAAAGCCAGGACTCAGTTTATTGTGTGCAACACTCAAAGCTGTTCACAGCCTGACTGCTAATGAGACAACTTCCTGAGGTGCTTTCCATTCCTACGGGTCTTATCATTTCTTACTGAACACGACAAGGGTCGGCAGTGGCCAAATAGATGCCATCTTTCTGTGCCAAGAACGTGATCCAGATCAAGTTCCTGCTGTTCCCTCCACACGGTCCACCTTACCCCTCTGCAACAACTGTATTGCCCCAAGGAAAAGGCGTGGAGATTTCTCCCATCTGGGCTTCCCCCTCTCCTTTTCCTTCCCTATGTTTAATTTCCAGCTGGCTGTGAAGGCCCTTCCCAGATGCCGTCTCTTCCAGCCAAAATCCCACTCCATCAGTGCCGTCTCAGCGCACTGGTCTCTTCCCACCTTGTTCCAAGTCATGTACTTGTCTTATCTCCCATAGTTCCTTGCACATAATGATGTTGTGTGAGTTTGTCAAATAATAGGATGAGAAGAAACGATCTTTTACATTTTTTAAACATTAGGCTTTTAAGTGTCAAGCAGCAACCTCTTGTCTTTGCACCTCTTCAGAACGTTGTACAATGCTCTTCATGCTCAGCGTCGGTAGTGGTCTGGGTCCAATCGGGAGATAGAAACTGCACAGTAGGCTGGGCGCGGTGGCTCACACCTATAATCCGAGCACTCTGGGAGGCCGAGGCGGGTGGATTGCTCAAGGTCAGGAGTTCGAGACCAGCCTGAGCAAGAGCGAGACCCCGTCTCTACTAAAAATAGAAAGAAATTATCTGGACAACTAAAAATATATAGAAAAAATTAGCTGCGCATGGTGGCGCATGCCTGTAGTCCCAGCTACTCGGGAGGCTGAGGCAGAAGGATTGCTTGAGCCCAGGACTATAAGGTTGCTGTGAGCGAGGCTGACACCACGGCACTCACTCTAGCCCGGGCAACACAGTGAGACTCTGTCTCAAAAAAAAAAAAAAAAAAGTTGAATCTTTCAGCCTTTGTTTTAGTGCTAAAACATCCTGTCTTTTATGAAAGTATGGTGATAATAAACGGGAATTCTTTTTGATCTTTGCTTAGCAAAATAGAAGTCAGCAAGCTCAGAAATTTCTTTTCAGAATTTTACTGGTCTGTGGAACCTGGAAGTCTGGTCGGTCACTCTGGAACCAGCTGTTCTCTTTCGAAGGGCTCTTTCATTTCTGAGATTGGTCTACGGGCCCTGTTGGCCTTTGCTGCTTGTGATTCACCTCAAAACTAAGCATAAGAAAATCTAGAAAAAGTGCCTGTTTAAGCAGCACATGAAGTCAATTTGGGTCTGTCACAGACGATTAGCCTCTGCACAATGATGGCTCACAGATATGGGAAATGCTTCGTGTTATTTTGTAAACTCAGGGCAACTACTAAAACATTTTAAAAAGAGGCAGAACTCGTAATCCACAGTGGAAATATAATTGAATTATATAAAATACTTGATTAATCCGAAAGCAGGCAGAAAATCTAGAAAAGCATGGAAAAAATATTTCACATGTGTATCTCGTTGTGCACAATGCCCAGTCTGAGAGGCAGCAATGAGGCTAAATTCTACCAAAACACAAGTCATTTGAGTTGGGAGCAGCGCCTGAGTCATCTGTATTGCTTTGAAAGCACCACAGAACTGAAGCGAACTATCGATGGGGAAGCTTTATTAAATCTGAGAGAATGAGCGCTGAGCCCGTGGTGGCGTAGCAGGTGTGGCGAGGCAGCCACTTGGCTGCTGTCTTGACAGCGCACTAAGCAAAGGGCGGCTGGAGTTGTAAGGTCCAGACCTCCTTGCCAAGGGAGGCTGCAGACGCAATTCACGTGGACACCTCCCTTCCGTTGGAATTAGTAAAAATCCCAATCCCTACAGTGCTTTTTCTCCCTTGTCTTCTCCATTCCTACAAAAGGGTAACCACCCACCGAACACGTGCAATGGAACCAGGCCCTCAGGACAGGAGCTCTGTGAGAATGTCTAACAATTATTAATTTAAAAGCTCCGGGCCGCGCGTGGAATCCAGCACTCTGGGAGGCGGAGGCGAGAGGATCGCTTGAGGCCAGGAGTTCCAATACCAGCCTGAGCAAGAGTAAGACCCCCGTCTGTACTAAAAATAGAAAAAAAAATTAGCTGGGCGTTGTGATGCACGCCTGTAGTCCCAGCTACTCGGGAGGCTGAGACAGAAGGGTCACTTGAGCCCAGGAGTTTGAAGTTGCTGTGAGCTGGGCTGACGCCACGGCACTCTAGTCCGGGCGACAGAGCGAGACTCTGTCTCCAAAAAACAAAAAACAAACAAACAAACAAACAAACAAAGCTTCAGCCATCTGAACACTTCCCCAGCTGACACAGCGTGGTTGTGCACGAGAGGAAGGGGTCGGGTTGAAAATGAGCGGCACGTACACAAGGTGCCACTTCCGTTGTATCTGTTCGCCCGGCCCAGCCGCTGCACCCACCAATCCACTTGCAGAAATGCGATTAGGCTGCAGGAGTCTCCAGGTGGCTGTGGCAAAGCCAAACCAAGGTCTGAACTAGAATTGGGTGACAGATCTCCTCAGGGGGTGCTGCTCGTCCTTTCGGCAACGCACATCACCTTCTCCTACCTCTTTCCAAACTCAGTCTCTTCCAAGGGAATCCGAACACCGAACAACAGGATCTTTTCAGACGATAGATACACACATGCAATACTGTCTCCGTGCTCTCCCCCGTCACATTCCTGTAGTGCCAGGCATGCGACAGGACTCTTAAAATCGGAAAAGTTAACTAGCGCAAAAATAGTACATGCTCAAAAAATTTTCAAAAACAGAAGAATATAAAGTAAAATGTGAAAGTCCACCACTCCTCACGAAAAACCAGCGGGTCTGATACGTCTCCATTCAGAACTTTTTCTTTAAATGTACACACGAACGCACATGCAACAGTGTTCTTTCGCTTTGTTGTAAAGTTCATGCTATTAAAGCAACATCTTCTACAGAACATACACATGTGCATCCTTCAACATTTTTAAGATTTTTTAAAAAACAGAAATTACGCCTTTGTTTTTGAAGATTTAGCTTAATAATATGTCCATCTCGCAGAGCTTTGCAGATAGCTTATTGGTCTTTTTGCTAAAACTGTATTAATGCAAAGAAAAGGTATCTAAACATGACTTTGCCCCACTTAGGTATTAGAACTTTTGACACTTGGAAGGCTAAGAGGATATCGAAAGAACCCCCCAAACTCAGTTCAAATTCCAGTTCAACAAATCCCTAGCAGAAAGATCCTGGGAAAATTACTTTAAGCCTCAGCTTCCTATCTCCTAGGGTTGTCTGAGCCTAGGTCCTGTGTTCCCTGTCCCTACCTTGGTTTGTCTTTTAAATTTGTGTTATTTATCATTTCAAAGGGAAAACAAACATTGTTAAAATACAAAAGCAACACAGTATGCTGTATTTGATTTCTGACGGGAATAGCTCCTAAATGCTAGTTTGCTTTCTAAGTAACTACAGCATTGTGTAAACTTGCAGAGCCCATAATAGCACTTCCCAGGACAAACTCTGTCCGTATGTGATGTAGCTAATTTTCTCATGCTGAGAACAAATACCCAGAACCCCAGGAAGTGAGAACCATGGCCCTCCAGACCTCACCTGTATTTGAACTTGGTCCTTACCCTACTCTAACCCCTGACCTCATCCCTATCCCACCCACCCCTGCCAAAACTGGTAAGGTCTGTGCTTATCACTTCCACAGACTACAATACCCTTCGCCACGTATTTATCTGTTAATGAACATCTGAAAACAGAGACTAATCTGGAAAAACATTTCAGTATACTATGAGTGACCGTTTAAGATGGACTCATTTAAAAAAAAAACTTCCATAAAAGTCAACTTTAAATTACATAATGCGTAACTATACTCTAAAAAATTAGACCAGCTCGTTAGCCATTCCACAGAACTCCCGGTACCTTTTGCCCTACCCACCAACACACACATGCCCACAGAACAGACACTGACACCCCAAACAACAACCAGAACGTTTGAACTGTCCGGAGGTGGTTTGGCTGTATCTGGATTTCCACTTTTGTCAATTCCTTCATCATCCTGTTGATGGGGGACTTTTACTTACCAGGTCAGTCAAATGAGTACACGATGAAAGGGAAAAGGAGTAAAGTTCAGAAGGATTCCTTGTCACATTTGTCAAATTCCAATTTAGGTGATAGAAGAGCTCCATCTTACAGACGGGCTTATGTATGCTACCAACTATTTGCCACATAAGTAGGACTGGCAGTCTTTGGGCTGGGGTAACATGAGTTTCATGGGGGATGTTCCATGGTGATCCCTAATGTCACTTTGTACCTTTTTATAAGTCAACCTAGAGATATACCAGTTTCACATATATTTTTTTTAAAGGAGGGGTTCTGGAAAGATAAACACCCCAAAGTCCTAGCTTGTCCCAGCAAGCTCTCCCTGAAATCCAATCCCCTCCGCCCTGGCCTCAAATTAACACAAAAACAAAACATAGCATCTAGGAACAAGCTGGTTCAGAACCCAAACTATTCATGTTGGCATGGGCATCTGGGGACTTGGTTTGGGGGGAAGAGATGGGATCTCTAGGGGCTTTAGCGGGAGCAGAACCAAGACACCGAAAGCGTTTCTCCCACGGAGGTGGCCAGCCCGCATCTCCAGAGCTAGAGCAAGGACAGCAGGGCTGGGAGTGTTGACGTTGTCTTCCCTAGTCCGAACTCATAGAGGGGAGGACTAAAAAGCATTAGGTAGCATGGTAGATCTAACTGGTATTTCTTGGGACAAGCAAAGTGGGAGAGTGCTGAAAACACTCCCCCCTTCCTGTCCTTGGGCCGTTAGTTATTAAAAATAAACAAAAACTGCACAGCGAAATGCATGACGTGGAAACTCTAGTATTTAATGTATTTCCTGAGTTACTGTAACTACAAGTTGACTATTGACAAGCTGGTTCTTTACTTCAGTGGATCCTGAACTTTCAACAGAACTATTTTTGCACCTGGTTAGATGGTAAAGATTCCTTTCTGGAAAATAACATCCTATCCCTTTTTTTGGAGTGCAGTTAGAGGCAGGGAGTCTGACTGGCAAAAAGTTTGGCCTTTGGGCAAACCCCTCCCCCCGCAAAAAAGTTGGAAATTCCTCAGAAATAAAATACTTCTTAAATATATGCTTTCCTCCACCTTGACTTTTTTTAAAAAATAAGAATCAAGTCTCTTAAATGTAAGTTATGAATTAATAATTAATAGAGCATTTCTATAGAGGCAGAAACATCAAGTCTGGTCACACAGTTCTTAGACCCAATCATTAAAACTGCATTAGCTTTGGTCAGGCACAGAGGAGCCCTCCTGAGTCGCCAGTCCTGAAGGAGCAGGTACTCATTCTGCATTAATTTAAGCTGACTTCATTAAGAAAAAACAGACTTGGATATAAGTTCATCGGAATGGCCTTACCAATCTGATGACTTCAGGTCACACTGACCATCTGTATGGTATTGGGCATAGTTAATAGAAAGGAGCTATTAAAGCCTCTGTTCATAATTACCACCTCCGGTTCAAGTCACTATTCTCCTGCTACATGGACCTAAGTTAAGAACCACAAGCCAACAGCTCCTCAGTTTAACCTCTTCCCCTAAATATTCCTTTCTCTTGCAAACAAATCTACAGGCTACTGAAAGCAGATTACTAAGGATGTCCGGAAAACTTTCCCTACTCTATTAATTTTACCTTTATTCTACAGATCCTAATTTCAGGGGATTCTTTCCGGTAGTGAACTCATTAAGCTACATGGCATAATTTAAGTGTACCAGAACTGTCAGAGAAATGGGAACCAACATCTTGTGATACAACATACCCCATCACACATATTAACATGATTAAATTAATGCCATTTTTGTAACTTCTTATTGAATATATTTAGTTCTGTATTATTAAAGCCAGACAACTTGGACAAGTTCCATAGTTTTATGGAACATCTGAATACATCACTGGCTCGTCAAATTCAATTAGAAATTTTCACATATCTATAGGCTTAGCCTTTTGTTTTTTTTGAGAAAGTCGTGCTCTGTCACCTGGGCTAGGATGCAGTGGCATCATCATAGATCACTGCAACCTCAAACTCCTGGGCTCAAGCGATTCTCCTGCCTCAGCCTCCAGATTAGCTGGGACTACAGGTGTGTGAAGCAACACCTTGCTTGGCTAATTTTTGTATTTTTTGTAGAGATGGAGTCTCCTTCTTGCTTAGGCTGGTCTCAAACTCTTGGCCTCAATCGATCCTCCTGCCTCAGCCTCCCAGAGTGCTAGGATTACAGGCATGAGCCACCATGTCCAACCCTGGATTAGCCTCTTGTAAAAGGTTAAGTTTTACTATCAATAATTTAAACAAAAATTTAAAATACAACCCGGCATTCAACTTAATCTGCTTACTATTGTTCACTGACTTCTAATCGTATTGACAGAATAAAGACAAATATGGAAAGAAAAGATTCCCAGGCTGGATTGAAAAAGAAACTTCGAGCAATTTGAATTCGCCTTTCCAAAAGTCTGGAGAATCCATCTGTTTAGGATGTGTACGTAAACAAATAATTAAAGATGCCATCAAAATACAACTTGGTAAACAGGCATTACCCATTTAATAAGTACAATATATACATAGAATCCTCTTGAAAAGCTTCATTTTATACAGAAACATATTTACAAAATGAACAATGTAATCAAATTAAAGATTATCTGTACAGTGCACACACACATATATATATATATATGTCCTCTGGAAGATAAACAAGTTTCATCACTGCAGTCAAAATGGACAGCCATATGCATTTTTAAAAAGAATTCCATTCCAGAAGAAAAATACATCTTTTATATACAATTATATTTTTCATTTATTTTCCTGAAGATTCCTCATATTTGGATACTTTATCAATTATTTCTCTTGTTCATCCTTGAAAAATTTCAGGTTTCTAGTGCCACCAACTGGTGTTAAAAATTAACAATCTTAGTAAAAAAACTGCTTTAAAAAAAAGTTATTAAAAAATAGGCTACTGGAGTCAACATTCATAAAGCATGGATGACAACATGATCTATAAAAACATTTTTACCAGGGTAGTATATATAACATCCATAATGTTAATGGTTTCTAATTTTTTTCCTTCTATTGATAAATCTTGGTCTAAATTTGCGTGTAAAAATTTTTAGACAATAATATATTGCAAAACAAAGTTTGGAAACATGCATGACAACATTAGATTCATTGTTCTGATCATCAGTTAGGCATTAATAATTTACTAAAATGGGAAAAAGCTAGTGCCATTTTATGGTTTTTGGAATTTTTCCTTTTTCTTAAAGAATAAACATCAAATTGTGACAAAAGATAGGAAATGTGCAGAACCCCCATGAGTACAGCAATTTGCTCTCAGCATACCTCAGCAAAGATTCAGTTTTCCGAAGCTTCATGCCAGGGTGAGAGTTCTGGGCCATGTACTTGCAAAGGAGATTAACCCTCTTCTCAGCCCAGTTTTGAGAGGCTGGTTATGAGCCCCAGAGGCCCAAGACCTGTTCCTACTGCCTCCTGGCTATTTTTATTAGACCATAAGCTCCATGGGGACAGAAATTCCTCGTCTGGTCTGCTCATCAGTATAATCACAATACCCTGTATGGTGCCTATACAACAGTATAAGTTTTCAATAAATGTATTTATTTAATGAATAACATGTTGGTAGGCTGATAAAATTTAATTTCAAGCTAAATAGCTTTAAATGGTTATGTGGAAAGTAAAAACGAAAAATCAAAAAGCCGGCTGGGCGCAGTGGCTCACGCCTGTAATCCTAGCACTCTGGGAGGCCGAGGCGGGCGGACCGTTCAAGGTCAGGAGTTCGAGACCAGCCTGAACAAGAGTGAGACCCCACCTCTACCAAAAAATAGAAATTATCTGGGCAACTAAAAAAATATA
>NW_012154618.1:2327580-2331804 GCF_000956105.1 Propithecus coquereli | reverse complement strand
AAAAAAAAAAAAAAAATCAAAAAGCCATCATCAAAGTTCAAACTCATTTTTCTGTCCAAACTCATCATTTTCAATCCTTAAATCTGAACAGGCTAAAAGTCTGAAGCAGAATGGGAAAAAGGGAGTCATAGCAAGTATCTGATTTAAAATTAAAACCCAGTGAAGTGTATACATATACAAAAATCATTTCCTGCTCAAAGATACCAAAATATTGCTAACTAATCAAAATGCCTTTAATGTGTATAATTAATAATAAACATATAAAACTCTCCAAATGCTAGGTGTATCCAGACAATTCTTCCTTTCCAGACACCCCATTCTATCTTCAATAGAGTAACAGGCAGAAGGCCCTTCAGATCCTCGCATCCGGAGCTGTTTGTGAATCAGTCTAGATAGGTATCTCTGATACATGCACATTTTACTTTGCTCAGTACCGATCCATATACAAAAAGATGTAGTAAGATACTGAAGAACAAAAGGAAAATGAGGCATCTTCTTCAGAATTTATGGGGAAAAAAGGTAACAAGATAGTCAAAATATGGTTTATAATAGTTTTCTTCTAAAATTGCTTCACTATTAAGTAGATGATGGCACAAATATTAACACTGCAGTGTCCCATTTTTGTCTGTATAAATGTATGTACATTTACTTTAAAGTGTACAGGCATAGGACACTATGAATCTGATCACTATTTGGTCTCCATTATACACTTTGTGCCTTGAGAAAAAATATTATAGTTTATGAATCTATATCATGTAAGAAGCCAGAAAAATTTAGTCATGTTGCCTACTCTAAGTAGTCTTTAGGAGTGTTTAGTATATTTAGAAACAAATGGAAAAATAATTCAGATTTGTCTACACTTTCCCTATTTTATTTTGATAAATTATTATTAATAAAAAGAGCAAGACACATTATGGTAAGACCAATATTTTTTTACAACTATTTTAAAAATAAAATGTCTTTGAATGTATTTTCATTTTGAAGTGAAAAGATGGTATTTGTTTTTGGCTGACAACATCTAACTTAATATATAGAAAAAATAAGACACTACATTAAATCACCTAATCCTTAGTAAATTATCTTTTAAAACAATGTTAAGTTGATTAAAAAAAAAATGTTAAAACACATTAAAAGGACATTGCCACCATGAGCCCAACTTTTAGAGCCCACACAATTCTTTGAAGGCTTTTAATCCATTATCCCAAAGCTTAATCACTTAAGGGGAGAAAAAATGATGTAAAAATTCAAAATAAAAATGAGACTTGCTGCAACATCTGCACACGAGCCAAGGTTTCTTAATATAGTAATGATTTGAACATAATATGAAAAATCATACTCAGAAATTATAAGAGGTGAGAAAAAATTCAATGACATAAAAATATTGATACTATGGCTGGCAACATTTAAGTGTACATCTTAAATAAATATTGCAAAAATCCAACAAGATACAAAAATTTGGCTCTAAAATTCCTTTGGTTAGAGATATGATTATTTTGTGTTTTAAATAAATATACTGAAACATCACCTTTAGGGGAACTGCATGATCACTCCACTATAATACATAATTAATTCTATTAATAGTAAAGAATGGTGCTCAAATGAAATGGTTAATAGTGCCATATGCTGATTTCTCTTGAGAACTGGACCTTCATAAATATCTTAAAACACTATTACATTTATCTTTACACAATATCAATAAAACTAAAGTATTTCAGTTTCAAAGAATTATTCATCTCTCTGTTCTAATGATTAGTTCCATTTCACATTTTAAAATATAACTGAAGTCCACAGGAATTTTCTAAATGAACATGTAATTTACAGTCATATTTTAAGTAACTAAAGATTTAAAAAATTCAACTATTAACTCAAACAATCCGAATCTGAAAAAATGTACCTAACACAGATAAGGAAACCTGACGGTGGCATAAAATGCCTAATCATTGCTAGTTACCTATAGCTAGCTTTCCTATTAAGTACAGTTTTCATTAAAATTGAAATTAAAAGATTTAAGTAATCATATGCATCCCTAAAAGACAACCAAATGTTTCACTGGAATGTCAAAACACAAATTTTTATCATTTCTTTAGCTTTCTTGATGTTGGAGAAACAGCATAGTACTGAATGATTAACACCTGTCTTTTCACGCATACTTTTTAAAACCTGAATCATTTTTGACATTATCTATTTTAAAGGGAAGAAATATGGACGAGGTTTTTTTTTAAAAGCCCTTGTAGTAATGTTCAGCACTTCATACAACTATGAGCCAATTAAGCTGTTTAGATTCAATGACAGGCTAGTGTACTGTACCATATAAAAACAATTTTCATCAAAGCTTACACTCTTACAGTATACACAGCAATGCATTCATGTTGTAAAAGGATGCTTTTTTTGTACAGATGAAGCAGAACAAATTTTTTACTGGCTGACACACAAAGCAGGGAAAAGTTTCCGACAATACTGGTCAATGGCACCTGCTCCTGCGTGGCTTTTGTTTGTTTACTGAGCAAGAGCTTTGTGTTAGGTTTTCTTTGTCCTCTGTTCTAGTTCATGCTGATGTTTAATAAGACGTTCTATTTCTGTTCCAAGCGTTTGTAGATTTTCCTTTAAAAATTGGGGAAAAAAGAAAAGACAAAAACAGAACTACTAAGTATAACAAATAAAAAGACTCAGTTTGAACTATTTTTTGCCTAAATTTTAAAACTGAAAGAGTGATTAGTCCTAAATGCCATGTGAGATAAACTAGGCACACAACAGTTTTTAGTAAAGCAGTCCTGTCCATTTCAAAGTCATTCTCAATCTTTCTACTGAAGCTACAGCAATTTTTAGTACATAAAATGATTACTTACTAGATTTAAAAATTATTTTTTAAACCCATTACTATCAAGGCCCAAACACAGCAAAAATAAAATAGTTGGGTCAGATAATAACTGCAAAAAAATAAAATAAACCTGGAAAATACATTAGAAATGCCACAATCTTAAAAAATTCAGCAATTAACTATAACTAAGTGTACATCAAAGGCCATGCAATGCAAAGTAAACAACTCATCTTAGTGTTTATCAAGTGGCTGATTTTTGCTATTTCTTCATCTTTTCTTACTAGCTTAAAAAATTGTACTTTTCAGGCCAGGTGCAGTGGCTCATGCCTGTAATCCCAGTGCTTTAAAAGGCCAAGGCAGAAGGATCACTGGAGCTCAGGAGTTTGAGTCCAGCATGGAGAACATAGCGAGACCCCATTTCTACAAAAAATTAAAAAAAAAACAATTGGGTGTGGTGGCGCATGTCTGTAGTACTAGCTACTTGGGAGGCTGAGGCAGGAGGATTGCTTGAGCCCAAGAGTTTGAGGTTGCAGTGAGCTATAATTGGGCCACTGTACTCTAGCCTAGATGACAGAGAGAAAAACATTAAAACTTTATCTCTGGGTAAAATATCATGCATTACAGAAATAGCCCATTTAACAGTTAAGTCAGACGATGATACAGGCACCATTTTGCCATGTTTACTGGCTGGTAAGTGAATGAGAAATAAATACCTTCAAAGTAATATTTTTTAATAATGTATCTTCCAAAACGGCCTGTAATTTTCGGTTGATCTCCAAAGAGAGTTCCAATGTTAATCCACTATCAGCTGGATGGGATGTATATAAAGACGCCATGATGCCACCCCGTTTACTCAGATGGACTTTGTTATAATCAGATGCCTCTGAAGAAAGTGTGCCCGATTCTTCCCGTAAAATGTAACTCTGAATTATTCTGCAAAACAAAATGACACTATCAGTTGTATACCTGCCAATTAAAAACACTGGAATTTGCAAGAGTCAACTAATCATAAGCATAAAGATGATTAGCATAAAATAAATACTATTAGGTTAAAAACCTAACTATATCAGAAAAGAAAGGAATTTTGCTTTTTCGGGTTTTTCTTAAACTATCCCATTTTTGTTCTACCATGGTATTTAGATTAAAGATATATAAACACTTTTTCTATTTCTATCCTTATTACTTTAATCAATTTCTTTACTACTCCGATTTCTAATAATGTTTTCTATTTTCTTATTATTAAACTTAGAACTCTGTATTTTACTCTTTTAAAAGCCACAGGCATGCCGGGCACAGTGGCTCACGCCTGTAATCCTAGCTCTCTGGGAGGCCGAGGAGGGCGGATTGTTTGAGCTCAGGAGTTCAAAACCAGCCTGAGCAAGAGCGAGACCCCGTCTCTACTAAAA
>NW_012154618.1:2310568-2327455 GCF_000956105.1 Propithecus coquereli | reverse complement strand
GACACCACAGCACTCTAGCCCAGGCAACACAGTGAGACTCTGTCTCAAAAAGAAAAAAATAAAAAAATAAAAGCCACAGGCAAATTTTTATGAAAAGTTTAAAATTATTTCAAAATCAAAGTCTGCTTTATCATATTAATTGTACTTAGGTGTAGTACTGCAGTGTTCTTAGGTGTATTGCGTGGGCTGCATTACATATAGCACTGTACAATAACAATTAGAAAAGGCAGCATATTTCACTGATGCTTGTCTGGTAATATCACTTGTGTTATAATGGAAGGGTTTTCGTGATATGTTTTTCTACATAAATGAGTATAGTTAGTGTTGGTGGTAATGCCTCTTTTTACCTGTTAATAGTTAATTATGTATACGAGGCTCCACTTCTGATTTATTACAGTGTTCAGTCCTAGTTTTTACTTTTATTCTTGAAGCATTCAGTTTTACTTTTAATTGTATGTACTTTAGTTCTCAGTTAGACCTGCAGATATGTACAGATAGTTCATATTTATGTACTGCACATAATCATGTCATTCAGCATCGATGCCATATTGTATTACGTAAATAATAAAAGGTATGTACAGAGGGGGAAAAAGTCATGGAAAAGACCTGCAATATAAAAATAACAACTTCATAGTATTTGTGAGAGGAAATTGGCACAGCACAGCTCTAGATGTAGTCAGAGCAGTGTTTGGATCTCCAGCTGTAGGTCTGTCACTTATGGCAGTGGTCCCCAACCTTTTTGGCATCAGGGACTGGTTTCATGGAAGAGAATTTTTCCACAGATAGCAGGGAGGGTGGCGAGGGGGGTACCTCTGTGGCCTGGCCTGGTCCCTAACAGGCCATGGACCAGCCTCTGGGGCTTGGGGACCGCAGACTTACGGGATGAGTGGTAATCCTGGAACATTTAGTGATTTGACCTGAGCCCTAGTTAACTTATCTGTATAATCAGAGAACTCACTCTCTGAGCAGTTGTAAGGAATCAATGAGATACTGCTAAGCCACAGGCATCATGTCTTGTACTAGTAGGTGCACAATAAATTACCCTACTATGGCCTACCCAACAGGAAAAGCAATCCACAACCCCACATGTATCTCTTAGAGCCACAGTCGTGAAAATAAAAAGTAGGGCACATCTTTCTTAAATCCAAAGGCATTTTAGTATCTTAAAAAAATTAACATCTACTGAACTCTACATTGCCTTAAAAGAAAGACCTCTAAGGTGGTAGAATTTTCTTTCATCTCTGTATTCCGAAAACCTAGAACATAACAGTGATCACAAAAGACTGGGAACCAAACAGTTATAATTAAGAATTATTTTTTGAAAAATAGGCTTTTGATATGATTAATTTTGAAAATAGAAACTTTACCATATGATTAATGATATTTTGAATACAGATTATGCTAATAATACATACTTTGTTTTTTTCCTAATTTCTTCCACCAGTTGTTTGATGTGGTCTTCCATAAATTCGATCTTTTCATTTTTCCGGGCATGTGCTTTCTGTAGCCTCACTATCCTCTCAATCAACATGGCCTTGTCTACTTCTGGAAAGTTATCCACAGCTACTGATGACCCGGTATTTTCTGGAGATCGATCTTCGGCACTGCTTCGAGCATTAAGGGACCCTGAATAAAAAAAAATTGAGTTCAGATATTGTGTTTAGTCTAGAGTCCTCTCTCATCTATTATTTATTACAGCATTGTTTTCACATATTCACTCTAACAGTGTTGGACACAAAACACAACACAGGTCACATGTGATCTGAGTTCTTATTTGTGAATAGACTGATGACAGAAGTACCAAAAGGGTCTATTATATCTCTTAAGAAAAAGTCAGAATAAAACGCCTAAAGTGATACTAAAATTAAACTATAAAAGAATAGAAAAGAGCAGAGAGAGGGAGGAGGGGAAGAAGGGAAGTATATGAGAGAGAACGAGAGGATAGAACATGGTGGGTTAAGCTCTGGAGCCAGCCTACCTACATTCAAATCCCGCTTCTCCACTGACTAGCTATGTGACTTTGGACAAGTTATTTAAGGCTCTGTGCCTTTACTTCATCTTAAAATGGAAATAGTAATATTATTTACCTCATAGGATTGTTATCCTCATTTAAAGGAGTTAATATATGTGAAGCACTCAGAACACTGCACATTGTAAGCACTATGTTAAGTTTAGACATTATTTTTTCCCACATCAGTGAGAAGAATTTCTTCTTTACCCTACAAAAATATGTTTTTTCCCAATCCCATTTTATAGATTAAAGACAAGTAATATATCTTACCTAATGTTATACAACTAATAAATGGCTGGGCTGGGATATAAATACATAGTGTAATTTCAAATCCATATTCTTTCTACTACACATTTTTTCCCACTATTTTAACAGTTGATGATGTTTCTTTCCCCCTAACATGCAACTCGTCGGGGGCAGTATAGTGTAGTGGCAAGCAAGGACTCTGAAATAGGAGAGTTCTGTCACTACAGATTTTGGGCAAATCACGTAACCTCTCTAAATCTTGGAGTCCTCATTTGTAAATGGGAATTGAATTATAATACTTACCTCACATGGCTGTTCTGCAGAGTAAATGATGTATTTAGCATGGTTCCTAGCATTTTGAAAAATGATAAGTACACTGATATTTAAATATGATATATAATGATGACCATTTTATTAGTTCTCAGGTGTTAAAAGTAATATCAAAGTAAAAGACACCATACTACACCAAATCTCTCTATACGGATGGATACAAATTTGAATTTAAGAAAATGGAAGTTGTGGCAAAGAATAAAGCAGCAGCAGGTAAGAAAAAAGAAGGAAGGGAGACAGATCATACAGAACCTTACAACAAAGCTGCAATCCTGGGTGACAAATAGAGCTTAAACATTTAATCAGAAACATTTTTTACAATATAATTACATATAATCACTACTTTTTATACTTCAAATAACCACCACTTTTTATACTTCAAAATGAAACAAAGCATGTCAACACTTTTTAAAATAAAAAACGCTATGTATTTCTATAATCAATCACTAAATAACAACTAAAGCTATTAGTTTTTTACCTGATGAACTAGAACGACTTCCCATGCTGCTGACTTCTTTATCATAGCTTCCGTTCTCAACTTGATCTAATTTTCTCCGTGCTATAAGAAAAAGAAATGGATCACTTGTGAAAATTATCATGATCACTTGCTAAAATCATCTCGTCAAAAATGGCATAGACAAGAGAAAGTTACTAAATACATACTTTAGAGGACTGTAGGTCAGCAATCCCCAACCTTTTTGGTACCAGGGACCAGTTTCATGCAAGACAATTTTTCCACGGGTGGTGGGGGGAAAGGGAGGAGAAGCAGGAGCTCAGGCAGTGATGCAAGTGTTGGGGAGTGGCTGTAAATACACGTGAAGCTTTGCTTGCTCGCCCGCAGCTCACCCTTGATTGCTTCTTTGCTGCTAGTCTCCAGTCTAAATTTAAAGCATAATTCAGCAGTCCCCAACCTTTTTGGCACCAGGTACTGGTTTCATGGAAGATAACTTTTTCCATGGTGATGGTTGGGGATGGGGAGGGGCTAGGAGGAGGCTCTGTGGCCTGGTTCCTAACAGGCCACAGACGGATACCGGTCCACAGCCCAGGGGTTGGGGACCACAGCTGTTACATTCATATAAAATCACATCTGGAAATATAGAGGTCAAATACAAAATATATAGAAACAAAACTATGTAACTGATTCTGTTATCACATAATTATTAATACACTGAACTTAACTTTTAGAGTACTTACGATACTAGAAATTTCCCGCAAATTTTCCTTTAATTACATCTATAAAAACAAACTAAATTCTATGGCAAATATCTGAATATATTCATGTGAAGTAAATTCTATGGCAAATATATAAATATATTCATACAAAGTAAATACTAAATCTCTTTTATCTTATTACTATATCTCACCCTACTTTAACACAGAGCAGTGGGAAGAATAGAGAATAGGAAGTCAGAATACATATCTTATTCATCTTTGTATGCCGAGCACATAGCACAGACACCCAATAATTGTATGAATTTTTAAATGAAAGAAATGTGGGTTCCAGTTTTAGTTGTCAATTGTGTTTGGGTAATTTATAACCTCTCAGGGTCTGTTTCCTGAGACCCACATGAAGGGTTAGATCTCAACAACGTCTGACTTAGAGCTCTGCATCTAGAGCACAGGTTCTCTAGAGGCTGCACAAAACAATTCACAGGCATGTGAAGAAAGAAGATATTAGAACTGCTATTTATACTTAAAGATAGATCTTTTAAAAATTCTATTTTTCATATTTTCTCATATACATAAAAGAGTAATATATGTTTACAATTTATAAATAAACACATATTATTTGGAGAATGAACACTCAATAGTTTTTTACTAATAGGAGTATGTGATGAAAAATGTTTAGATACTACTACCCTAAGATACTTTCCCAGTTCTCACATTTTGTGATTCTGTGAATAAACGTCCTTTAGCATAGAAGTTAGACTATTAATAGAATTGCAAGAAGTTTAGTAATTTGGTTTATGAACATAAATATATTAAAAAGAACATACGGTTCCAATCTATGTGGTAGAACCTGATGTAAAATATAATTTTTCCACAAAATTCTTAATGATTAAAAGAAACAAACACATTCAAGGTCTAAGTGTGGAAGAATGTTATACCTTGCTGAAGTTGTTTGGTAAGATCCTTGATACTAGAGGCATGTTTACGTCTTTGAGTTACTAACTCATCTTTTAATTCTTCTACCTGGGTACTCAATGCTTTAACTTCTGTTTGACTAGAAGTAAGTTCAGCTTGCAGATTTTGGACTTCCTCTTTTCGCAGTTCTTCCTCTTTCAACAATCTACTTTCCTGAATATTAAATAAAACAAAACCCACCAATTTTAATATGTTTGTTTCCCTTAAAGCTCACAGTTTAAAACCTTAAAAATATAAGGTCCTTCATGGTAGAGATTCTTCTACCATTATTTCTCAACAGGTTTTGTTTATTGACCTTCTCAAAATCTTCATATATCAAGTTCTACACACGCAAAACAACATGCGAGATGGGTCTCTGAGTTTTTGGACTAAAGTCTCAAATTATTTCTATGAGTAACTTGAAGAAACTCTTATAATTTGGAAATATTAAATCACTTTTAAACTACAAAAAAACAGAAATTTAAAGTATCTTCTAAAATATATATATAATGATCCCAGTTAGGGATGACAGAAATCATGGTTTTTCTTTTCTTTTTTTTTGAGAAAGAGTCTCACTCTGTTGCCCCGGCTAGAGTGCCATGGCATCAGCCTAGCTCACAGCAACCTCTAACTCCTGGGCTCAAGCAATCCTTCTGCCTCAGCCTCCCGAGTAGCTGGGACTACGGGCATGCGCCCATGCCCGGCTAATTTTTTCTCTATATTTTTAGTTGTCCAGCTAATTTCTTTCTATTTTTTTAGTAGAGACGGGGTCTTGCTCTTGCTCAGGCTGGTCTCGAACTCCTGAGTTCAAACGATCTGCCCGCCTCGGTCTCCCAGAGTGCCAGGATTACAGGCATGAGACACCATGCCCAGCCATGGTTTTATTTTCAAAAGTGAAATATTCTTCATAATTATTTTAGGAAGAAATTATATTATGAATTACCACAGTTCAAAGGAAAAACTGACATTTTTTATAGCATTTGAAATTACCAGAACATCAGTGCCCATAGAAAAGAGCTTAAAATCAACTAGCACTACTTTTATACTATTAGGTAAATCAATTTGTGCCTCTTGCTATGTTGCTTTAACAGTTAACTGTACATTTATACTTACCAAATTAATATTTGTCTGTTTCATTTGTTCACATTGGCTTTGTAACTGACTTTCACTACATGAAAGTTTATCAAATTGTGATTGCAAAGAATTGGATTCAGATTGAAGCTGTGCATTCTTACTAGTGAGCTTTTCTGTAAATAGCAGTAGCTCAGATTCTCTTTTCCTACTGCCTTCGATGTCTTTTTGTAGGTCATTAATCAAAGAATTAAGACTTTCCACTTCTTCCTTCAAATTTTCAATTTCTTGTTTACCTCTAAAAAACAAAGTTTATATTTAAGAAAAAATTAAACTATTAAAAGACATTAAATTAATAGTTGGGGAATTTTCATCTAATCAAATGCTTCACAAGGGTACTTTTATTCATTCATGCAAATATTTATGAATGCCTAACTATGAATGCCAGAAACTAAGAGCTGGGAATATATACGAGCAAGACCATCATGGCCCCAGTTTTCAAAGAGCTTTTAGTCAAGTAGAGAAATTATATGTGTGAAAAAAACATTTTTGATGATAAAAGTACAGAACAGGTTGCCTAAACTAGCGTAAATGATGTTCAAACTAGTACTTAAAGCAGAAGTCAGCAACTTCTTCCTGCAAAAGACCAGACAGTAAATTAAGTTAGGCTTCTGGGTCATAGGGTTTTTGTTGCAACTGCTACACTCTGCCATCATAGTGTGTGAAAACTGCCATAGATATTACATAAATGAATGAGTGTGGATATATTCCCAAAAAACTTCATTTACAAAAAGAGGCAGTGGGCTGGATTTGGATCAAGAGCTTGGCGTGGACCATGGCAGTAGCAGTGAGGGTATAAAAAGTAAATGGATTTGACAGATATTAAAGAGTTAGCATTGCTAATATTTTGTGACTAGTTACATGTGTTAGGAGAAGGAGGGAAGAACAAAGGTGGCCCCTAGAATCCTGGGTTGTACAGTCATGTGGATGCTACACTTTTCACTCATCCCAGGAACATGAGAGGGGAAGCATCTTTGTGGGCAAGATAGAAAAATCAATTCTGGATATGTTAAAGTTTGAGGTGTCTTTGATACTTATGTGCTTGGAGTTCAGCAGAAAGTGCTAAAGATAATGATTTGAAAGTTCTACAGCATACTATAAAAATAGTTGGGATCACCCAAAGGTACAATAAAATTAGGATAGAGGGCCTTATGACAGATAGAGAAGCCCGCCAAGGAGATTGAAAAAGAGTAGCCAGAAAGGTGGGAGGAACACTAGGAGAGCATGATGGAAATGAAGCCAAAGGAACAGAGCATATCAAGAGAGATAACCGAGTTCAGTGGCATTAAAAGATATTAAAAATTTAAGCAAGACCGCGTCTGAGATATGTCCACCATATACTAGGAGGCATTAGTAGTTGTTAATGAAACGTTGGGGTAGAGGCTAGAATGCAGAGGAATACAACATAGGAAGTGAAGAAAGGGAGAATGAGTATAGATGATTCTATAAAGAAGTTTGGTTGTAAAGAAAAGCTGGTAGAGGAAGGTCACAAGAATCCTAGCTTTTTTAAAGACACAATCATATTTAAATGTAGAAAGAGGCCAGGTGCGGTGGCTCATGCCTGTAATCCTAGCTCTCTGGGAGGCCGAGGCGGGCGGATTGTTTGAGCTCAGGAGTTCGAAACCAGCCTGAGCAAGAGAGAGACCCCGTCTCTACTAAAAATAGAAAGAAATTAATTGGACAACTAAAAATATATAGAAAAAAAAACTAGCTGGGCATGGTGGCGCATGCCTGTAGTCCCAGCTACTCAGGAGGCTGAGGCAGGAGGATCGTTTGAGCCCAGGAGTTTGAGGTTGCTGTGAGCTAAGACCACGCCACGGCACTCTAGCCCGGGCAACACAGTGAGACTCTGTCTCAAAAAAAAATAAAAAATAAAAAATAAATAAAAAATAAAAAAAAATAAATGTAGAAAAAGGAAGTCAATAGAGAGAGATAAAGGATAAAGAAGGAATAATGAAAAAAGACCCTGAGAAGGCAGAAGAGCATGGGATACACAGCAGAAGTAGAAAGAATAATTCGGTTCAGAGAGAAGCAAGGACAGTTCTTCCATGATGATGGAAACAAAGGAAAATATGGTTGCAGATGCAGGCAGTACATAGGATTGATAGCAAGAAGTTGAGAGAACTGTCACCCTGATAGCTCCCATTTTTTCTGTGAAGAAGTAATCACCTGCCAAAGCACATGGACAGGTAAGGGGAAAGATCAAAGTGTGAAGAAATCAATAAGTAAAAAGTAATAAGGTGTGAAACAGATACTAAAAGTACGGGGGGAAAAAACTCTGACCAAGGACATGGTAGGATTAGAGGTGTATTAATATTCCCATTTGGGTTAGCAATCATGAATTTATAGCATCAATCTAGATGATGGTAAGGATTTCTTTAGCAACACTGAGCAGCTTACGTATTGGTAAAGTGTGGAAAAGAAGGTATTTGAATTCAACCTGAATCTAGGCTCTGCCAGGTAATGTCATGAGTGAAGTTTAGTTAACTGGTTTCATAAGACACCAAGGAATAATGCCAGCTCCTCACCTCAAGCTATACGTATGCAAAGATATAGATCTAGATTTACCTTTTAGAAGAAAAAGTTTAAGTACTGTGTATAACTAACAGAATTTGAAAGCTAAGGAATGAATAATGAAATTAAATAAATCCATTGTCTTATAAATGGCTACTGCCAATGTTTAAGGAATATAAACTTTGATTTTTAGAAGCCATGATGGGAACTCAAATATACCCAAAAAAGTTCAAATAAAAATTTTAAAATTTGTAGCTAGTAAAATTTTAAAAATTGTTATTGTTTAATGCCATAATTGCTTTTAAAAATAGATACAGAATTAAAAAGCCTATTTATTAACATAAACGGAAGTTGCTCATCTTGTACCTTTGAAGCTGCTCCTGTATCTGATCTGTAATTTTCACTTTGTCCAATAAATTCTGAATTTCAGCTTTTTGGCGATTAATAATTTCCTTATATTTTGATAATTCATCTTCTGTCCTTAATCGTTCATCTTCTAGACATTTCACCTATCAAATGATCATAACTAAGTTAAACTACAGACAATATTTTCTTGCTCCTTATATACTCTTTTACATAGTGGCTACATATTAATAATATAAGCTGAATTCCAAAGCAGCATTAGGTAATATGAAGAAAATATAATGGGAAGTTAACAGTACTGGGTTTTAGTCTGAGATTTCTTAACAATTTAGTCATGGATGTTTTAGCATGTCATTTTATTTTTACTGAATCTCTACTTCCTCACCTGAAAAAGAAGAATGTACCTTCCCCACCTTCCTCAAAGAACTGGCCAAGAACAAATAGGAAGGTACAAGAAAAACACTTGAAAATTAAGTGATCTCAAATTGAAAGTGGTTACTTAAAAGCCTATTTCTAAAGAAATGAATGATACATAGTGACATATTAGAAGAGATACTATTCTTACAATAAAGACTAAACACTGGAAAGGATCTAATAGATAATTAGAAAATTAAAACTGTATTCATCTAAGACTATTAAATATACTGAGGAGAAATATAAAGAAAGTCTTTCTATTATTTTCTGACACTCACAGTTCTAAGGTCCAACTATCTTTCTAACTGATTTGCTGATAAGACTGTCTTTAAATCAGAAGCCAAGGATAAGTTATAGATACAGCAAATTGTGCTGTGAAATAGGAATGTTTGGCAAACACTTCAAAGGGACTAACATTTTTATTTTAACAAAAGAGATTATGTTGCTAGGGAATTGCTATTCTACTCCTCTGAGTTCTTTAATTTTGGAAAATTTCTATACAAATATCCTTTTCACACCACTTTAAAAATCGGAATAAATTCAAAATTAAAGATATTTACCCTTCCCCTGGAGTCATGACTAAAGATTTAATTACCTTTGTTCTGAGTGTTCGCAGCTCATCCATACCCTCCTTAAATGTCCTCTTCAGATCTTCTAGTTCCTTTATTTTGGCATGATGCATCTTTTAAAAAGTTTAAAAGAAACCACAAATCATAATGTACTAATAAACAAGATCTAAAATTTATTGCCTGTTCCTTCCAAAAGGCCTTAAAAGCAGATGGCAATAGGTACTCATTATTTCTCTCTTCTGTATTTATTACACAATCTAGGATATACAAAGAGCAAAACTACTCACCTCTAGCTGGTCAGATTTTTCTTGCATTTGTTTTTCAAGTTCTCCTTTTGTAACTCTAAGCTTTGCATCAAGCTCATTTGATTTAATTTCTTCTGACTCCTAGTGGAAGGAAATTTTAAAAAATGACAATTTTTAAAGTTTTATACTTTGACAAGTGAAGAAGGCCTTGCAATTAAGTTTACTAACTGTGAAATACATAGCTGATGTATCTAAAACTGAAAATTGCATTGACAGATTTTATTTATTTATTTAATTTTTTTTTTTTTATTATTTCAGCATATTACGGGAGTACAAATGTTTAGGTTGCATAGATATTGCCCTTGCCCAACCCGAGTCAGAGCTTCAAGCATGTCCATCCCCCAGACAGTGCACGCTGCACCTCTTAGGTGTGAAAGATTTTAAATACATTTACTTTGCATGAACAAGAATAACACACTTAAAATACGTAAGATAATACAGAGTAGTTTTTTTAAGTTATACATTTCTTTGCACTCCTCTGACATTTTCTAGGGTTTTTATGAGGTTGAAAACTTCTCTACTAAGAGCCATTTAAACTGTAGGTACTTTAAAATAAGAAATAATCTGCATTTTATTTAACTGCCCTGTCCAATCCATTCTACACTTCAAATACTGCAAACATAGAAATTTAATTAGATAAGAGAACTGACTTGTAGTATAATTTGACACAAATCTATTTTAAAAGTTAAGCATACCTGGTATGTTTTTATCATATCCTGACAGTTTTTCCGTATCTGATCTGCTTCTTCCTTTGCTTGTGTTAACTTTGTTGTTGTTTCTTTCAGTTTATCTTTGGTTTCCTGCATTGACAAAAAACAGAAACAAAGTTGGCCACAATGATGAACGGTAAAAAGTACCCAGGGAACAGAGAAAGTTCTTTTCCTAGCACTGCCACTGAGGGGCCAGATACTATTCTAGCAGTATTTTTTTTCTAACAGCAAATTGAAATGATCTGCAGAGTTAACTGATAGCCATTAAATAAAGTTAAATTTGACAGATTTTCAGCAAATTACTAGAAGTTACCAACCTGTTAAGACAAGAGCAAAGTGTTAAAAAGTTCTTTGCACACACACATAAAAGACAATACTTTGGTTTGTGTTTGTGGTATATATTCAAAACTGCTGTTTTACAGATTGATGCTTCAATATGGTTTCTGTTGCTAACCACTCTCCTAAAATGGCAATTCTGAAGGTTTTTGGGGATTACTCTCATCAAATCCAATTACTTTTTCTTGTTCTTATTCTTTACTTACTTGTTCCAGTTCTGACCACCCCTGGCTCTTTGAATATCCTTCCTCTGTTTCCATTACAAGAGAGTATGCCTCTCCTCGTTCTTTCTTCTCCATTGGTCCTACTTCCTGTGGTGATTTTCCAAGATACAGCCCTTGACTTGCTTTCTCTCCCTAATTCTCCTTCAGAGAACCAATCCGGTGCCATGGTTTTGGCTATCATGCGTATTTATAATGAGAGTTTAGGTATATCTATAATCTCCTCTCAGTAGCTTCCCTTGTGAAAGGGGTAGATGCTGCTATTCTGCTTCTTCATAGATACAGCATAGGGACATCCCGGATTCTAACCACCAATACACTGTACTGTAAATGATATGTTCCCCCAATTCAGTACACAGCTTCCAGATGGCAATTCAGTACTTGTCACATATTAATTGTTCAACTAATATTTGTTGAATGAAGGAATACTTAGCATAAGCCTCTAGTTAGGTTGGTCTCCCCAAATACCAAATATTCATCTTGCTTTGTTCTTTGTTCCTGCTATTCCTCCACTTGGAATGCCTTTCTCGTCATCTCTTGAACCATCTAGGTTGCATAGATGCTTCAAACACTGCTTCTTATATGTCATTTTGCTTTTTGGAAAAATCTACCATACAATTAAGTTATATAATTAGTTATATAATTTCAGTTGCTAGTCTTTAATAATAATTTGACTTGTATTAAAACTTAGTATCACTGTAAAATATAAGCAATTATTTGCATACTTTTTCAAATACTGACTTTTTAAAATACTAGACTCGAAGAGAGGAGAGAGATATAGAGAGAGAGAGGGAGGGAGGGAGGGAGGCAGGGGAAGTTTATCTATTTTTTTCCCGCTACTGTATCATCAATAACTAAAACGGAACCTGGCACATAGTAGGTACTTACTTCATTCACTCAGAAAATAGCAATTGAGAGATTCCTCCATGCCAAATAAATATTTACTAAATAAATGAATGTTTGAATAAAGGAAAAGTGAGAACTATAATCAATGTGTTTAGGTTAAGGTATTAACTGCATTCATTCATTCATTCAGTATTCACTGAACACCTACTTCACACCATTGTTCTATGCTCTAGGGATGTAGTTGTGTACAGTTTTGTCTGTGTAGAAAACAGACAAAATCTCTATCCTCACGAAGCTGATATTCTAGTGATGGAGACAGAGCACAAACAACACATAAATAAAATATATATTAGTGACAAGTGCTAAGGAAAAAAAAAAAAAAGCAAGGACGTGAGAAAGTTTGCAGGGAGGTGTTGAAAGCTTAGGTAGAGTAGCCAGGGAAGTCTCACTGAGGTGACAGGTGATCAGTAGTCAGCTGAAGACTTGAAGGGAACCCATTGCAGATTGCCGTATCTTCCTCTTCTCTGGAACTCGTCCTTGTTTCCCATACGTTGAACTCTGTCTCCTCAGTTCAGGGAGACTGCTGAGCTCTGCACAAGGAGGTTCCTCTCCTTGTGCAGTGGCCTGGAACTCTCCAGGCATACCTCGTTTGTTTCCCTTCACTAAGGGATCATTTTCCAACGCTGCCTGTTGCCTCAGTCTGAAAACCTTCGTTTCATATATTTTGTCTTTTTTTTTTTTTTTTTAAATTTTGGGAGGGTAAATCTGGACCTTGTTATTACAATACAATAGAGTATAGTCAATCGAATACGGTTATAGAATAGAACATGGAATAAAGCTTTACTAAGTGAGAAAAAAATGGCAAAGCTAATTAGAAGTGAGCCCTGGCTTCTAATTAGTGGGCCTTCTGAGTAAACAAACCATTTAAGAATGAGGCTATCATTGACAACATGACAACTTTGGGAGAAGAGCATATTAAGCAGCAGAGTCTTGCTTCAGGTAATCTAGCAGAGGGAACATATCATAAAATTCCAAGCCCTAGTCACACACAATTGCAATATATTACAGTCTACTGCATCCTGTTGGTCTAAATGCTACCTTGATATCCAATACTCCACTCTCTAGCTTTCTCTGAAGCAGAAATATTTGGCATACACCCACATGGCCAAACGTGGCTGCCAAAGAACCACTGCCACATCCGTTGCCAGCCATATATATGCTCCAGTGAGATGATATTATCCTGATACCAGGTAGTGAATAGGTAGCAACCAGTCAGATAAACCAGTAGATGAGGTTGTGGGGTGAGATTCTTCTTTATATACTACACTCAAGAGATTCTTTTGTTTTTAGAGGTTAGGTGTTAAAAATACATTTCAGTCAAACCCCCAAAGGAGTTTAGAAAAGGGAACAAATACATTTCTACTGTCTGACCTGATGATCTGGATGTCCACTCTACCTAGTATAGATTTAATTCTGTAATATGCCCTGGAGGCCTGACCAGAAGCTAATGATCACGATGGATCCCGTAACCTATAGGACTCCAGTATTAGTACCTAAGACTTTTATGGGCAGAGACCAGAAATCTGAAAGAGTACCTGAAGAAGATTTACAGAAAGTGTCAAGTCCCTTGCCCGCATCTCTAGAGGTAGCCTATACTGCCCAGACAATAATTAAATCTTGTACCCTTTCATCCAGAGGCTCCCGCTAATATCCACTAGGTAAATACATAAAATAGGTAACCAGGAACCCATCTCACTCTTTGAAAGCAATGACTGTGTCATCTACGGCTTTTATATCAACCATAATATTTAATACAGTACTGTGCACAGAGCTAAATGTTTGCTGGTTAATAAATGCCTTTACTTAAAAAGAAATTGGTACATGTCTAATTTCCACATACCTGGTAAATACACTTGTTATTTTCATTTTCCAGCAATCCACACCACGTAACCTTATAGAAGTCAGCCTTAAACCACTTTTCTAACCTACTTACGGAGTATCTGGTTTCGTCTGACCTAAAAGCTGCCACAAGAATCTCTCATCTGGCTGGGCACAGTGGCTCACACCTGTAATCCTAGCACTCTGGGAGGCCAAGGCAGGAGGATTGCTTGAGCTCAGGAGTTAGAGATGAACCTGATCAAAAGCGAGACCCCATCTCTACCAAAAATAGAAAAATTAGCCGGGTGTCGTGGCGCAAGTCTGTTGTCCCAGCTACTCAGGAGGCTGACGCAAGAGGATCGCTTGAGTCCAGGAGTTTGAGGTTGCTGTGAGCTATGATGATGTCATTGCACTACCCAGTGGTGCCAGAAAGAGACTCTTATCTCAAAAAAAAAAAAAAAATCTCCAATTGCCCATTCTTTAAACTCACAGATCTGTAACAGGTTTTTACTCCTCAATGCTAGCATTCTAACAGGTTTCACGATTCTGTCTCTTAGTACTATAGACAAGGATGTGGAAAGTGCCACAGATATTAGATAAGACCAACTATTACGTTCAGATTTTGAAGCGGCTCAGGCAGTTGAAAATCACTACTACTTTTATGGATTTGGAATTTTAATCCCTCATTCTGGGAATTCAAAGAAAAGGGAAAATTCTAACTGGCTCAGCCCCATTGAGCTCTAGGGATCGTTGCCCTGCTCCGTTCTGGCAGTTCTTTCTCTGCCTTAGTAGTTTCCTCACACCCGTGCCAGTCAGCGGTCAGCTTCTGACCTGAAAGGAACCCACTATTCTCCAAGCTATCTTCGACCACTGTCAATATGGACTATTCTCCCTACAGTTTTCTCTGATAACACTATCTACAAATATCCAAAGGTGATTAAAAGTTCTACTGATTTAGAATGATTTAATAACGTATTCCATGATTACGGTTTATACAATATCATTAAGCCCATTTTTAAAAACTTGGAAATTGATATTTCTATAACCTGGCTCTTCTGCTTACATCACATTTTAGTGTTGAACTTTTACTTCACATTCTATCATCTTCAGATTTTTACTACCTCTAACATCAGCTCAGTTAGTGCTTACAATTATGACATCAGGTATCAGCCTTTATAATTACCTATTATATTAATTTTTTAATAAAATGATACAGACTGGACACAATATTAATGGAATTAAGTTTATATAAAACAAGGAAACTTATTCTTAAAATCTTCATTATACTTAAATAAGAATTTGTATTTCTTGAGGAGAAGAATCTTAGCATCACAAATATTTTTTAAATATCAGAGTTCACTTAAATATCCAGAGTTTACTTTCAATTTTGATAACCTACATATTCTCCTCCCCAATTTCTCACAATGTTTACTTTAAATTTTGCATACCAAAAAATGCTTAAAAAGAACAAGGCAGGCCGGGCGCAGTGGCTCACGCCTGTAATCCTAGCTCTCTGGGAGGCCTAGGCGGGCGGATTGTTTGAGCTCAGGAGTTCGAAACCAGCCTGAGCAAGAGCGAGACCCCGTCTCTACTAAAAATAGAAAGAAATTAATTGGACAACTAAAAATACATAGAAAAAATTAGCCGGGCATGGTGGCGCATGCCTGTAGTCCCAGCTACTCGGGAGGCTGAGGCAGAAGGATCGCTTGAGCTCAGGAGTTTGAAGTTGCTGTGAGCTAGGATGACACCACGGCACTCTAGCCCGGGCAACACAGTGAGACTCCATCTCAAAAAAAAAAAAAAAAAAAGAACAATGCAAATTTGGGTGCTGCAAACTATGAATAATAAAATTTAACATTTCATCCAATTTTATATGTAAACCATGCAAGGGCATTTCTTTTTCATAATCACCAAACATTCAGGTCCCAGTTACTCTGCAGAAGTCACTAAGCTTCAGGCCTTATCAACTGTTAGTACATTTACTCTTAAAACTGATTCTAATCATTCTTCCACTGCATTATAGTACTCACCTTGTGCGAATCCATTTCAGCTTTTAATTTGTTTTGTGCCCACTTTACTTTAATGATGTGAGAGTTGATATCTTCCTTTAATTTGTCTATTTCTCTGATGAGTCTAGTCGTTTCACCTTCCTAAAATAATATCACTAGGTCATATTTTTTCATTTAAACTATCAACTAATTATTTAAGTATCTTTTATACCCCCTCAAAGTAATCAGTGCAATAACACTATAATTCAAGAGTTGGCACACTATGGCCCACAGGCCATAAAACTGCCTTCAAGTTCAAAGGATAAGAGGGCACTAAAATCCTAAATTCAATCAACAGACATGAAGATGATTAACATTCATATTTTAACCAATTGGATGTGTTGTCAGCATAAGTATACCTTTAAGATTCTTAACTGGCTAGCATTAACATCAAATATGAACTAAATTGGTTTTGCCAGAATTCCTCACAATGACAATATTCCAAACAAAAAGTTAATGAATAAAAAGTAACATTTATCACCGAGAAATGATAATGCACTAGAAATATGACCATGTCAAGAGGCTGCTAGTTAACAGCAAGGTTTCTCAACAGCTAGCTCAGTAATTAAATCTCCTCAGACAGCATTTGAAAAGGACATGTTCTTTTTTAAGAAAAATAAAAATTCTGGCCAGCCATGGTGGCTTATGCCTATAATCCTAGCACTATGGGAGGCCAAGGCAGGAGGATTGCTTGAGCTCAGGAGTTCAAGATCAGCCTGAGCAAAAGCGAGACCCTATCTCTACTAAAAAAAAAAAAAAAAAAACAGAAAAATTAGCCAGGTATGGTGGCATGCACCTATAGTCCCAGCTACTCGGGAGGCTGAGGCAGGAGGATCCCTTG
>NW_012154618.1:2123356-2310518 GCF_000956105.1 Propithecus coquereli | reverse complement strand
AAAAAAAAAAAAAAAAAATTCTACTCTATAGTGAGGAAGTATTACATTAAGATTATATCAAGTTGTACTTCTGGCTCTAAAACTATTCACATTTGACACTAGTATGTGCATATTTTACCAAAATATAATCTTCCTTTGAGGCACAAACTAATTTCTCCAACATACAGATTTTAAAAGAAAGTTTTTAAAAAGATCAAGAAAAAGTTATCTAAAAAAAAAAATGTGCCAATACGTCATCTTTTCCCCAGCAAACCTTCTTTTATTTTTACAGACAAGTAACAAGATACTAGAATTATTAAAACAGTGATGTTTTTAGAAGATAAATAAAAACTTTATGTTTGAGTTTAACTATGTTATGATTGTTTGATTAAATAAGGAAAAGTAAAGAGAACAAATTTCAAATAAGGTCCAATGGCACAAGTTATACCTTTGCTTCATACAGCTGGTGCAACCGTCCCTTCTCTTGAGAAATCTGCTTAATTTTATTAGCGTTTTTCTCAAATTCCTTATTTGCATCTCTAAGTTTTCTCTCAAGTATCTCTTTTTCCTTTCGAAGGTCTAAAGATTCCTTCTCACCTCTTACATACTTCATTACCATTGCTTCTTTTTCTTGGCGTGCCTCTTCACATTTCTTGTTGGCCTTCAAAAAAACACCATCTGGTATTAATAAATGTTTTTCCAAATAGAAATATATCAAAATAAATATTTTCCTCTAATATCACCAATGTATTTTTTGGTTTTTGCACAACATTCCCAGGACTTGTTCCATGAAATTTTAAAATGAAAGAAAAAAATACAAAATTACAGAAAAATGATACAATATCACTAGTACTTGCTTGTACCCTCTCCTACTCCCTTTACCTTGGCTAACATAGCTGCTATTATCCATTTACTCCTCCAGATCCCCTTGCCCACCCTTTTCTATGCCACCCTGTGCCCCAGGAAGATGACCACCGTGGACCATATCAACAAGTTCCCTTCCCTCAAACCTCCGGTTGGGTTCGGCCAACAGGAGGTACTAGGCAGACGCTCAGGAATGTAGGCAGAGTGAGATCTGGCTCCCGAGTCAAGGAAAAGAATTCAAGATAGAGTGAATATCATGTGAAAAAATTTAAAAGTATGAAACAGTGTGATGTATTTAAGAGAAATCAAGTCATTCTATAGGGCTTATATTTGGTGTGTTGGTTAGAGTGGGAATATAAAGACAGAAAGAAAGATGGAAAGCCAAGAAGAATTTATAAACCAGAACCTTTTATCAAATGTGTTTTAGTAAGATAACTGGTGGTAGCACAGAAGCTTCATTGAAGTTGAGGAGAAGGGAGGCAGGAAAAAAACAGAATAAAGAAAGACAATTACAATAGACAAGGTGTAATATTATGAGGTTCTTTACTACAGCAGAGAATAATACACCAGGTAAAAGCCCTGTTACTCAAAAGGTCATGCGTGGATCAGTTTCAAATAAATATAACCTGAGGTGCTTGTTAAATGTTCATATTCCTAGGTGCTGGCCACCTACCTCATAGGGGATCATTGGGAATATTAAACAAGATAACATAATAACTGTTACTTAAACTACTACAGAAAGTCAGTCCATTTATGGCACAAATAAAGAGGAACCAGTTAAGGTCTTCGGGTTTGACCAGTTAAAGACGTTTACCATTGACTTGGTTGAAGATAAATATTAATAAGATAATCAACAGGATTCAATAGCCAGCTAAAATTAAACGGTGTGCAGTTCTGCTTTTTGAAGTATGGCAGATAAACCCTCTTCAATCAAGACAACAAAACTTTAAGATGAAAAACAACAAATATCTTTAAAGATATAGTTGAGTTCACAAGAATGTGTGGGAAATCTCCAAGGCTAAAAATTCTAAGACAAAGCAGAAATCCAAAATGGTATACTAGAGCTACAACTTTCATTGCCCTGTGGACATTTACCAATACCAGGCCATGTGGAGTGTGGGTGGGGGAAACGTTACAAAGTCCTTGAGAATTTATAATGCAGCTCTACCCTTTTGTAAGTTTAAGGGTTCAAAGTCATTCTACCTATCTGGTCTATGAAATGGGGAAACTTCAACCTCAAAAACTAAATTGAGGGGTATGTGTGTGTGTGCATGAACACAGGAAAACACATACCTGGAATCTATTTTGAAATAAAAATTACCAGGTTTGGTGCCTCTAGATGAAGGGTAAACAGGTGTTCATTATACTATTCTTTTGCCTTTTCTACAGGCTTGAAAATTCTCAAAAAGTTGGGAAGAAAAGTTATGGGAAAAAAGGAATGAAGCAGACCTGACCTACGAGTAATTAAATGGAACAGTCTCCAAAACTTACTTCAATAATACTCACCTCTTAGGATTGTTATGAAGATTAAAAGAGTTAATACTTGTAAAGTATTTTGGACATGGCCTGGCACATAGCTAAAACTCAACACATTAGCTACTATTATTAATGTCCTCTATACCTTTCATCATTAGGGAAGAAACATACATAGTAATGAGTATAGTATATTGCCATTTTTAAAAGAAAAAATAAAAAGGCATGGAGCAACACACAGTTTTGGAAGGATACACCGCAAACTGCCATCAGTGGTTACCTTTGAGAAGGGGGTAAAATGTTTGGAAGAAGACTTTTTATCTGTTTGAATTGTTATGCACATCTAACTACTAATTTGTTTTTATTTTAAATATATGCTAATAATAAGCTTCAGAGAGTTGGTTTTTTAAAAGCTCACTAGGGGCCGGGCGCAGTGGCTCACGCCTGTAATCCTAGCATTCTGGGAGGCCGAGGCGGGTGGATCACTCAAGGTCAGGAGTTTGAGATCAGCCTGAGCAAGGGTAAGACCCCGTCTCTACTAAAAAATAGAAAGAAATGATCTGGACAACTAAAAATATATAGAGAGAAAAAGTTAGCTGGGCATGGTGGCACATGCCTGTAGTCCCAGCTACTCGGGAGGCTGAGGCAGTAGAATCGCTTGAGCCCAGGAGTTTGAGGTTGCTGTGAGCCAGGCTGACGCCACGGCACTCACCTGGCCCGGGCAACAGAGTGAGACTCTGTCTCAAAAAAAAAAAAAGCTTACTAGGTGATTCTAATGAACAGCTACATTTGGGTCCACTAAAATCAGTAACTTCTTAAGGTTAGGCTCTGTATTTCCCTTCAATTAGTACAAAAGGATTGAGACCTGATAGAGTTTTAAATATAACGTTTCTAATGCAAAGGGTCAGCATATTGTAAAGCATTACAGAAATAAAGGTTGAGGATAATCTATTTCCTAAAGTTCTTCCAGAATTCCACCTACAGTAGTAGCTCCAGGGTAGAAAAGGTGGGATTCACACACTTAGCGGTGTAAGCAGTGAGTTAATCCTTTCTGATTCAATTTATTGTGAGGACTAATTGTTAGTTGGGAAATGTGCTAAATTTTGTGGGTACAGGAATGAAGACCTCATCCTAAAAGAGTTTAGGCAAGTAATAATAGAAAACGATTGCTTAAAATGACCTCTTCTGAGATCATATATACGAGTTCAAAAAGATTACCAAGGTATTCAATAGGGAAAACAAGCAGGTTGTAAAAAAGATGTACAATAAAGTTGGAGGGAAGTATATGACTATGTACACATAAGCATGTGTGATTTGTATATGCATATATCATAGGATACATAACCAAAATATCAGTAATAAGCTATGGAACAAAGAATGAGATACATAAGGATTGGAGGCAGGAGAAGAGGAAGTAGAGGTAAAAAAAGGACTTTCATTTTTTATCCCATATATATTGATTTTTTAAATAATTAGCATGTGTTTATGTATTGCTTTAGCATTTTTTTGAAAGGCTAATCTTACATAAATAAAAGACCTATTACCTACACACCACCAATATCCAAAATAGTCTAACATGGTTAGTTTATTTTAACAAACAAGAGTCACCAGAGTATTAAGTTAATAATGCGAATGATATGAAAAAATACCTGTTCCATCCGTTGGGCCATCTCTTTGTGTAATTGTTGAATTGCATTTTTAGCTGCAAGGTCTTGAGCTACTAGTTTATCTTTGGAAGCTTTAACTTCTATATTCAATTCCTCTATTCTTGATTCTAACTGTAAAGAAAATTATTTCCAGATTATTTTTATAACTATACCGGACCACCAATACCTCAAATAAATACAAAGAATGTAAATAAATGTAAAGAACACAATGAATATAATTTGACCATGGAAATCAAAACTGTTAGCAATGTTTCTATATCACATTGGAATTTAGTATAAATCTGAAGAGATTCTGATAAGTCAGGGTGTATATGGTAAACCCTAGAGTATCCATTAAGAAATAACTAAAAAAATACAGTAGTCCCTCCTTTTCTGCAGATTTGCTTTCCACATTTTCTGTTACCTGTGGTCAATCTCGATTTGAAAATATTAAATGGAAAATTCCAGAAACTAAAAATTCATAATTTTTAAATTGCATACCATTGTGAGTAGTATGGTAAAATCTCATGCTGTCCTGCTCCATCCCACCCCAGTTGTAAATCGTCCCTTTGTCCAGCATATCCGTGCTGTATATGCTACCTAATCATTGAAGTATCAAGTTAATAATGATAACGATGGGAAAAATATCTGTTCCATCTGTTGGGACACCTCTTCGTGTATTTCTGAATTGTATTTTTAGCTGCAAGGTCTTGAGCTACTAGTTTAACTTTGGAAGCTTTAATTTCTTATTAAGTTCCTCATAGTAGCCATCTCAGTTATCAGAACAACTGTCAAGGTATCACAGTGCTTGTGTTCAAGTAACCCCTATTTTACTTAACAACGGCTGGCCCTAAAGCACAAGAATAATGATACTGGCAATTTGGATATGCCAAAGAGAAGCCATAAAGTGCTTCCTTTAAGTGAAAAGGTAAAAGTTCTCAACTTAATAAAGAAAAAAATTGTGTGCTCAGGTTGCTAAGATCTACAGTAAGAATGCATCTTCGAACTCTGAAATCATAAAGGAAAAAGCAATCCATGCTAGTTTTGCTGTTGCATCCCAATCTGCAAAAGCTATGGCCACAGCGCGTGATAAGTGGTCAGTTAACATGGAAAAGGCATTACACTTGTGGGTAAAAGACATGAACGAAAACATGTTCTGACTGACAGCAGTTGGGTTCAATACTATCTGTAGTTTTAGGTATCCACTGGGAATCTTGGAACATATGTCCCTTGGATAAGGGGAAACTACTGTATAATGAAATATCATGAAAGAAATTTAAGTGTTATATTAGAAAATATTCACTTAAGGCAAAAAAGAAAGCAGCGAAGGAGGAATCAGGGAACAAAAAACACATGAGACATACATAAAATAAAAAGTTTAATGGCTGACATAAATCTGTCAGTAATAGCATTAAATGAAAGTGGACTGAACAATCATATCAAAAGGCAGAAACTGATACACTGAAATAAAAAACAAGATTCATCACTAATCATCAGGGAAATGCAAATTAAAACCACAATGAGGTATCACCTTATCCCAGTAAGAATGGCTTTTATTAAAAAGTCAAAAATAATAGATGCTGGCATGGATGCAGAGAGAAAAGAATGCTTATACACTGTTGGTGGGACTGCAAATTAGTACAACCCCTATGGAAAATAATATGGAGAGTCCTCAAAGAACTAAAAGTAGACCTAGCATTCAATCCAGAATCCCACTATTGGGCATCTACCTAAAGAAAAAGAAAACTTTTCATCAAAAAGACACCTGCACTTGAATGTTTTTTGCAGCACAATTCACAACTGAAAAGACATGGAATCAACCCAAGTGCCCATCAATTCATGATTGGATTAATAAAATGTGGTGTATGTATATACCATGGTGTACCACTCGGCCTTAAAAAAGTTGAATACCTTTTGTAACAATCTGGATGGAACTGGAGACCATTCTCCTAAGTATCTCAAAAATAGAAAAACAAACACCACAAGTACTCACTATTAAATCAGAACTAACCAATAAGCACATGTATACACAAAAGCAAGTAAAAGTCATTGGAAATCAATGGGGGAGGGGGGAAGGGGAAGGGCAAAAACTTACCTAATGGGTACAAGGAATGCTATTTGGGTGATGGGCACACCTATAGCCAGGACTCAAGCATTACAAAAGCAATCCATGTAACCTAAAACATTTGTACCCCCTTAATTTTTTGAAATAAAAACAAGAGAGTTTAACTTGAAAGTTAGTGCTCACCAAAACTTAGTTAGTGCCTATTTCATGTTCCAGAAAGATAAAATATCAAAGTCTTACAGAGATGTCATATGTATATATACAGTATTTCAGAAATCCATGGGATACTCAAAAGATTAAACATGAATATCCTTTACTTATGGAAAACAGGATAAAATAAATCTAAAATTGTCAAAAAAAAAAATGATTCAACCATATGCTGTCTATAGGAGGCATTTTTGGTTCAAAGACACAAACAGATTGAAAGTAAAAGGACAACAAAAGATATATCATGATATTATGCAAACAGCAATCATGGGAAGCAGGACTGGCTATACTAATATCACACAAAATAGACTAACATAAAAAATTACTAAAGATAAAAAAGAATATTTTATAATGATAAAAGGATCAATGCACCAGAAAAATGTAACAGTTATAAATATATATGCATCTAATAACACAGCACCAAAATACTGAGACAAAAACTGATAGAAACAAAGGGGGAAATAGATAAGCCAACAATAGCTGGATACTTCAATACCCTACTTTCAATAATGGATAGAATGAGATGATTAAGAAGGAAATCAGACACTTGAACACTGTAAAACAACTGAGTCTAATATATCTATACAACACACTATACCCAGTAATAACAGTATATACGTACATTCTCATCAAGTGTATATGGAATATTCTCCAGAATAGAATATATGCTAGGTTATAACAAACCTCAATAAATTTAAAAGACTGAAATCATACAAAGTATGTTCTCCAACCATAATGGAATGAAATTAGAACTAAACAACAGAAAGAAATTTGGGAAATTCACAAATTTGTGAAAATTAAACATACTCCTAAATAATCAATGGAAGAAATCACAAGAGAAATTAAAAAGTACTAGACAATGAATATAAATGAACACGTATTACACCAGAACTTAAGGGATGTATCTAAAGCAATGCTTAGAAGGAAATTTATAACTATAAAAGAAGAAATGATATAAAATCAATAACCTAAACTTCCACCTTAGGATACTGGGAAAAGAGCAAACTAAACCTAAAGCCAACAAAAGGAAGAAAATAATAAAAAACAGAGTGGAAATTAATGAACTAGAGAATAGAAAAACAGAGATAATCAATAAAACCAAAAATTAGTTCTTTAAAAAGACCAACAAAATTGATAAATCTTTAGCTAGAATGATTGAGAAAAAAAGAAAAAAGACTCAATTACTAGAATTAAAATGAAAGAGACATTATTAGTGATCTTACAGGAAATAGAAAGGATTATGAATGAGTACTATGAACTTAGATGAAAGGGACAATTCCTAGAAAGACACAAAACTACCAAAACTATCTCAAGAAGAAACAGAAAATCTGAATAGGTCCATGACAAGCAGAGACTGAATAATTAAAACAATAAAAACTGCCCACAAAAGAAAACTTCAGGCCCAGATGGCTATACAGGTAAAATTCCACCAAACATTTAAAGAAGAATTAATATCAAATTCTTGCCCCTCGAATAAAAGGAATACTTCCCAACTCATTCTATTCACTCCTAGGTATACCACAAGAGAAATGAAAGCAAACATCCACCTAAAAACTTGTACATGAATGTTCACAGAAACATTATTCATAACAGTCAAATGGTGAAAACAACCCAAACATCCATCAACTGATGAAGGGATAAACAAAATGTTGTATATCTATGCAATGGAATATTTAGTCATTAAGAAGAATAAAGTACTGATACATGCTACAACTTAAATGAAACCTTGAAAACATTATGCTAAGTGAAAGACACACAAAAGGCTACTTATTATATGATTCCATTTATATTAAATTTTCAGAATAGGCAAATATATAGAGACAGAAAATAGATTAGTTGTTCCCTAGGGCAGACTGGGAAGAGTCATGTTGGAGGCAAATGACAAGTGACCACTAATGGGTGCAGAGTTTCTTTTCAGGGTGATAAAATATTCCAAAATATGGTGAAGGTTGCATAACTAAAAGCCATTGAATTGTATACATGAAATAAGTGAACTATATGGTATGTGAATTATATCTCAATAAAGCTGTTTGAAAAGACCTAAACATTAGCTTATAGTACATGTGTACTAATTTTCTTTATGAAAAAATTCTTTAGAGCAACACTGTCCAAAAAAATACAAGCCATGTGTATAATTTTAAATTTTCTAGTAGTCACATTTTAAAAAGCAAAAAGAAAACAGGTAACATAGTTTATTAAACCCAATGCATCTAAAATATTATCATTTCAGTATGTAATCAACATGAAAAAATGAATTTTACTGTTTTGGAGGACTAAGTTATCTAAATTAGGTATGTATTTTACATTACAACACCTCTCAATGTAGACTAGCCACCTTTGAAATACCTACATGTGGTGGCTGCCATATTGGACAGTACAGATCTAGAGATAAAATTAAGAAAGAAAATCTTGCTACACTGTTTTTCTATTTAGAAGTATGAAGTTCTCTAAATGCTAGCAAAAGAAAGGTGAATCCAATTTTCTCTTAAAAAAAAAAAGGCACAACTACTAAAAAGCTCATGAGAGGAAGCTTATTGGTTCTATCCTATCTGTTCAGTCCGAAGTTTCTGGTCTTTAGCAGCGAGTGACCTGACTACCAAAATATGGATTCAGCCTATCATTAAGGCTCCCTCACACTTTAACATTCTACTTTTGGTTTACGTGTGGTAGCCCTAAAACACATTTAAAAAAGGATGAAATACATGCAATTTTACAGTCACCTTCCAATTATGTAAAGGTGCACTAAGTATACCAAGGCATAAGTAAGTGAAACTTGGTTTAATTTTTTGTTATATCATTACCAATTGTTTACTGTTATTTTTGTTACATAACTTTGTGTGAAAGATGAGACAAAAGGAAATACTTTTAAGGGTATGCTTCTAATCCTGTCCATAGAAGAAAAAGAGGCTCAGAAAGATAAAAAGCAGCTCAGCTTTGCTATCAGTCTGAATATTTACCTGCTGATCCATGCATCAGAGTAGTTCATTAAAAGAAAGAGAAGAAAAGGACAGGCTAGGAAAGCTGGTTAGTTAGACACAATCTAAAGTATGAGAGCCACTCTTCACAGTATAGTTTAAAAAAATACTGAGAATGGAACCATATTAAACCATAAGTCTAAAAATATTCTAATGCCAGACAGAAAAACTTTTAGATACCTATTGCTTATTCCCTGTAGGCAAAAATAGTCTAGTTGACTGTCAAATCAAATCATCTTTTTGATTACTTTGAGAATACAAGGTCTGTCTGGAAACTATCCAGCCCCATCGTTACTATGAGAATGGTTTGTGCAACACTGATGTAACCTGGCAGCCAAGGAGAGCGGGATGTGCATATGTGAACAATGACGACCTCACTGTACTAGCGAGTGGGGCGCTAGATGCTATTGAGCGAGCATGTGTGGCCATCACATTCAAAATGACTGATCAAGTAAAGCGACGAATCTGCATCAAATTTTGTGTTAAGCTTGAATGTTCCTCTGTGGAAACTATTCAGATGATTCAGGAGGCTTTCAGGGACAATGTGATGAGCATAGCGCAAATAAAAGTGTGGTACAAACGCTTCGAAGATGGTCAAGAACCTGTTGAAAGTGATCTATACTCTGGAAGGCCTGCAGCAAGCAGAATACTTGAGAATGTTGACTCTGTACAGGCTGCAATCAACAAAGATCGGTGACTCACAGTACGAGAACCAGAAACTGATCTGGGGATTGCAAAAACTACTGTGTCCGAGATTTTGACACAAGCGGAAGGCACATCGTGCTACATTTGCTAATGACTTGTTTCAAACCGCTACCGATGAACCAGATTTCCTCAAGAAGTTTATAACCAGAGATGAATCATGGGTCTACAGCTATGATCTGGGAAGGAAGGCGCAGTAGTCCCAATGGAAGTCACCTGGTTCTCCATGCCCAAAGAAGGTGTGGCAAAGTTGCAGCAAGATCAAGACCATGTTAACTGTATTTTCTGGGAAGGTATTGTCCATCACAAGTACATTCCTCCGGGCCAAACAATCAATAAGGAATACTACCTCAATACTCGTTGTCATTGTTTAAGAGATGCAATGCAACAAAAACAGCTGCAGCAGCCATGGGCAACTGGTGATTGGCAGGTTCATCGTGACAACGTGCCTGCCCACGCATCACATCTTGTGCACAGTTTTCTGGCGAAACATCAAATCACCCAGGTGCTCAGCGCCCCCTACAACCCAGATTTGGCGCCTTGTGACTTCTGGCTTTTCCCAAAAGTAAAATCATCTTTGAAAGGGAAGAGACTTTAGACCCTCAATGAGATTCAGGACAACAGGAACAGGCAGCTAATGGCGATTCCATCAAAAGATTTTGCAGGGTGTTTTGAACAGTGGAAGAGAGCTGGGAGAACTGTGTGAGGTCCCAAGGTGTCTACTTTGAAGGGGACTGAAGCGTCATTGTTCTATGCACGTTTCTTGTATCATCTTCAATAAATGTCTCCATTTTTCATATTACATGGCTGGATACTTTCTGGACAGTCTTCTATGTTTATTATATATAGCAGAGCAGTCATGCATATCATAAAAATATAAATTTACATAAAAGAAAATAAGTCAGGCTATGATTTCTGCTTTGTAAAGTAGAATGCTTTAAATACCGTGAAATTCTCTGCATTTAAAATATGATTTCTCTTACAGAACTTCAATTTATACACAATTTTTCAGGAATGTATTTATTTTATAAATTGAAGTATGGTCTTTAAAGATTTTTGTCTTTTTACCTGCTTAATTGTGTTCATATGCTGCTTCTCTGTTTCTGTTCTTTTTTTTAGTTCTTCTCTTAAATTGTCTTTTTCTGAACAAATATCTAAGATGAGATCCTGATGCTTCTTATTTTCTTTAATTAACCTAAATACAAAAAGGGCAGTATAAGTAAAACATAATTAAAAATGGAGATAAAATGACAGGTGGAATAGAATCTGTTTACAGATTAGGGTGTAGAAACCTATGATTATAATAAATTAGCATTCCTAGGTAATCCTTTTATAATGAAACATGATACTTTGCAAAACAATCTCTGGCCATGTAGGTTATTAACTTTTTCCTAGAAATGTGTATATTTCAAATCAAGCGAAATATAATCAGTTAAAGAAAACCATACCCTTCTAAATTTATGCCTTTGGGCATCTCCATTACGAACCATATCCCTCGGCACTGGAACCCTTAAGATAAGTGATTCTCAACCAAAGGCAATTTTGCCCCTCCAGGCATTTGTTTGGAGACATTTTTAGTTGTCACAACAGGAGTAGGGGTTGCTACTGGCTTCTAGTGGGTGGAGGGCAGGGATGTTGCTAAATTATACAAAGCACAAGACAGCCCCAACAACAACAAAGGATAATCTGACCCAAAATGGCAATAGTGCTGAGGTTGGGAAATCTTGCTTTAGATTTTTAAAACATTTTAATGATATTTAATAGTTATAATGTGTAGTCAATGTAAACTAACAACAGTTTAAGCAAAAATTTCAAGTCCCCCAGAAAAATAGAAATTGTACAAACTGCCTGCAAAGTACTCAGAAATATAAGGTACGTAAGAAGGTTAACAGCTAATATGCCAGGATTATTAATAGCAATAGCTATTAGCTAACATTTTTTGTACACTTACTATTGGCTAAGTTGAGCTTTTTTTAAAAACGGTACATTTCATTTAATAGTCAATATAAACCTATGAACTTATCACTTCTGTTTTATCAATTTAAAAAAAGCAAAACAAAACTAGCCTAGAACTTGTACCAAATCATACAGCTAGTAAGTGGTTGAATTTTGTTTTGGATACAGCTCTAACTCCAAAGCCCAGGCCTTTCTACCTTCTACTTTGAAGATCACTTATTCACTCAACCAGTGCTTACTAGTACCTATTGTATGTCAGCCAACAGTCCCTGTCCTGCCCTCATGGAGCTTACATTCTAAGGCACTGATACCCAACCTTTTTGGCACCAGACTGGGGTTGGAGGGGCTAGGTGGAGGGGAGCCCGGCTCAGGCAGTAATGCCAGTGATGGGGAGGGGAGCAGCTGTAAATACAGATGACACTTTGCTTGCTTGCCCACTGGCCTGGGGCTTGCGGACCACGGTTCTAAGGGAGAAAGTAAAAACAGCCAATAAAAAGATAGATATGTCATAAAATGTCAGGTAGTAACTAAGTCCTATTAAGAAAAATAAAGGACAGCAAGAAGACAGAAAGTAACTTGAGTTGCAATTTTAGATAGGTAGTCAGGACAGGCCTCTCTGGGGAGGTGGTGGTGGTAGAGCCGAAGAACGCAGTGAGGAAGCAAATCATACAAATGTTTGACGAAGAGGCAAACGCATGCAAGTTCATTCAAGCCTTTTAAGCACAGTGGTTTAACTTAGATTATTTCTGTGATTAATGTGTATACTCAATATGGTACAGGAAACTACACAAGACACAAGAATCCTGGCTATAGGTCACAAGTAAACAAGTAAGAGAGGGGGAAGCGAGGAACAGTAAGCACTCAAATTGTTATTTTTATATGCCAAATGCACATCCTATACACAGATAACTGTTCTTAATTAAGAATTTTGGTTAGGACCTTGGACAATACTATTGACGTTTTGGAAAACAGGGGCACAAAAACAGAGAACAGAATGGTGGTAGGGGAGATGTTGGTCAAAGTGACAACAGTCAAAGTGATGATAACACCACAATGTACACTTGAAATTTGTTAAGAGTAGATCTTAAGTTTTCTCACCACACACACACACACACACGTGCGCACACACACACACACAAAAGGTAACTATGTGAAGTAATAGATATGGTAAGTAACTTGATTGTAGTAATTATTTCACAATGCATATCAAATCATCACATTGTATACCTTAAATATATATAATTTTGTCAATTATACCCCAATAAAGCTGGGAAAAAAGATAATAGGGGAATGTATGTATAAACAAAGATATCTGGAAACAGATGCATTCATGAAAATTTCAAAGAAACTGAAAGGTAGTTTTCTTCATAGAATATTAAATGAAGGCAAAAGTTAAGGAAAAACATGTAGCTGTTTTAGAGCTGATCTGAATCACAAATCATTTTATTTGGAATTAAAAATACGTGTATAACAAAAGATTAACCTAGATTTAAAATATTTGACATTTGTATAATGCCTTAATATCCACAAAACAGTTCTATCAGATATTGTCCTCATTTAGATAAAATACCCTTCACTAAAAGAGGTTGATTTGGCCAACACAATAGAGCTTGTAAATGGCAGTGGGAATCTTCCAACTCCAGGCATCTATCAGAATTATGCTTAACCTCACTCACCCATGCTGCCACTGTTCTGACAGGATGGAGCAAAATAAAGGAATCAATTTTTTAGTATATTTCTAATATTTTTAGATAAATTTAACAACTCAACTAGTGCACTTCTGATAACCACATTTAACAAAACTCTGAAGCCCAACTGATGAGGCTCAGATCTTAACTTTACATTTATTAGCACATGACTTTGAACAAGTTAATGTCTATGCTTCATTTACTTCATCTGTAAAATGGGATAATAATAGTACATGCCTCAGAGAGTTGTGAAGATTTCATGAGTTAATATATCTAATGTGCCAGACACATAATTTACAACATATAAGTGTTTGTTGCTATTATTATTAAGTGTACAACACTTATAATTTACAAGAGAAGTATGAAAGTGGTAAGAGTCCAGATCTAAGGAAAGTGGGAAGACATCAGAGACAATCTCAAGGGGAAGGTCTAAAAGAGTAAGTATGGACTGCAGGCAAATGAGGACGTTACCCCTTAAAAAGCAAGAAGAGCAGAAGCATGGATGTTTCAAGCATAAATTGACCTAATAGCAGTATTCCAGTAAGGATAAGAGCAGGAGTAGCAGGCATTCGTTTTGGGATAGTATTAAGAAGGGCCTTGGAGTCCTGAAGAGATATTTGTACACCCATGCTCATAGCAGCATTATTCACAACAGCCAAAAGGTAGAAGGAACCCAGAAGTCCAGTGATGGATGGATGAATATGGTATATCCATACAATGGAACATTATTTAGCCTTAAAAAGGAACAAAATTCCAACTCATTACTACATGGGTAAACCTTAAGGATGTTATGCTAAATGAAATAAGCCAGTCACAAAAAGACAAGTACTATATGATTTCACTTACATGAGGTATCAAGAGCAGTCAGACTCATAGAAACAGAAAGTAGAACGGTGGTTGCCAGAGGCTGGGGGCAGGTGGGAATAGGGAGTTGTTGTTTAATGGGTATAGAGTTTCAGATTTGCAAGGTGAAAATGTTTGCAGATTGACTGCACAACAATGTGAATACAATTCGCACAAAGGAACTGTACACTTAAAAGTGGTTAAGATGGTAAATTTTATATTATATATATTTTATTATAATTAAAAATAAAAATTAAAAATATGGTAAAAAGGGCCCTGGATACTAAGAGATTAAACGTTCACTGGATAAATCAATGAAGGGTGAGCTGGTTTGGGGAAAACTGATCAACTGAGCAGGATAATCTAGAAAAGTAAAGGCTAGAAGCATGGAAATCATTAAAAACCAACTTTGTAACCATAGTGATATATTTTCTTCTGTCATCCTCTTCTGGTATATGGACTTCCTCCCTCCCTTTCTCTACACACGCCCATACACCCCTAATTCAAAAAAATATTTTAAGTATCACTTTTTTAAAAGAGTCTGTATTTTAATTAAGGCTTGTACATTTTATTTTCCTTTCTTAAAGTTTACCAAAAAGTACCTAAACCTATGTATCACTTTGCTATATAAATCTAGAATAAAAATACAGGGTAATATAATACTATTAGGAAAAATACTAAAATTAAACTGTCATTAAAACAGAATTCAAAAATCCAAGAGAAGTCTAAAAATAACTATGTTCTCATTATTAAATGTTAATCAAATAATTCTGTTCTCTAAAATTTTTTAATGAATTTAGAATGAGGATTTAAAAAAAATTTTTTTGGATTTTGACTTCTCATTTCCTTTTGAATTTCTTAGTTTTGACAATATTATACTTCTACATTCTTTCAAAAATAAAAAATTTGAGTTGTCTTTATAAAAATGTCTAACTCTTTAATGAATTTACACTATTTAATATTTATTCCTTTAGACTTAGATGTTAAATAACTAAGAAAACTTGATATTTGTTCATTTATTCAGTAAATACATATTTTTTGCTCAACTACTATATGCATGGATTCCTTGTGGAATTAAAAGTGGTCAAGATGACACTTTCCCTTAAAGAATTCAATCTCTAATCTCTGGGAAAAAAATTACCTAAGAGAATAAAAAACTTACTTTTTTATGGTATGTTCCTGCTGCAAATACTTATCTTGTACACACTTTTCAAACAGAACTAATGCATGTTCTCCCTTATTCATTCCATTTGGTACTCGGTGTTCTTCTGCAAACTCTGTAGATAAGAGCTCAGATTCTATTTCTTCCAACAAATCCTCTGATGCTGAAACATTCTTTATTTTTGAAATAAGTTTCTTGGTGCAGTCTGTATCATAGGGACTTTCTGAATAAGTCTTTTGATTAGCTGCTTCTGTAAATGTAGATGACCTTAATTTCTCCAATATTTGCGTTACTGTCTGTTCTGTTTCATTTGTTTTTGAAACTTGCTTTGCAAAATCTCCATTAGGAAAATTACCTATTTGTTCAGGATTTTCTGGGCATATGTCTGTTTTAGTACAAGAATCCTCACCTCCACCATTATCTGGAATACAATTTTCCTGGGCTTCAATTTGACTATTATGTTCATTAGGCTGACATAAAGTTTTATCAGAGTTTAATGACAACAGTTTGGACTCATTTTCTAATCTGCTGCTTTCATCACCAGAAAACGAGTTGCATGAGTCTTCCTTTAATTCAGATGTTTTCCCAATATTTTTATCAGACGAAATGGAGGCTATGTCCTCTGTCTCTGACATGCTGACTGGCACCAGTTCACTTTGCGCTTCTTCAAATCTGCTTCTGATCTTCGTGTTACATCTAAGAAATCAAAACATCAAAATTAAAAAATTTTTTTTCAGCCAAGATCCCATATATATTTGCACATACATCATGATGTGATATAACTAAGACCACGAACTAATAATTCCTTTAAAAGCCTTTCCCTTTCAAAAAGAAAAAAGACTAGCACAACCAATCCAAGCTGGCTACAACCAGCAGGGCCACTGCAAAGTCTCATCGTCTTTCCTCCTTCACTTCAGTCACAGTTTCACTAATTTCAGTTGCAGTCTGGCATTCCCCAATCATCCCCAGAAAATGATAGTTAAGGAATAATGCTAGTGACTGGAAAATTAGTGCCAAAAAATGTTTAGAATTCTTTCAGCTCCGTGAGGAAAAAAAGACTACCTCAAGAACCTGTAAGAAAATATTGGTGAAGTAAGACAACAATGAAAGCATTAAAAGAGAAATCGCAAACCAAGATAATGGAAAAATGCACATTAATGAAGATAGAAAGTTTACTGAGAAGGAAAACTAAACAATACTAAAGACACACCTACCCATAGCCCAGAGATCTAGATTTGAGCTGAAAGGAAGTCAGGGTGTAAAGAATTCCTGACAGGAACTGGTTTTTTATCCAGGAAGGGATCCAGGAAGTGCTATGGTGATTTTCAAACATTCTCATCAGGAATAAAACAATGTTCAGTGCAAATCAAATGGAACCCACATGCACTGTCTAGGTCAATAAAAGCAACACTAAAAAACTAATTTGGCAAGGTTAGAATAAATTTTTATAATACATTGTTTACAAAGGTTACTTTTCTAGCTATTTTATGAAAATTAGTCAACTTCAAAAACTATGAGACACAAATATAAAATATTTCAGTGATCTTAATGAAAAAGAATTGTGGACTTCTTTTGTCAGGTGTCAGCAAAGCATGTACAAGGAAGGTAAGTTACTGAAGCCATGTGAGGTTAGACTAAAAAGTAGGCAGATCATAGTTTTGACTACCTAGAAGTCATTCAAGATGAGAGATATACTAATAGAAAACAAAACAAAGATTAAAATTTTGAATAACAGAAAAATGCATATTTACATCAGGCTGTGATGGAGGTGGTGGTCAGAGGATGATAAAAAAAAAGAGTGAGAAATTGGTCAGGTAGAATCCTCAGAATGCAAGTGAAAGTGAATTTTGTTAAGAACAAATCATAATAAATTATAGTAGACTTGTATACTGTAGAGTTTCTAGCATATAGTAGGTTCTCAAATATTTGTTGAATTAAAGCCTGCCTGTAAGCACAAAAATGATATGATAAAATTAGTATGTGAGAAACATTATTCTAGGAATGCAGAAAATGGGAGGAATAATGGTAAGAAAGGAAAATAAGACCAGCTTGTTTGTTAAATACCCTGCCTTTTAGTTTAGACTGCCCTTTGGAGCATCAACTAATATAGTCATTGGCCCTAACAGTCTAAATACCTATTTGTATAACATATTTCCAAATAACCAAACAGAAATTATATTTTGCTGCATATATTTTATAAGCAAGCCAAAGCCTACACTAGTATTAAAGGCTTGGTTTAGACAATACAAATAAATGCAATAAGTAAATAAAAGACGTCGTAAGTATTCCGTATTCCAAAATCTAGGACAAAGTAAAATAATTCTCAAACAGGGGCATTGCCAACTACATCACCTTACCCAAAGTAACTCACTTTAAGATATAACCTTGGGAATGTGTTGCTGTTGAATTTAAAATCTTAACAATCTAGAAATCAATCTAAAAACAAATGAAGGAATTGGTCTTAAACATCATAAGTAATTAAGGCTATTCCAACAGAAGTTGAACCCAGAGCTGACCAAAATGTAATGAGAAGCAGATAAAGAATCTATTTAAAGAGATTAATACCGCAAAGGTGTTTTGATACCTCAGCATAGAGAAAGTGAAAAGAAAACTTTAACAACAACTTTATGGTTCCTGTCTATGTGCCATGAGTTGTCAACAGAAAAACACTAAGCAAATATTGGTTTATCCTCTCACCCAGCATTTATATTCCCCAGGATTCAGTTCTCAAGTCTTTTTCCTTCCAATTAGATCATTTGAAGCAACACCCATAGTTGATGCCTACATAATTATTTTCAGTCCTGTACCCTTTAGTTATAGATATCAAATTATCTCCTCTTCCTCATTTGTTCTCTCTATACATTAAAATCTCCACCTGGGCTGAGCACCATGGCTCATGCCTGCAATCCTAGCACTCTGGGAGGCCTAGGAAGGTGGATCACTTGAGCTCAGGAGTTCGAGAACAGCCTGAGCAAGAGTGAGACCCCCATCTCTACTAAAAATAGAAAAAAGTAGCCGGGCATGGCGGCACATGCCTGTAGTCCTAGCTACTCGGGAGGCTAAGGCAGAAGCATTGTTTGAGCTTAGTAGTTTGAGGTTGCTGTGAGCTAGGCTGACGTCACAGCACTCTAGCCCAGGCAACAGAGTGAGACTGTCTCAAACAAAAAAAAAACGAAAACAAAAAACTCCACCTGAATACAGGCATTTCCTCTAGAGGTTCTACCATTACCTCAAACTCAAACTGGCCAAATCCAAAATCATAATTATAGCTCTTGTAATTGAGCACCTCCAGCTTATCTTTTCTATTGTCAATAATATCGTTTTTCTTAGTCATCTGACTCCTTTCTCTCTTTGCCCTCATATTCTTTCAACAATTTCATGTCTCTGCATGTCTACAGCCATTGTCCCCTACCCACAACCCTACTCCGGCCTCTGATCACTTTACACCTGGAAGGCTTAAAATGTTGGTTTCTCAATCTCACTTCATTCCTCCCTCTTGCAACTCCAAGTGAAGGAGCAAGGACGATTAATGGAAGGGTAGGTTACTTGGGACAGCCCCGGGGTGACATAGTACCGTGACAAACAATAGGTCATCCAAACCAGAGCAGGAGTTGAAGTGTGTACTATACTGTTCTGCCCAAGTGGGACTGCCCTATGAAGTGGGTCTTCAGTGGCTAAAGGGGCCAGGGAGCTACAACAGTGCCCCTACAAAATTCACACACTACCTCCACAGACACCACCATCAAATTCAGCCAGATGAACCAGACTGAGGCCAGGGCCGCCACTTCCCTCTTTCAGAGGTTCAGGTAATGAGCGCTCTGCTTCTGCTGGCTCGTCTTCTTCCCCCAACTGGAAAAGGGCTAGCTAGAGAAAGAAGGGAGCATGTCTTAATTATCTCTCTTCTTCAAGCCAAGCAGATGGGAACTAACAGCTTCAAGTTTTCTTCAGGGAGAGTAAGTTTGTGACTTCGGGTTTTTTTGCTTGTTGTGTTTTTTTTTTTTTTTTTAATGACTGGAACCTGTCTTAATTTCCGCAATAAGTTTTCTCTAGTAACCAAAAGTGGCAGAAAAATTGTAACACAAGTGATTGCACTTCAGAGAGCGGTTAAGGGGATGGGGGTTCTTTATACAGCATGACTGGAGGCCAATTAAGCAAAAAATAAAACTATTTCATGTTTACGCCCCGGAATTGAGATTCTTCAATAAACCAGTTGTCCTACTTTTCCAATCTTATCTCTCAACACATTCCTAAAATCCTAGCACTTCACTATACTTTACTACCCTGACCAGTCTACTCAGGATTCCCCAAATAATTCTCCATGGCTTTGCCCCCACCTAGAATGTTCTTCCCTTCAGTCTATCTAAAGCCTAATTATTTTAAAGGACCAATTCTAGTGCCACATCTTCCCCCAAATTTTCCCTCATCACAAGTACAAAAATAATCTCTTAGCAAGTACAAAAATAATCTCTTAGGTAAATTAAAAGACACTGCATTTATACTCATCAAGCACATACAGCCTTTCTTGTGACATTTTTGGACAGGCATAAATGGTCTTTGTACTTGCAAGAACCACCTCACTCTGAACTGAATCAAACTCCTTAAGTCTCAAGCAATATAATAGTAATAATAGACAAATAAATCTAACAAATATATTCTTTACTACATTTGCACTCATTTTTTGCAAATGCTGTCCAGTGGTTCTTAATGAGGGTAGGACTCATTGGTTTTACACAATGATCTGGGCACCAAACAGCATTTAGTAGGTGGGAAACAGGTTGTAAGAAGACTTTCAATGTGCAAAACAACAAAATTTGTCTCAAATCCTGCAAGATATTCATCTAGATTAAAAAAACTGCTTATATAATCACCTAAGCTTAGAATTTTACACATTTTACATATTATCCTCCTATAAATTAAGGAAGACTTAGATTAAGCTCAAAAGACAAGTACTTTCTATAACTTCTTTCATTAATATGTCCACGACTTTTAAAAAATAATCATGTAAATTGGCATCTGATAACCACTTAGCTTGCAAACATAGTTTTCTGATGCTCAAATGAATACTATTTGGAGGCCAAAGGAAAAGGAGAGGGAGTTAACAAAGATTTATGTGTATATATATATATATATAACAAAGCCATCACCAAAGATTAAGAAACTACATAAGAGGGGTGGTAAATGGAAGGGAAAAAAAAAAGCAATCAGCATGATTATGTCCATGATTAACCAGGAGAAAAAAAACAGTCAGCTGAGTCCTCCTGTAGGCCTCCAGTTAGCAATGCTGATGCAGGCCAATTTGACTGCTATACAAGTTTTTCTTTTGGTGAAGGGGGGGAGGATAGAATTGCCTACTAGCAGACTAAAGGGGGAAGTTATAAGAACTAGGATAGAATAGCCTACTAGCAGACTAAAGGAGGAAGTTACAAAACTAGACATTTGTTTACAAGATTGTCTGTCTTAATTTAAGAAGTGCTTGCACAAATCAAATTCACACTCATATATAGTAATTACAAGAACAGAGTACAATTTACGTAGCTTTTTTTCACGTAAAAAAATAACAGGTTATTTTGACTTTTTAGCAACTCTTAGTCATTAGGGGAAATATTGTATTTAAAACAGCATAGTCACAAAATTCCTCCTAATTCAAGCACTGTTTTTTTAACCCCCAGAGTTGTTTCTGTTTCTGACACAGTACTACAGGACCAATTCACACTTCAAAATTGTTTCAGCAGTAGGTGAGAACTGGTTTCGCTCTTACTGGAGCTCATCAGCTGTAGGCAACTGGTCAAGAAACAATTTTTTTTTTTTTTTTTTTGCCTTAAAGACAATCATTATCCACCTTGGATTTTATTTCTTAATGAAAGAACTCACATTTCTACAAAATTATTTCTATACAGAGCCATATAAATGAAAACAGTTTTGTTTTTGTTTTTGTTTTTTTTAACAGCTTTTGGTTCTATTTCCCGTTTTTCTACAAATTAGTACTATAAACAACAAAAAACTTAGGTTTACTCAATAAACTGCAAATACAAAGGAATCCAATCCACAGATATTTGGTAATAAGTTATCAAACAAACAAGCCTCATACAAAGGTACCAAGTCAGGAATGCACTTCCAAACTAGATGTCAATTCATTCATTCACCAAATAAGTATTGAGCAACTATTACGTGCAGACACTATTGTAGGTGTTGGGAATATGGCAGGGAATAAAACAGACACGCCTCATGGGGCTTACATTCTGGTGCAGCGGACCAATATATAAAAGCTCTATGTCAAATCTTTCACTCCTTGTGTTCTGCTGCCAATAAACACTAAACTGTTAGAGATTATATAGTATTTAACATTATATTTTGATCTTGAGGTCTGCCAGTGCTCCATCAGAAGCTATATAGAAAAATGCAATGATTGTTTTAAGTCTAATAGAAAAACCTGACTTAGTTCAGCATAAACATTATTTACAATTATAAATTTTTTAACCATAAATTATACCATTCAAGTCCTAAATAATACCAGTTCTATACTTCTCAAGTAGTATCCATTAAGATAAGCAAGTTGAGCCTATGAGACTACTCCTGTTCTTCAACATAATGGTTTACTGTGCTTTGTAGTTAAGGTTTGTCAAAAGTTTTTTTCTTTTTTCAATATGTTCTCCAAATACACTTTAAAAGCAGCATAAGCAAAAGAATGACTTTTCTTTCTGACTAGTTCTAACAAGAATGACATGGCAATTAAAGTCAGAAGCAAAAATCGAATCAAAAAAGTATCCACACAGTCCAACATAATCTGCTCACCACCCCCTAATAACTGATTTTTTTTTTTTTGAGACAGAGTCTCTGTCGCCCCATAGACATGGCGTCATCAGCTCACTGCAACCTCAAACTCCTGGGCTCAAGCCATCCTCCTGCCAGAGCCAATTGCCTCAGCCTCCTGAGTAGCTTGCACTAGAGGGGCGGACCATCACTCCCAGCTAATTTTTTCTATTTTTGTTAAAGACGGGCTCTCCCTCAGGCTGGTCTTGAACTCAAGCGATTCCCTAGCCTCTGCCTCCCAGAGTGCTAGGATTATAGGCATGAGCCACCGCGCCCAACCTGATTTTTGATAGACATTTACTTTAAAAGACATTTTCCTGGAAAAATATTTTTAAAAATAGAATAAAGGATGAAAAAGAATATGTGTAAGAAACATGGAAACCTTGTTTCACATGATGAAAATATCTGACAATGAAGTTTCATATAATGTGAATTTATGCAGATCAAATTCTTCTTTTAAAAAATAAAAACCGAGCCGGCTATTTCAAAGAAATCTAGTTCTACAAAAAGAAATAATTTTTAAAGTAATCACATCTTATTTTGGAGAAAATTTAACATATTGAGTTTCTTTTAAGTGAAACATAGCACTAAAATTTTTAAAGTTGCCTTTAGTTCAACCGTTTGAAAAGTGTGTTACATGAGGCCAAGGTCGAATGAACCCCATGGGAGTCTGTTTAGCTCTATACCTAATACTCAGGGCAGGGTGAATTTTATGGTATATACATTATATCCCACACACAAAAATGTTAAGAAAAGACTCAGGGGAATAGATTTGGTGCTACTGGAACCCCCAACAGTACCAAATCCTGTGACAGGATAACAGGAGAAAGAGAAATTATGGTCTGTCAAGATTCCAGGAAAAAGAGGGTCAGTGGCCACACCGCACAGCACATTATCAAGTTATATATGTAATATCAGTTTGGTATCTTTTGATTCACGCAATTTTACATATTCTAATACATTTTTAAAATACTAAAGCAGAAAGTTATTAATACAGAAATCTTAATTTGAAGTTACTCGTGTAGATCTCAATATTTGCACTTTAATGAGTCTAAGAAAACATGAAAGTATTTTCAGCTAATTTTTCTTCCAAACCTGAAAACCAAAAGAAAAAATTTATGGGTCAATAGTTCTTTTGAAAAAGGAAGGTTAGTAACTCAAAAAAAGTTTTTTAAAGATAAGTTGTGAGTATGCCTTATATTAATATCAAAGGGTTTTGGTTAATGTTTAAATTCTGAAGCCACCATTGGCCTGGGTTTGGTTAATTTGATATGATGTAGTTTATAAAAAAAAAATTAAATTATTCATTAGCACTTACTACATAATCAATTCTACAATAGACTATCACTTCATGTGTCTTAATGACAAACAGATATTAATAAGAAATATACTCACAATCCAATCAAAACTATGCTGGGGTTGATTTCCACTTTTTGTCTATCACCCCTTCACCCCATTATTTCTCCTTTTATTTACTTCTTAGCTCAAATAAATTTTTAAAATCTCAGTAGCTGAGAAAATTCAAAAAAGTATGAAACAACATAAGATTAGGGGGTCATTTATAGATTTAAATTATCTATGATCCCAATGCTGCCCCTAAAATGAATACTAAATATATAACATTCACAATAGTGTAAGCCCAGTGGTATGTTTATGAGAAATTCAAAAACCAGCTTGAATTATTTAAAGGTAGAGATAAGACACAAAAGAAAAACCCAAGTTTTATCAAAAACAAACAAATAAACAAAAAAAACACCAAAAAACCCAGAACTTCGGGTTAAGATTCTTACTTTAACATGAAACTGTTAGATGAATTTGGAAAACTAGTATAGATTACTAGCTCTTCTTCAAAGGGAAAGATGATTTTCTAAAGTAAATAAGGCTGCCTCGTGCTTCAACCTATCATCTTTCCTAAAGAGTATACTGCACTATTTTACCTTCACTTCATGATGCTAGCATTTAGCTATAAATAGATGTTTCTAAACTGAATATACTAAGCAACCATCATCAGCTATGTTGTCATGGTATAACATCAAAGGGAAACTTGTTTATGGGTAAAGGAACTAAAAGCTTAGAGTGGTCATTGTGCTACACACTAGCCACTCCTTTCTGCTAGCAATAATAAAACTCTGAAAGGCCAATGACACTTTATGGAATCTCTACCGTTTAAAGAAACCCTAACTTTATATGTAGTTAGTTTGCATTAGATTAGGCCTTTAAAAAAATAAAATCAATATAAACACAATCCATGCATCTCCAAGAGAATTCTTCAGTAATTATACGTTTGCCTATTATACTGTAAAAAGGAGTTTTAATTCTTAATACTTCAAGATTTGTGAACTACCTAATATCTTCAATGAATTTAAAATAACATGAAAAGACCAAAAAGAAAGGAAAATGAGAACTAGGCCAACGATCACTGTTTTTTATTTGTGTAACGGTGGAAAAAGAATTGAAAAGCAGATGCAAGGGTAACAGTGTACTTTATACACAGAGATAGTTGAGTTTCATTACCAATGTCTCTTGACCCTTAATCTTTCCTACAAGATGAACACTCTGCAAATATGAAGGTGTAGTTAGTAGTTGGGAAGGCCACACCCACAACTAGCATACCTAACCACTTAATAAATTTTTTGGAATGGCTACCAGCACACCTACTGAAACACTGTTCCCCTGATTTACCCTACATTTGTCTTAGAAAATCACCCAGCCTTTCGTTTTGGAAGAAATAAAAAAGCTGGGCATCAAAGGAACATGACACACATGCAGAGAAAACTGTCCAGTACTTGGGACTGTACTGAATATTTTTACTATATTCTCTCTTCTGATTCCCATAGGTAATAACAAGACTAGCAAGTGAAAAAAATAAGGATTCTAACCGAGGTGTTCTGACAACAAATCAAGGCCTGTTTCCTCTAAACAAAATCAAGATGTGAATATTAGCCTAAGTTGTAAAACTGTTAACAGCTGGGCAATAATTAAACCTGCACTGTTCCCCAGGATTGCTACCTGGGGACACGTGGAAGGTTTTACCATTTTACACGTTTGGTGAGGACATAAATAAGAAACTCCTTTCTTACCAACCACGGTTTACGAAATGTCTTGATGTCCTTGGAAGACAACGTAAAAACAAAGAATAGTATCTCTCTTATCCGTAACCCCAAAGAATCGTTTCCAAAGAATTTAAAGTCACAGTAATGGAGCGTTCGGAAGGGGGTAACAAGTTGCCACAACAGTAAACGTAACATACACACACAGTCAACTTGGAGACGGAAAGCAAAAACAGGTGACTGAGGCTATGAAAGGTACTCGAGCAGGTGGGGCTTAGCAGCAGTTCACACTCGCAGCCCAGGCCCAAATCCCGTCGCTTTCGAGGTACAGCCCCTACGACCCCTGCCCACCCGTCTGTGTCGCCTCCCTCCCCTGGCGGCCCGGGACCCGAAGGAGGGAGGCAGGGAAAAGAAGGGGGCTCCGAATCCTGTGCTCCAGCCCTCGCCTTCCTTCCTCTGGCCCCAGAGAAGCTAGGCAGCGGACCGGCTCGCCCCCGCCCCAGGACCTGCAGGACAGCGCAAGAGGTTGGCAGCCCCATCGCGCCGCCACCGCGGCTCTCGGGCTCGCCCCGGGAGCCCCTCTGGCACTCACCGCACTTCTCCCAGCCTCAGGCCACACCCTAACGAAGCCGCTGGAGCTCCAGCTCAGGGGCCAACTTCTTCATAGCGGGGTCCGGCAGACCAGGAGTGGGAGGGAGAGACAGCAGCTAGGAAGAGGGCCGACACTTCGCTCTCTCCGCCGCAGCTTCCCCAAACACCCGCTGAGCTGACACATCAACAAAGATGGCGGCGACGCTGAGACCGGCCCGGCTACAGCTGAGGGGGCGGGGCTCCCTGGAAGAGCCAACCAGCGCGGCACGGGCGGCGTGACGCGACATACCTTGAGGTTACCAGTAACCTGTCTGCAGTGGGCGGGGCCGGAGGAGCACCGCCTCCTACCTCGCGGCCCCGGGAGGCCCCGCCCGGCGCTTAGGCAAGCCCGGCACCTACGTTCACGCTAACCTGGCGAGCCGGCTGTCCCGTCCTTAGTCCTGTCACGCCTTTCACGCCCCTCCCCAACCCAAGCAGGTTGTTTCTCTCAGCGGGAAGCACTCATTGGATGTTATCCCTCCTCACCCTTGGCCTGTCTTCGGATGAGTCAGGGGCATAAAGCAATAAAAGAGAATTCCAAATTGTGGCTTCCCGGCTCTGATGCGCAAACCTTGCACTTAAGGTGGGTGGAGTCAGCAGTAGCAGCTTACCTGCTGGTTAGACAATTCAATCCTGGGCGAGACCTCGGAGGATTTCGATAACAGCCAAGTTTATATCTTCAGCGTGGCGCTACTGCCATTGTTTTATAATAAACTGTTGGTGCGTTCATCTCCGGCACCAAACTGTGAGCGTCTTGAGGGCAGGGGTTGCCCTCTCCTGGTTGGTTGTCCCAGGACGCAGCGTGGCAACGAAAAGTGTGTTGAATACGGTTGGCTACCTAGGTCCGGAGAAGGAAGGCGAGTAGCTTTAGTCTGTGGAGGTTTTGCAAACCTCCTCTGTTCAGTGAAACGATTTCTTTGGTTTAAGACTTCTTATGCACAACTCATGAATGAAAATAGTTAATTCACACGAGTCTTCAATGCAAGAGTATATAAAGCACAACTTACTACCATTATGTTAAGCTTCTTTGATACTAACTGCTGTCAAATATATATATGTATATACACACACACACACATACACACACACACAACTGTATAACTCTGTTCCTCTTTCCTTTTCAACATGAAATGGTACTGGCCTCCTTAAATGATGATACTGCATTAAAAAACACACTTTTCAGTTAAAGTGTTTGTGACAGTAAAAAATTATTTGACTCTAAAGCAATAAATCGACCGAACATTTCTAATGAGATATATTAATCCAAGGGGGGGGGGAATCGAAGAAACCTTAAGCTGTTTTTAACATTCATAGTGTCAGTAATAACATTGGCATAGATATTTCTGAATATTTCTGAATTTATAATTAGTATAAAGCATATAAATCTCTTTGGGAACCAAGTTTTTCACTATAAAAGAAACACAAATATAAACCAAAGAAATTAAATAATTCTGTAATCCTATATTTGAATTTAGAAATATTGGAATGAATTTATGGTGCATTTTTTTCATTAAAAAAAGTCTGTCCACTGAAAAGGCCTAGAACAATGACCAACCCAACGCACGCCCCTATTCTCCAGACTATGATCTCTAAATATCATTTCCCAATAAAAGTTAATAGGCTCAATCAAATGGTTGCTGTGGGGAAGTTCTTCTCTATAGAATTTCACGTAATAAATGCAGAAGGAAAGATGGACTATCGCCATTTCTCAAACCCTAATGAAATAACGGATCTAGGTAATGTCGGTCTAGATCCATTAGATGAAAGCTGATGGGAAACTTGATAATGCATGGAGGGGGCTGACAACACTTGAACTTACTAGAACAATCTTAATATCCCTTCAAGTGAAACAACTACACATTATATATCTTCTGATGTGCTGCAATAGAGAAACACAACACCAATTGTGAGGTATTCTTGCCAAAGGGGATGCAATCAACAAAATCAAATATGAGAAGAACTGCAGTTATTTCAATCAGTAAATTCTAAGAAAAGTACAGGATTTTTAAAATTTTTCTTTTTAAAATACAAAACTGAGTGCAAATACAGGATCTTGTTTTAATCCTGAATTTAACATACCAACTATTAAAAATAACATTTGACACTATCTGGAAATTTTAAATACTGACTTTATGATATTAAGAAATTATTGTTAAAAGTGGGATAAATTTTGGTGATGTTATTTAAAAGTCATAATCTCTTAAAGACACATACTTAAATATTTACAGATGAAAAGATACAATATCCAGAAAGTAAGAAAGTGCTCAAAGACAAACAAAAATAAAGCCCCACAGTGATGGAGTATGGGAAAGAACAGGAACCAACTGAAAGAGCTCCCAGCAGCCAAAGCCGGAACAATTTGAGCAAGGAAATACAGTAGTATCGGATTATAACCTAAATATAAAATAAATATCCTTGAGTCCATACTGATATAAATAGATGACTGAATAAGTTGATGAGGGAGAAGAGTATGCAGAAATATTTCAAATAATTATTGTAGATACTCCACCCTCAGGGAGGCAGAGCATACCTCCCTACTCCTTAGATGTATGTTCCAAATAATGGCTTCCTTTTACAGTGTATAGTGTGGGAAGGAGGGGGGGAAAGTAATTTCATGGTAGAGAAACCTAACAAACACTACTTCAGCCAGATGATCAAGTCCAACGTCAATTGTCATAAATGATGTTCATAGGATGTTCGCTTGATATGATGCACTTTACCTCTGGAGTCTTCCTTCCAATAATGCATAACTCCATTTTAATCATGAGAAAACAGACAAATTCCTACAAAAGGCCTGACCTGTACTCCAGGAAGCTGTACAGGTCATCGAAACAAGGAAAGTTTGAGAAAATGCCACAGCCAAGGAGACCTTAAGGATACATGACAACTAAACGTAATGTGATGTCTTGGATGGGATCCTGGCTCAGAAAACGGACGATAAAAACTAAAGAAATCTGAATAAATTATGAACTTTAGTTGACAATATACGCATATTGGTTTGTTAATTGTCAATGTATCATATTAATAGAACACGTTAATAATAGGGGAAACTGGATGTGGCTTATGTGAGAACTCTCTGTATAGTACTTTCTTTTCAATTTATTCTGTACGTCTAAAACTTCTAAAAATATATTAAAAAGAAAAAAGCTAAAAATCTGGCATTTGCTTCAAAACATTGCACGAAGAGTGACTGGGGTACACATGTAGACAAGATTGATAATAAACTGATAATGTTGGAACTGGGTGGTGGGTACACTGGGGTCCCATTCTTCCGAATTTGTTAGAAAAGTCCCACAGCAAAAAATAAAAAAAATAAAAAAGTTAAAAAATATTTTCTTTGACCAACACCAACGGAATCACATGCCCTCAGTCAGAAAAAGAGAGAGAGAGAAATCACGTGTATGCAGTTTCCAAGACCAGGCAGAGGCACTGGATTAATTTGAAACCTTGAAAGACCTTTATGTGGCTAAGGCGACCCAAGTGGCTTTTGCGGAGACAAGGTGTGCATCTTTGCACTCAAAATTTGCCTGCCCACGGAGTTCCCAGGGACACCTTTCTAGGAGAAGTTCGAACACATAGCTGCATAAAGTTTCCGCAGAGGAACTTTCTGAGCCCGCAGCCTCCGCACCCCACGGCAGCACAAGCCTTGGAGAACAGCGCGCATCCCCAGGGCCAGAGCGCAGCTTCCCAGAAACCCGGAGGGCGCACGTGGCCTCGCGGGGCGCACGTGGGCGCCGACTGCGCAGGCGCCACGCTGGAACCTGGGGCCTGCTGGGCCTTGGAGGCCAAGTGAGCTCAGGGAGCGCACGTAGACAGCGGGGCTCCCGGGCAGCTGCAGTCGCCACCACGGCCAGACTTCCGAGACAGGCCGGGGTCAGTGGCCCTTTCGCCTCTTTCCAGGTCAGGGTTCCCAGGCGCACGAGGGTGGGAGAGGGGCTGCATGAGGGCTCCAGGGCTTCCGTCGTTGGGGGCCAGACGTTGGGGGCTGGACGTTGAGGTTGGGCGTTGAAGTCGGGCGTTGAGCGGGCACAAGGGTCCTGCAAGTAGAGAGAGGAGGGAAGGGTAGACACTTTGGAGCCTTGGCCGGGAAGGGCCGGTCTGGGGTTGGAGGTTTGGGTGTGGGGGGCTGTGTATTGATTGGAGGAGCGAGAGGCTCAGGACCTGAGGCCTGGGCAAGCCGGGGCGCCCCATTGTGTTTCGAAATAGCACTTTCGGGTGTGACTTCTCAAAATGTGAGCTTTCCCCTTCTCTCTAGAAGAAACTTGTTTGTGGATTGAGTTCCTTTGTTTAACTCAAAGCCACAGTGCAAGCTATATTAATATTTTATTAGACATTTTTTCCCCTAACACCTCCTCCCTCCTTTAGGAAAGGAAGATGCGGCGAGGCATTCACTTATGTATGGGTAAGCTGGTGCTGGTTCATTTAACGAGTGCTTCTAGCTTGTCAACTGTGTGCCAACAATAGCTTTTCTTGGCACTAGGGCCCTCGCTATAAATGTGTTTGCTCTGCCAGGCCTCTGAACTAAGGGAGCTGATGTTTCTGGTTCCCTTAGCGAGGCACAAACGGGACTGTGTGCAAAAATGCAAGGCCATAGATTCTGACCTGCATTTTCATTTCAGCGGTGTAAGGTGCTTACTTCAATTCCCCACGTCTCCCTTGTTCTTTTTTAGGAACAACGAAATAAGAATACTTTAATCCTCAAATTGTTTCCATCCTAAACGTGCAAACTGGTTCCACATGAATGGAAGAAATTTTGTGTGTGTTTAGGCGTGGTATGAGAGTAAAGTAGAAATGATAGCAGCCCTTTCAGTACGTAGGTAGCACCAGCCACTGTGCTAAGCGGTTTACGGACAGTCTCTCATTTAATCCTCATGATTAGAATTTATGAGGAAGTTACTGCTTCTGTCCACGTTTTACAGTCGCTGAATCCTGGAATAGATGAAGTGGTTTGCCCAAGATAGCATAGCTAAATGGAGAAGTTGAGACTTGGATCAGGCTAGTTTCAAAGCTCATGCTGTACCGAACCATTGAGTTTTGTAGCTTTAAGACAGAGTGTTTCCTTTGAGTAGAAGAATGGCTCTCATTGAATGCATGGGGTTACCAGGAAGACAAAGCAAACACTAGAGAAGGAAAAATATTAAAGCTAAGTGTTCTCTCTGTATGCACGTTTAATATGCTGTGGTTTACTGGAGGGAAAAGAAATGGCTTACCTTACTGTTTGCAGTGTATCCTAGGATGCTCCCAGCAGCATGAGGGAGAGGGGATAAGATTTCAAAGGAGTAAAAGAGAGGGTCTTCCCTAGGGAGCTATAAGTCTTATTGCAGTCAAAGCATGAAGCACAGAACAAAAAGAGTTAGAAAGCCGAGGCCTCATTTTCACCTGTAGAACTACAGAAATTAGTCACTTTCAGTCCACTGCTCTTTTATACGTCATTGATTCCGAATTCGAGGAAAATAAGGATGCCTTTAATAGAAAGAAATGTTGGGACCCTTCTATTAATAATTAACTTCTTGTTTAAGCTAAATAAGCACGTAACTAATTACTGTGGATTCCAGGATGATTAAATACATTTTTATTCATCACCAGTAGCATGTAAAAAATAGTAGATTGTATATGTGACAAATTGTTTATTTTAAAACTGGGTGAGGTCAGCCCTTGAGATTTTGTGGCCCTTGCAGCAATACCTGTCATATCTCTTTACCTGTGTATCAGAAGTCTGCAGCCTGAGGTTGAGAATGCATTATGCCTTAGGGCCTGTCCACTTGAGATTCACATATGCCTAGTGGTTAGGACAAGATGAAGCAAAGTAGGAATAAATTTAGAATCTTACAGTTTTGTAATGCTTTGTAAAATTCAGCCTTAATAACCTGTATCCCAGTTGTGGTGTTACATAAATCTGTATGTTTAACCTCATAGAACTGTAAATGTTGAAATTCATACAACTGTAAATCAAACCAAAGTAAATATAATGGTTTGATACTTACACGTTTTTTAAAAATTCCAAAAGGTTTTAGGTGACTGAAAGTTTTTGTGGACTCCTGGTTGCCTGCTCCAAAAGCTAATGCATAAATGGAAGTAGTGTTCGAAGTCAGGGATATCTTGACTCTCCTTTTGGACCAGTTGTCAGCCCATGTCTGGATCCAGTGCTCTTTTGAGAATCCTGTCTATATGAGGGTCTCTGATGAACTAGAGAAAGTCCACAATCATGAGGAGTCTGGAAGGTGTCACATGAGCAGGTGAAGGACCTGGAGGAAGGGGACCTGATGGCTGTGTCAGATGTTTAGAAGGTTGTGGTCACAGGACAGCAACAAAAGTGAGTCAGTTGGCAACAGAACCATTTTACAAAGAAGATTGTAGTGCACTTGGCTATCCCAAATGAAAGGAAGTATGACACTTCTGGTCCTAGAACAGGTCTAGATGTCTATTTGCCCTGGGTGTTGTAATGAAAATTGCTAAATAGGGTGAGGCAAATGAGGTGTTCTTCAAACCTAAATATTAACATTTCACCATATATTTTTTTTTTTTTTTTTGAGACAGAGTCTCACTGTGTTGCTCGGGCTAGAGTGCCATGGCGTCATCCTAGCTCACAGCAACCTCAAACACCTGGGCTCAAGCGATCCTCCTGCCTCAGCCTCCCAAGTAGCTGGGACTACAGGCATGTGCCACCATGCCCGGCTAATTTTTTCTATATATTTTTAGTTGTCCGATAAATTTCTTTCTATTTTTAGTAGAGACGGGGTCTCGCTCTTGCTCAGGCTGGTCTCAAACTACTGAGCTCAAACAATCCGCCCTCCTCGGCCTCCCAAAGTGCTAGGATTACAGGCGTGAGCCACCGTGCCCGGCCCCATTCCACCATATTTTAAGGTTAAATCTTCTTGCTACTTAAACTTTACAGTAAGTCTATGACTGACAACAATAGTTGTCCTAAAGTCAAATATATTTACTAATATTTGGATTTGGGGAGAGTTGTTGAAGTTTTGTTATTAAATTTCAGTAAACCTCACAGCATGATGTGATTTTCCACTTTACACTGCCAGATGTCATTTCAAACATTGCATTTCATTTTTCCTGTCCAGGCTGTCACGAAAACAACATAATAGCGCATTTTACATAGTTTTTATCATAGCAATATCTTTTGAATGCCTGGATGTAAAAAGCACCATATTGGATGCCATGGGAAATCATAGGTTTTTTTTAGTTTATTTTTAAAAATAAGAGTTCCTGTACTCAAGCACTTAAAATAGTCTAGAAGACAGACATAGTTATCTATAGGTGACTGTAACACAGGGTAGTAAGGAGCTGACTATGGGTTGACTGGCAACCTAAGTTACTAAATAAGGACAGTGTTATGAAAGCCTGTCTCAGGAGTCCTGTGCAGCATGTTGAGGGCTTTCTACTTGGTGTCTTGAGAAGATGACTATACCCTAGTTTTATGGTTTAAATATTACTATAATCCTTTACTTGGTTTAGAATTAAGTAACCACATTTTAGGAAAAAAATGTTTAATTTAATATGAAATGATACTTCAATACTTTAAAGTGCTTTTTTCTATAAAAGCAATTCGTCCTTTAACGTAATTTAGAAAATGAAAAGGACAGTGAAAGATTCCCTCATCAACCCACCTACCCCACAGTACTCATTGTTATTTAAAATTCATTCATCTCTCTTTTACAGAGTTTTGTGTTTTCTTTTGCAGTTATAATTATATTGAATATACAGGTTTTTTCCTGATTTTTCATTTGCTGTTCTAACAGACATTTTACAATGTTTTTCGAAGCTAGGATTCTGAGTGATAGTGTAGTACTCTATCTAGTAGAGGCTTCACAGTTAACTTTCTTTTTCCTTTTTGCCATTTTAAATGGACATTAATACATATAGGATTTTTTGGTGTTTAAGGATTATTTTAATGGGACAATTTATAGAAATAAAGTTACTAAGTCAATGGCAAGGAATGTTTTTAGAAACTCTTTAGATCTATGTGTATTGCCATATTGCTTCCAAGAAAGAGCATATTTAATTTATATTCCCTTCAGTAATGAGTGTCCTTTTCCTTTTTTTCTTCTTTTTCTTTTTTTTTTTTTGGTGTCCTTTTTAATTGCACCCATATTAGGTGGAAAATAATACATAGTTATTTCAGTTTGAATTTTTTTTTCTATAGATGAGGTTGCATCATGTTTTCCCCCTTATGTGTATCAACTAGTCTTCATCCTCTCTATATTCTGTTCATGCATTTTGTTTGTTTATTGATATCTGTACCAATTGGGCTGCAAATCATAGAAAACTCCTGGACTTAACTTGTCCAGGATGCCACAGCAAGTCTATGCATAGGCAGACCAGAGCTGGAGTGGCGACTCTCCACCACCCTGAGGGTGTGCTTATTGCTTCCAGATTGCTAGATGGGTGATACATGTCCAGGCCTCAGGTCCACATAGCAGGAAGTCAGGAGGAAAGGACCCTGCTAGCCACATCTGTCCCTGTTCATCAGGAAAGGGTAGAACTTTCTCAGAAGCCCCCCTTAGGAGAACTCTAATTGTGAAGAGTATTGTCACTAACTTCAGCTGGCACATCAGAGGTTGAATGGCGTTTGAGTCAGTCAACCATGGTGTCCGCTAAAGTATCTGAGTGTTTTCAATATTTATCCCACTTTTGAAAAGGTATCAAATTTGTCATCTTGGTGATAATACTTATTTCCTGGCCTGTTTACTATTGGTAGTAAGCTTTTAATTGTTTATATGGTCAGGCTTGCTGTCATTTCCTTTCTGATTTTTTTTTTTAAACCACTTTAAATTAACAAAAAAAATATCTTCCACCCTCTATTGTGGTGGTTGCAGGCTGATTCTCTGGGATAGTCTGAGGTGGAGATTTGTGTATATTGTGATGCTTGAATGTAGTCCATATGATACTAGTTTTTTTGGAGTTAGTTGAGGTGGTCTTTGTAGTCCAGTATATGCTCAGTGTTGAAGAATTAATATTGTTGGTTGTATTGGTCCCTATTAGAACAAGTTTGTTGTGTTACTAAACTAGTCCTTATTACTGCTTGTCTTCTGTTTGACCAGTAGGGTGTAAGGCAGACGTGTCCTTAACATTGTGGATTGAATTTCTTCTCCATCAATTGGTTTTTGCTTTACGTATTTCAAAACAACGTTACTGTGACTGAGGGATTCCTGGCTGCTTGCCGTGTCCTTGGAGTGCTTTTTTAAAGCCAATGTAAAATATTTTCCTTTGTTGCAATATTTTCTATCTGGAGTTCTATTTTATCTGCTGTTAATATTGATATTCTACCTTTATTTTAGTTATTTGCATAGCACACAACTGGTCCTCTTATTTTCAGCCTTACCATAAAATTTGGTTTTATGTATACCTTTTGTGCCTAACGTCTTGCTGAATGTTTTCTCCTTGGGTCTTTTTTTTTTCTTTTTTGAGACTAATTCATTGATACTTACTTGGGTTTGGTTCTGTCATCTTATTTGATGTTTTCTATTTGCCTTGCTTGACTTTTTTTTTTTTCTGTTGGATTAAGATTTTTTTCTTCTGTGATTTTAAAGTTATACATTCTGCTTCTATTCTTGCGGTTTCTACAATATTTTAATGCACATTCTTTGTATTTCTTGTGCAAAGTCTAGAGTTACTCAGCATTCACATCCCACTCCCACCCGATTTTACCTGAAGGTTGTTTTCCTTCTGTAATTTAACAATATTGCTCTCTTGTTGTATAAAACATTGTAATTCTTAGTCTTCCTCCATTTTAGGCACACTTATGGTACAGGTGTACCTCCCCTGGCAGCTGTGGGATCTCTCACCGTAGCTGCCCACCTGCGGTCATTCTATCAGGAATCTTCCCAGCGTCTGGTTCTCTGAGAGTTCCTCACCTTTGACTGTGCTTATTTTTTTCTTTGAACTTCAATATCGTTTCTGTGTTGTCATTGGATTTGGTTAGGTCTAATTGAAAACAAGAAATGAGACAGAAGTCTTGGGATACCAACAGGGAGGATTTTTCTGCAATTTCTTTATCTTTTATTCAAAACCATGTTAAACAATATTTAGATATTAGTGATGCTAGTTTCAGCTCTCTGTGACTTTTTTTTCCCCCTCTGAGCAGTTTTGAGAATAAGCAGAAGTTTTGCCTGCAGTCTGCAGGATAAAAAGCTATAGGTCACTACTTCAAAAAGAAGAGTTGTCACTTTAATTACTCCCCCTGGGCAGGGTACTTAATATTCTTTAAGAGTAATAGAAATACTAAATAATTTAAAACTACACGTGAAATATTATATTTCTATTGAATGGGGTTGTTATAGAACATAATAAACAGAATTTTACAGATTTTAAAATAAAAAAAGAGTAATAGAAAAACAACCAGCCAGGATCATTTCTGGATAGAGGTTTCTCAGAGGCCCTTTATGACAGATTAAACACGGAACACTTGCAGTAGAGAAAGGTGCACACAGATAGGTCCTTAAAAGCAGTAGGTGCAAGTTGTAATTTATAGAAGTTCAGCTGGAGATTATCAAAGGAGGGGGCTTGGGAAAACCAGATGGAACAGGGGTCAGCTGAGATGGATTGTGAAGGGTGACGGGATGATCAGGCAGATGAGAGAGCCAGGGCCTTCTGGGTACTGAGTTCAGCACATTCAAGGTCTTGGTGCAGCCTGAAGAAGAGAGGATAGAGGGACTCTGAGAAGGTAGGAAGGTAAGTGATGACCCCGATTGAAACAGTAACCTCTACTGTATTTTGCCTTTAAGGTGTAGGCTTTAGGTTGGAAATATTTCTTTTAAAACACTGAGAGACCTTTTCTATTACTGTTGTTTCAAAAGCTTTTAAAAGTAAGGAATTGGTGTTGAACCCCGAGATTACTCTTGATTTCTCTTGAGTTGGTCTTTTGTTGGTCTGTTAAATTTGGAGTTTGTACTTAATTGATAGAGAATTGTGTGTTTGTTTGTTTTTCCCCTTGTACTTTTTAGGGCTGGCTTTGAAGTCATGGTTATGTCCACTTTGGAATCGTTTATAGGAATTAACCTGTTACATAAGTATTTGAAAGAAATCACCTGAGCCTACAGTTCTACTTTTGAAATTAAAAGTTGCCTCTTAAATACATTTCTTTCCTTAGACCTCTGCGAATGTTAAGTTGCCGCTTAATATGATGTCAAGAAATAATTTGGAAGCATCTCCTTGTAAAATGACAGAACCATTTAATTTTGAGAAAAATGAAAGCAAGCTTCCACCACAAGATTCTTTAAGAAGTCCTGGAGCACATCCTAACCATCCTAATTTCAGGTTGAAAAGCCCAGAGAATGGAAATAAAAAGAACAATTTTTTGCTTTGTGAGCAAACAAAACAGTATTTGGCTAGTCAAGAAGACAATTTGGTATCTTCAAACCTTAATGGCATCAATGGGGAATTAGTTGGATTCAAAGGAGACAGGAAGAAATTGCCAACAGGTGAGTGAAAATTTCAGGCTTCCTACTTTTTGATTCTGATGGTTTCCCTGACTTATCATACGTATGTATAACCACACACAAGTGGGCTGTTAACAGAAGAGCCAAATGACTAACTTACAGTACCTGCATTTAATTATTTAGAAGGAAAAATCAGATACCAAGTAGCTACCTTTGGCTTGATTGATCAAGGAAAGAATTCTTAGGGTCCGTAGATGAGCTTTGTCCCTCATAATCAAAGAACTGTATTAGGAATGTAGAAAAGAAACCCTCTGGCTTTTTAAAGGGGTGTTCTAAAGATTGGCCATGTTTTTAAAATACCATGTAAATTTTATGCTGTGAATATAATAGCTCACAAAGATATATCTAAGATTTTAACTGGTTTCATTTGACTTGTCTTATCATTCCTTTAGTCCCAATTCTAAAAACCTGCTTTTTAAGGAGGCTAGGTCCTGGTAGAATTTAGCCTCTTTGAATATTTGTGAGATGTGATCTTTTAACATTATGGTGATGTAATTCTCAGAATATGGTCCTTGGGCCTCTGGAGTTCCCCAAGAGGTCAAAACTGTTAATAACGTTAAAACATTATTTACCTTTTTTGCTATGCTGTGTTTACACTTACGGCACAAAAGCAAGGATAGGTGAAGGCCTTATTAGCTCACCTTAAAGCAGGGGCACCAGTCTGAGCTAGTGGTCATTGAGTTTTTCATTGCCATACACTTGCAGTTAAATCAAACAAAACGCAGAAATGCCCATTTCATTTAAATATCTCCTTGATGGAGCAGTAAAAATTATTAATTTTGTTAAATCTTGACCCTGTATACAACTATATTTAGTATTTTGTGTAATGGGAATTACTCGTAACTTCTGACGATTGAAAGTATGAAAAGCATGTGTCCAATTGAGTTGCGAGATGAAGGGAAATTTTTCTTGGAATATCCTTTTCTCTTGAAAAGAATGACAGAGTGGTTCTTCAGACTTTGCTGTCTGGCAAGGATTTTCTCAAAAATTAATAAAAGTGAGCCTATGACTTCAAGGAATACAGCTGACAGTATTTTGTTAATGATAAAACTCATGCTTTCAAGCAAATTGGGATTTCAAAAACTTGTGTCTGCCACTCTGAGTTTAAGAACTTCCGGTACTTAGACTTTTCTAGTGAGATGCAAGGTGATATTAACACGTCAATTTTTGATACTGTATAATGAAATGTGTCAATATTTGGCAACTCTGCGTTCCTCAGTCAACCAGTCTTTCCCAAATGACCAGTGCATGGTGTTGCACAGTCTTGCATGGGTAAAAATCCATTCAAAGTGCAGCTTTAATCAGTGGATTCTAATGTAACAACATGAAAATTCATCTATGTGGTTTTAGAATCCACATTGCAACTAACCCTTAAACTACTGCTTACTTTTTGGTGTGATATTAAAGGAGAATATCCACAGTTATCTGAGAAGCACATTAAATATTCCTCCTCTTTGAAAACATCATCTGTGTGAGGCCAGATTTTTTTTTCAGATGTTTCAACCAAGACCACATATCATGACAGTGAATGCAAAAGCATGTATGTGAATCTAGCTGTGTCTTGTCCTAAGCCTAACATTAAAGAGATACGCAAAAATGTAAAACTCTTCTCACTATGTTTTGTTTTGGAAAATAAAGTTTTTTAAAAAATTGTCAACATGCAATGCATTCATTTTTAAATGAATATTTTAAATTTAGTTTTGATTACTAATATAGTAAATATTGGTAGAAATAAGCCATGTAAATAAAAGCTCTTTGGGGTGCTCAATTTTTAAGTGTAAAGGGGTTCTGAGTTCAAAAAGTTTGAAAACTGCTGCCTTAGTAAATGGAGAAAAGCTCACAATGAGAGGAACACTAGTCAAGAAAATTTCAGACAAGTCTTTATTTTCCATTAGGAAAAGTAGGATGTTGCTTATTTATTGTGTAGCTATAAGGCCATTGTGGCATAGCCCTATTATTTGAATGTCACCTAATTATGCTGTTTTACATTATGAGGAATGAAAAGTATTTGGCTTTTATTAGGAATTATTTTTCCTCCCCAGGAAATTCACCATTAAAAGTTGGAAATAATTCACCACCCAAAGAAGTAAATACTGTAAGTTATTTTTAAAATCAATTTTGCGTTTTCGTTCAGGTAAAAAAAATTCTAAACATGTTTGTATTTTGTTAATAAAGAAATATTTAATTTGTAAGTATCATTCAAGATCAAACTTTTTTAGTACATTTTAAAAAAATGCAACTTTTTCTTTTTAGATAATTATAGATTCACATGCAGTTGTAAGAAATAACAGAAGGAGAGCCCGTGTGGCCTTTGCCCAGTTTCCCCCAGTGGTGACATGCTACAGAACAATAGCACACATCACAACTGGGATTCGACATAGATGCCATCAGGATACAGAACATTTCCATCACTATAAGGGTCCCTTATCCACTTCCCTTCTGCCCCTACCCTCTTCCTAATCCCTGGCAGCCACTAATATAATGCATATTTCCACAATTTTGTCATTTTGAGAATGTTATATAAAAGGTTACATACAGGCAGTGTGTAACCTTTGGGATTGTTTTTGTTTTCATTTTGCATTTTGTTCTCTGGAGATTGATCTAGGTTTTATGTTTCAGTGGTTTGCTCCTTTTATTGCTGAGTAATATTCCATGGTATTGATAGCTTGTTTAACTATTCACCCATTGAAGTGCACCTGGATTGTTTCCAGTTTTTGGCTATTAAAACTAAAACTGCTATATTCATTCATATACAGGGTAAATGTAAATCTAAGTTTTTAGTACTCTAGGATAAAATGCCCAGGGGTGTAATTTCTAGGTTGTATAGTTGTTGCATACTTTGTTTTTTAAGAAACTGCCAAATGTTTTCCAGAGTGACTGTACTGTTTAGATTCTCATCAAGAATGAGTGATCCAGTTTCTCTGCATCCTAACCAACATTTGGTGTTATCAGTATTTTTATTTTACCTGTTTTCATGATGTGTAGTAATCTCATTGTGGTTTTAATTTGCGTTCCTGTAATGATGCCAAACATCTTTTCATGTGCTTATTTGCCTCTTGGGTGAAATGTTTTCATGTCTTTTGTCTATTTACTAATTGGATTTTTTTTTTTTTTTTTTACTGTCTTGAAAGTTCTTTATATATTTCAGATACTGGTTCTTAGTCAAGTGTGTGATTTGAAAGTATTTTCTCCTTGTCTGCTGCTTGTCTTTTTATCCTCTTAATAGGGTCAGTTTTTTCCTTTCATGGATTGTTTTTGGTGTCATCTAAAAACTCTTGCTACTCTAAATCCTGAAAATGTTCATTTTTCCCCCAGAAATGTTTGATAGTTTTACATTTTAAGTTATACATTTTGAGTTAATTTTGTTTAAGTTAGGAAACTTAGATTGAGGTTTACTTTTTTTTTCTTATGGATGTTCGTTTGTTCTAGTGCCATTTGTTGAAAATGCTATCTTTACTGAATTGCTTTTGCACTTTTGTCAAATCAACTGGCATATTTGTGTAGGTCTATTCTAAGTTCTCTGTTATTTTCTGTTGATCTATGTATCTGTCCCTCCACCAGTACCACAGAGTCTTGATTACTGGACTGTGTAATAAATCTTGGAATTGGGAAGAATGATTCCTCCCGCTTTATTTTTCTTTTTCAAAGTTGTTTTAGCTATTCTAAGTTTCTTTGCCTTCCAATATACAGTTTAGAATAATCTCATCCATATCTACAAAAAAATCACTCTGGGATTTTGACATGAACTGCTTTAAACCTGTATATCAATTGGGGAATTATTGACATCTTTGCTGTGTTGAATCTTCAGTCCATGAGCACACTCTCTCGATTTATGATCTTTGATTTCTTTCACTTTATAGTTTTCACCTTACAAGTCCTGCACATGTTTTGCTAGATTTACACATAAGTATTTCATTTTTTGAGTGAGTGTAAATTTACTGTTGTATTTTTTATTTCCCTGTGTCCTCATGTTTATTGTTAATCTATAGAAATATTACTGGTTTTTATGTTTATCTTGTGACCTTGCTGAAGTCACTTATTCTAGGGATTTTTTTTTTTTTATAGATCCCTTACAATTGTCTACATAGACAATCATATCATCTGCAAATAGGGACAATTTTCTTTCTTTCTTTCTTTCTTTCTTTCTTTCTTTCTTTCTTTCCTTTCCTTTTTTCCCTTCCTTCCTTCCTTCCTTTCCTTTCCTTTTTTCCCTTCCTTCCTTCCTTCCTTTCCTTTCCTTTTTTCCCTTCCTTCCTTCCTTCCTTCCTTTTCTTTCTTTTTCTTTCTTTCTTTCTGAAATGTATTGCTTGCAGTTCTGGAGGGTGGGAAGCCCAAGATCAAGGCACCAATCTTGGTGTCTGGTGAAGGCTCTCTGCCTCATAGATGAAACGTGTTGCTCCCTCAAGCTTTTCTTTTAAAAATTGTTTTTTTAATTGTTATGGATACCTAATAGTGGTGTATATTTACGGGGTGCATGTGATGTTTTGATATAGGCATACACTGTGTAATAAATCAGGGTGATTGGAGCATCCATCACCTCAAGCATTTATCATTTATGTTAGGAACATTCCAATTCCACTCTTTTAGTTACCTTAAAATATACAATAACTTATTATTGACTATGGTCATCCTGTTGTGCTGTTAAAATGCTAGATCTTAGGGACAGTTTTATTTCTTCCTTTTCAATATATATGCCTTTTATTTCCTTTTCTTGCCTTAATTGCTCTGGCAGGAACTATATTGAATAAGAGTGGTGACGGTGGCCATCTTGCCTTGTTTCCAGTTTTTCACCATTAAGTATTTAATAGAATGTTGGACGGAGGTTTTTGTAGATGCTCTTTATCAAGTTGATGAGGTTTTCTCTATTCCTACTTTTCTGATACTTTTTATCATGAATAGGTGTTGAATTTTGTCAAATGTTTTTTCTGCATTTGTTGGCATGACAGTGATTTTTTTTTCCTTTGCCCTGTTTATTTGGTGGATTACGTTGCTATTTTGAATATTTAACCAGTGTCTTGCTTGCATTCCTGGAATAAATCCCACTTTGTCATGGTATCATTTTTATGTGTTGCTGAATTCTATCTGGTAACATTTTAATAAGGATTTTTATATCTGTTTTCACAGAGATTTTGGTCTATAATTTTCTTTACTATCTTTGTGGTTTGAGTATCAAGGTAATATTAGTTTCATAAAATGTTTTCTGGAAGAGAGATTGTATAGAATTGGTGTTAGTTCTTCTTTAACATTTGGTAGAATTCTCTAATGAAAACCATCTGGACCTGGAGATTTCTTTTGGGGGAGTTTTAAAACTATATAATTTCCTTAATATTTATAGGTCTACTCAAATTATCTGTTTCATATTTTGATAACTCGTGTTTTTTAAGGAATTGATTCATTTTGTCTACATTGTCAAATTTGTGTGTAGAGTTGTTCCAAGTCTATTATCATTTTGATTTCTGTGAGTCTATGGTTATATTCTGTTTACGTCCTGATATTGTTAATTTCTATCTTATCCCTTTTCTTCATTATCTCTCTTGCTAGAGGTTTGTCAGTTTTATTGATCTTTTCAAGGAACCAGGTGTTTGTTTCTTCTTTTTCCCCCTCTAAGTTTGTTTTTAATCTCATTGATTTCTGTTCTTCGTCTCCTTCCTTCTACTTCCTTTGGCATGTGTTGCTATTTTTCTAGGTTCTAGATGAGAGCTCAGGTTACCGATTTGAAACCTTTTCTAATATGGGCGTTTAGTGCTATACATTTCTCTCTCAGCAGCACTTTAACTCTGTCCCACAAATTTTGATGTGTTGTATTTTCATTCTCTTTCAGTTGAATGTATCTTTTTATCCTCCTCTTTGTCCCATGCGTTATTTAGAAGTGTATTTTTAGTTTCCAAATGTTTGAAGATTATCTGTTATCTTTCTGCTGATTATTTCAAGTTTGAGTCTATTGTGGTCAGAGAACACTCTGTATGATTTCAGTTTTCTTAAGTTTTTGACATTTGTTTTTATGGCTCAGGATGTAGTCTTTGTGTATGTTCTCTTCTCACTTGAAAAGAATGTGTATTGTGCTGTTGTTGGATGAGGAGATCTATAAATATCCAATAGATCCTGTTGGTTGATTGTGATATGGAGTTCTGTGTTCTTACTGATTTTCTATTACATCAGTTGTCGAGATGGAGATATTGACGTTTTTAACTGTAGTTATGGATTGTCTGTTTCTCTTTGCAGTTTGGTTTTTCTTCACATTTTGTAGCTCTGTTTGGAGCATACATATTTAGGATCGCTGTGTTTTATTGGATTGACTCATTTGTCATCACAATGTATGTCCCTCTCTAGTAATTTTCTTTCCTCTCTAATGTAGTTTATCTGATATTAATACAACCACTCATATTTTCTTTTAACACTCGTTTTTTCCATCTTTTTAGTTTCAATCTGTCTATGTCTGTATTATACTTAGAATGAGTTTCTTATAGACAGCATGCAATCGGTAACATTTTTTAATGTACTCAGCCAGTCTGTCTTTTAATTGGTGTGTTTAGACTATTTATATTTGATGTAATTATTGATATTTAAGGGTTTAAGCCTGCCATTTGTGTTTTGTTCTATTTTCCTGCTTTCTTGTGGGTTACTCAAACGCTTTTTGTGATTCCATTTTGATTTGTCTATAGTGTTAAGTGCATATCTTAATATAACTTTTCCAGTGGTTGCTCTAGATACTGCATCATATATACACAACTTATCACAGTGTACTGGCCTCATCATTTTACCAATTTGAGTATAGTGTAAACACCTTACCTTCTCTTACATTCCTTTACCCTCATCCCTTTAGGTCTTATATATTTTGTCTGCACAGATTTAGAACTGCTTCAGATAGTGTTATCATTTTTGCTTGAACTGTCAAACATAATTTAGAAAACTCAGGAGAAAAGAAAGTCTATTGGACCTATACATATTTTCGCTTATTGTTTTTTATTTTGGTTATTATACTTTTTAGTTTTAAAATTTCCATTTGGTGGTTCTTTGTATCTTCTGTTTCTTCACTGAGATTCGATATTCATTTGTTTCAAGCATGTTCATAATTGCTTGTTATAATATTGATGACTGCCTTAAAATTGTCATAGATGAATTAACATCTGTCATCTTGATGTTGGCATTTTTTTTGCATTCATTTGTGATCTTCCTGACTCTTGGAATGATGAGTTATTTTCTACTGAAACTGGGATATCCTGGGTATTATGAGACTCTATATCTTACTTAAACTTTCTGTTTTAGCTGGCTTCCTCTGACACTACTCCATCAAGGGAAGAGGGGCTGCCTTGTTACTGCCAGGTGTGTGGGGTGCTAGATGTCCAGGTTCCTCACTCAGCCTCCAATGTTCATCTGGGGAGCTCTACCTTCTGCTGGGTAAGGGTGGGAGTTTGAGCTTCATGCTGGGCTTTAGCTGGTTCCTCCCTGGCTGGGAGTGGTGAATGCTTCCTTCCAGGGGTAGGGAGAGGGTTGACATTGAGCTATTGGGTACTGGGAGGGACTTGTTACTGTTGAATGGTGGTGAAAAGTCCTGACTCTTCACTAGGCTTACTCTGACACCACCCCAGTGGGGAAGGGGACACCTCATTACTGCCTGGTGGAAATCCAGGCTTCCGTGTGGTCTTCACAGGAAGGGGTGTCATCTCTCCCTACCCCAGGGATGAAATGCTGGCACCCTTTTCTGTTGGCTTTCTCTGATACTATACCAGTTGTAATAAGGAGCACGTTGTTGTAGACTCATGAGGCTAAGAGTCTGGGCCCCACACTCTTATCTGTGGAGCACAGTATTTTCTGTGGTGTTTTTCTGGAGTAGAGCAGTTACTGATAAAAGTTTTCTGTTTTGCCGTCAGCTTCTTTCCTGGTCCTTTGGCTAGAGAGCAGGGTGGTGTTTTGTTTTCTCTTAGTTTACGTGATAGGGTCTCATTGTGTTGCCCAGGCTGGAGTGCAGTGGCTGTTCACAGGTACTACCATGGCACACTACAGCCTGGAACTCCTGGGCTCAAGCAGTTGTCCTGCCTCAGCCTCCTGAGTAGCTGGGACTACAGGCATGTACCACTGCACCAGGTTAGAGGGCAGGTTTTTTGTTGGGACTTTTATTTTCTGTGCCTTTTGGTGTTTCTGGGTTTCTGGCTTCTCCAGCACCCAATCTGGGATATAGGAGGCAAAAAGAAAACCCAGAGAACTTGCCACCATGTCCTCCTTTGGGTCCTGAGGTTCCTAGTCAGTCTGCCTCCTTCTCTCCTCACTTTCAGAGTCATCCTATGTTTCTTTTATATATAAGTTCAAGGTTTTTAGTTGTACTTAATAGGAGGAATAGGGAAAAGTAAATCTCTATCTTACCAGAAGAGAAAGTCCCACATCTAATATTTAAAAGAAAAAGTTATTACGAAATTCTAATATTGCTGTTCTCTGTTTTTAATAGAAGCCCAGCAACAATGTGCCTCCTGCAACGTCAAAAAAATTACACAAGTTGGTTGAGAATTCCTTGTCCGTAAATAACCCAGCACTCTTCAACTCCTTAGGACCTCCTTTTCGGTCAACAACTTGCCATCGCTGTGGCCTATTTGGTGAGTACATTGCTCTTAGGTATATGTTGGCTTATTCCTGTGCATATTTGAAAAATAATTTTATGGCAAATTATAAACACATAAGCTGTAAATAGAATGTTGCATGTATGCCACACACGCATCTCTCAGCTTTAACAGCTGTCAATGTGCTACCGTTCTTCTTCACCCATTTTGTCCTATTTTCCCTGCTTCCTCACTGTATTATTATTTTTATAGTTTTATTTTAGGTAAAGATTACATGCATTGAAATGCACTAACTAACACCCCATCAAGAAACAGAATATTTCTGTCTCCTCAGAAAGTTCTCTCATGTTCCTTCCTAGTTACTGTACCCCTGAAAGACAACTATTGTTCTTTTTTTTTTAAAACCATAAATCAATTTTGCTGGTCACAGAATTTCAAATAAATGTAATCACATAGTATAGACTCTTTTAAAGCTTATTTAGAGTAGTAGTTTTGAGATTAATCCAAGCTGCAGGTATTCCTTTTTGCTTATTGCTGAAGAGTATTCCATTGTACGCTTATACCATATTTTATCTGTTCTCCTGTTGATGAACTTTTTGGTTGGGTCCAGCATTTGTCTACAATGAATAGAGCAGTCTAAACCGTTTTCTACAAATCTTTGTGAAGGCATGTTTTCATTCATGGTGGGTGCGTACATAGAAGTAGAATTGCTGAGTCAAAGTGAAGGTGTATGTTTAACAGAAATGGCCAAACCATTTTCCAAGGTGGTGTCCCATTTTACATTCCCCATTGGTAACGAGTTCCAGTTGTTCCACATCCGTATCTGCTTTTGGTATTGTCAGTCCTTTTGGATGACTCCCTTCTCATGGGTATATAGTTGTACCTCATTGTGGTTTTAACTCTCAGTTCTCTCATGATTGGGGATCTTGAGCAATATTTCATGTCCATCACTGGCTATTTGGATACTTAGGTCCTTTGTTTTTTTCCATTTCTTTTCTTACAGGGGCATTTGAGGCCAAGCTAGATTTTTTTTTGTTGTATTTTTTTTCATTTCTGTGATTTTTGTTTTTTAGATAACCTTTTTCTTCAGCCTGGGTACTGATAGGATTTCTCTTTAATACTTTATTTCAAAACTTTCCAGGTGTTTCCATGTGTGATTCTCTTCGTCTTTTTTTTTTTTTTTTTTAATGGTACACGGTAAGCCATTTGAGTCTGCTTGCACAAGTTGTTTTCACTAGAACAGAGTTTTTTGTGTTTCCTTTGATTGCTCCTTTTGTAACATACATTCTAGGATCTGTTAGGAAAGTCAGGTATATCTACAGTCTGACCTTCCTCTCGTTTTCATTTTTGCAGTCTTTTTCCTCTGCATTTTGAGAGCACTTGACCCAACCATAAATAGCACAGTTCTTTTCAAATAGTGTTTTTGATATGATTAATAGAATGATGTTTGATATGTCTGGTCTTTGCAAATGTCTTGATGTCAACCTCAAATATTTGGAATAAAGCCTTGTTCCCCGGTCGTGTTCTCTAGGCTCGCTGAGGTGTTCTCAGTGCAAGCAGACATACTACTGCTCCACTGTGTGTCAGAGAAGAGACTGGTCGGCACACAGCATTGTGTGCAAACCCGTTCAGCGAAAGTAAGTGTTCATGCATGACCTTTTTATTCATTAGAGAATATTTTAAAAGTTTATTCCTGATAGAATAGGAATCTAGTCAGTTAAGCAGGCCATACTATGTAGAAATTGTTACTTTTTACTTATTGAGGTCTAACAAAGTGTACAAATCTGAAGCAAACAACTCTACAAACTTAAGTTTTCGTGAATATGATTTTATTAGTAGAATATTAAAATTTTGAACCTTAAGTGAGTTTTTTAATGGTTAGATCTTTAGAATGCCTAATTTTCAATCATGTATGCTTTCCTGGATTTTTTTTTTTTTTTTGAGACAGGGTCTTACCCTGTCACCTGGGCTGGAGTATAGTAGCATCATCCTAGCTCACTGCAGCCTTGAATTCCTGGGCTCAAATGATATGCTCCTCCTGCCTCAGCCTCCTGAGTAGCTGGGACAAAAGGCATGCACCACCATGCCCGGCTAATTTTTTCTATTTCTAGTAGAGATGTTGGTCTCGCTCTTATTCAGGCCTGGTCTTAAACTCCTGAGCTCAAGCGGTCCTCCCTCCTCAGCCTCCCAAAGTGTTAGGATTACAGGTGTGAGATACTTGCATGGATTTTAGTAAGTCTGAACTCTCACTTGCTTCTTGAGTTGTGATTTTTAAAGACATAGTCTTGCATGGTGTTTACCAGTTTACAAAACAGTTTCACATGTAACCTCATTTGATCCTCTAAACTCTGTGTAAGTAATGTAGGGATTATCACTATTTTACAGATAAGAAAACTGAGGCTTGGAGATTGTGACTGTCTCCCTTTCATTAGGTGGCTTTTGGTAGAAGCACGGCTATGCACACACAGGGTGGACCGTTGCATAGTCAGCACTGGGTGGCTTTATTTTGTGATCATCTCTGGGAGAAACTGTTTTGCTCTTTCTGGATTTTGTTCGTCGAGAATCTAACATAATTGTGATTTTTGGTCCCTATTCTTAATTGCCTCTGTAGTATAATTTTTATAATCAGTTGCTTTATTTCAGTTTCCACAAACTTGAAAATAATAAATCATCTTTTGAAACAAAGAACATGGAAGTGAAAAATGAGGTATAGTAGACTTACTCTTTGTCTTTAAAGAATGACTCCTCTTTATCGAATTAAGAGGACTTAAGCTAGATAAAATATTCCGAACTTATTTCTACATTTTACCAGTATTTATTTAAAAACAAATTTCCTGTTGAGTAAATCCATACACCTTAGTGATGGGATCTGGTGACTGTTGGGGGTCTTTGATAACTTTATTTCCAGGTTTTTTCCAAAAAGGACTCTAGGTGGTTGTGTCTCAGTGTAAAATCATTTGGACAGTCCATTCTTCATAGCCCCTGCAGGCACCTCTTCTCTGGTATCGTGTACTGTACCCTAATAGGGCCTAGTTATCTATCTAAGGAGCATTTTTTCTGTTAATAGCTCTCTTCCATTTAGATAACTGTGGGCTAAATCATTTGTAATCTGAAAAACATCTGTTGTGTCCTACTCATATTTATGAAAAATTTTTAGCTTTGCCTGCTCCTAGCCTCTATTTTTTTTTTTTTTTTTTTGAGACAGAGTCTCACTGTGTTGCCCTGGCTAGAGTGCCATGGCATCATCCTAGCTCACAGCAACCTCAAACTCCTGAGCTCAAGGGATCCTCCTGCCTCAGCCTCCCAAGTAGCTGGGACTACAGGCATGTGCCACCATGCCCGGCTAATTTTTTCTGTATATTTTTAGTTGTCCAATTAATTTCTTTCTAATTTTAGTAGAGACGAGGTCTCGCTCTTGCTCAGGCTAGTTTCGAACTCCTGAGCTCAAACAATCCGCCCGCCTCGGCCTCCCAGAGAACTAGGATTACAGGCGTGAGCCACCGCGCCCGGCCTCCTAGCCTCTATTTTAAAATAAAAATCTGACTTCTTCAAATATTCATTCTTACAAAAACATTAAAAGTGTAAATTTAAAAGACCTCTCCTTTTTTAAAAAATAAACTCAACATGATCTTCACTGTCATGGTCTTGGTCTTAGGTTACTCTCAGTGCTGTGTACACAGCTGTAGACAGTGGGTTTTAGTGACTCTTTGAGACCTTCACTATTTCTGTGCTTTTTTTATTGAAGCCTAAGAGTCAGGCTATTGTGGCTGCGATTCTGGCAAATAGTGACCACAGAGTCATTGAAACATGAGCTTATAAGTAACTCAGTTATGTGTTTTTTCAAACCAGAGTGACTATCCACTTGGAGTTACTAAAGAAATAGCCATTCATCCTGAGAAATTAATGTTTTCTGATTTGAGAAGCCTACAACTCAAGAAAACCATGGAAATAAAGGTATTCGTTGTTTAATCTCCATAGACAGAGATCCAATGAACTATAGATTTTTATTTCTTCATTTCTTAGTTTTGAATTCACAAGGTAGCTACAAAGTACCTGATTAAATTAATAAACATTGCAAAAACTTTCTACAACACTTTTTGTATCTCAGATATAAAGCTTTAAGAAATTTACATTTGCTTGTGTTCTTTATGAATTACTATATCTTTTCTGTTTTTTAAAGGGTACTGTTACTGAATTCAAACACCCAAGTGACTTTTATGTGCAGTTATATTCTTCAGAAGTTTTAGAATACATGAACCAACTCTCTGCGAGCTTAAAAGAAACATATGCAAATATGGTGCATGAAGAAGATTATATTCCTGTTAAGGGGGAAATTTGTGTTGCCAAGTACACTGTTGATCAGGTAACTCCTAATGAAATGAATTATTTAATATTAATAAAACGTTTTAACTTACTTTGGTCACATCAACTTACCAACACCAGAGTTGTCAATGACACATCAAATGACCTAAAACCAGACTCTGGTGACATTCCTGTTTCACTTCCTTAGTGTTCCATGCTCTGTTCAGTTTACTTCCTCCATGCCGTACCCTCTCCAACTCTGTTTATAGGTTCCCAAATTGCTGGTCGTAGACTGATTGTTGGTCTTAAAGCTTGTGCTTATTTGTATAGCTGAGGCATTAGTGTGTAGTAGACATTAGTGGGCTAGAAATAGCTTTGGAATAGTTGTGTATATTAAGATGTCCTAATGTTAGGGATTTCTTAGCAAGATTCTTAGAAAATTAAGTTGACTTTTTAATTGAATGCCTCAGAACAGAAGAGTAGCCTTTCCTTCGAGTGTTCTACAGATTGGTTGAGGGTTTTTTAACCTAAGCTTGTGAAATGCTGTTTTGAAGCAGAGTACCATCACATTTCCTTTTCAGACCTGGAACAGAGTGGTAGTACAGGATGTCGATGTGCTGCAGAAGAAGGCACAGGTCTTATATATCGATTATGGAAATGAAGAAATAATTCCAGTAAACAGAATTTACCAACTAAACAGAAACATTGACTTGTTTCCTCCTTGTGTGAGTGTCTTTTACTTTCTAAATTCCTAATCATGTCCCAAAGAAGCTGTTTTTAATGTTTTGACGAGCACGATGTTTGTGTGTTCTATTCTGCCATGTTATTGTACCTGTTGGTATATCTTTTACTATGTAGATGAACAACCTTTGGCTGTCTTGTCCTTATTTGGTTAAGTGAGAAACTAACCTTATTTTCGGCATGTCTCATCAATCTGCTCTTTAAAAGCAATCATTTCTATATTTCATTGGCTGGCAGTGGCCTGATTTATGTATAATTGAGGGATGATTATTATTTCATGAATTTCTCAAGCTTCAAGTACCAAAAGTAAGCATTATGAATAAAGTACCAAGAGAAACACGTAATAATTATACCTAAAGTTGTTTATTTGGTTAGTACTTGAAGATTTTTGATAAGTTTTCAGCATGAACTACATTTTTTGAAAATCTTCAAATAATTATAAAAAGTTGTTTTTAACTACTAAATGTTGTAAGTAACTTGCACAAAATTTTTCAGGCCATTAAGTGTTTTGCAGCCAATGTTATCCCAGCAGAGGGGAATTGGAACAGTGATTGTATCAAAACTGTTAAATCACTGTTAATGGAGCAGTACTGCTCTATAAAGATTGTGGACATCTTAAAAGATGAAGTGATTACCTTTGCTGTAGATGTTATGCTGCCAAGTTCAGGTAAGATCTGAGTGTTTCTTTTTAAATTGAACACTTAATATGTTGTTTAGTTTCTGCCTGTTACTAAGAAGAAATAGAAACATGGAGTGAGGCCAAGTAAACTCCTCTCTGGAGTCATTCAAATTGTGACTGAAAATATGGCCTTGGCCGTGTTCTTGGAATTGGCAGTTTGTCAAAGACGTGGCACAAATTCCTAGAATCAGGTGGCTCGAAGGGCTAGATATAGACTAAGTGTGGGAATAACTGTGTTATCCTTTTACTGTGGCCATAATAATATCTACTCCTTATTTCTATTTATTGAGAGAAATTCTTGCATTTCTGCATGAATTCATTCATCCTCAGCAATGCTTTCTCTTTGAGCAACCTTCACAGAACTGCATTTTGTTTGTATGTAGTATTTAAGTTGTGGAAATGCAAACACTTTGGAATCCTGTCCTTCCATTCTTGCCTCTTCATATCTGTTTGAAAAGTGACTTCTCACAGTGTGCGTCTGATTGCTTCTCAGTTTCCAAGATGTTACCCCTCTACTTTATGAGGGCTGGCATTGTGAGTGATTTGGTAGAAAATGCACTTAACCTGTTATGGAATTAGGTATAAATTTAATCTGTTTTGTTTCTTTGCTTTGTACGTTTCATGTTATGATTTCAGCTTTTGGATATTATTTCAGGGAACTTGACATTCATGTCAATGCTTGTTTCAGCCATACTGTCAGTCTGAGAAAAAGTAGTCTTTTGTCCTAAATTTATTTCTTAAATAGCAAGGTTACCACGTCACAAGCATCGTTAATCTAAGAACCTTTGTGAAGTGGTAACCGAATCTTTCATGTAATTCAGAATTTTGAAGTTAAATCTTTTCATTAAATCTTCTGTCAATTGACTATAGAAACTTTACTTCAGTTTAAGCTGTGCTACGACACCAAATTTTGCCCATGGAAACTGAATTGGTCAAGCATGTGCCAGCATACTAATAGTTACAATGTCTGAATTGGTGATTGACTTATTTGTTTCTTATTTATTCTTTTCCTATAATGTTTTGTATAATATCTCAATGGAGGTATATTTTCTTTATCACTTTTTAGGAAAACTCTTAGACCATGTGCTTATAGAAATGGGATATGGCTTAAAACCCAAAGGACAAAGTTCTGAGAAGCAAAGTGCAGATCAAAGTGAGTATACAGATTAATAATAGAACAGTGTAGTGACTTCAGTTATTGAAGAATATCTTCTCTACTAAACAAAAAAGGCAAAGCTATATAGCACTGTCAAGACTTGATGATGACCATTTGATGAACTTTATATAAGAAAGATGACATTTTTAATTTAGTGATCTGTTGTATCTAATCTCAGTCTTCCCTACCTGTTCACCTTCTCTGTTTTCCAGGTAAATCTTGACATGGTAATTATTAGAAAGTATTAAATATCATGACATTTCATGTTGAGGGCTTTTTAGCACATTTCCTTAGTTTAATTTATTTTTCTTCCTGTGTATTCCACCAATAAAATAGGGTTCTAGAAGGATAGAGTTTGTTTTTTACTTACTTACTTGTGTGTGTGGTTTTTCATTTAACAAGAGAACCAAGAAATTTTGCTATCGGTGTTTTATTTCCGCATTGCGTAGTTATCTGTGTCATTTTTGTTTTCCGTTTCCTCCTTTACGTTGCTCCTTTACCAATTACTTTAGTTGTAGAAATAATTCATTTTCTCTTATTTATTCAGAGGCGATTTCCAGATTAATGGTGCCATGATTGGGCACATCGTTATCATATAAACAGACTTGCCTTATCCCTAAGTCTGACTTCTTTCTTACTCCCATCCCTTGCCCTAGCTAATTTGTTGCTAAGTCTTCATTTTTTCTTTTCTTTCTTTCTTTCTTTTTTTTAGAGCTAGGGTCTTGTTCTCTTGCCCAGGTTGGAGTGTAGCAGCCCAATCATAGCTCCTGTAGCAACCTCAAACTCTGGGGCTCAAGCAATTCTCTCACATGAGCTACCTGAATAGCTGGGTCTAGACATGTGCCACCATACCCGGCTAATTTTTAAATTTTTTTGTGGAGACAGGCTCTCGCTATGTTGCGCAGGTTGGTCTAAAATTCCTGGCCTCAAGCAATCCTCCTGGCCTCCCAAACTGCTGGGATTACAGACAGGTGTGAGCTACCATGCCTGCCACTAAGTCTTTATTGCTGCTTATTCCCAAGTAGCCCTCGTGTATATCTTTTTACTCTTTCTTTTCCCTACTATCATTTCCTCAGGAATCCTCATCATTCATGGACAATTGCAGCAACCTTCTGATGTTAGCATTTATCTACTGTCTGTATCCGTTCAGTGCTTGCCTATATGATATCCCTAAAACACAAATCTTGTTGTGACAACTCTGCTGAAAAGCTTTCAGAAGTTCTTTGCCATCTAGGGGAGAAAACCAAACAATTAATGGTCCAGTAGTAGTCACGGTTGGGGCCTTAAGTGTTGGTGGTGTAGAGTGAGGAAAAATAATGAGGAAGATAAACCTGGGGCCAAGACATCAAGTGAGAAGCTGTGATGGGAAAGGTGGGAAGAGAATGGGACAAACCTTGCCAGAGCAACAACTGAAGGGTATGTGCTTCTAGGAGAGGGAGTCACCAGTAATATCAAATGCCATTTAAGGTATCCAGTGGAAGGAACAGTGAAACCCACCGAGCAGTATCTGCTTCACTAAGGAAGGCTATTCTGTGGTCAGAACAGACGGGGAAGAGATTATACATCGGTGCAGTAGAGCTAGTGCAGGGTGCAGCAGAGTACAAAGGGAAGGGCACCTAAGCAAGACGTGAAGAGAAGCCTTCTCCAACTGATGCCACGCTGAGCAAGAAACAACCAGGTGCGGGGTAGGGAGTGTGTTCCAAGGAGAATGAACACAGGTGCTAAGGCCTAGAGCTGCGGAAGAGCATGATTGGGCTTGAAAAACTCGTAGTCATGGCTGGATTTGAACATTGGGGAGAGATGTAGGGAAGGGAAAGGAATGTTGGGAGGTGAGCTAGAGTGGATCACGGAAGGTCTCAGGAACTAGGTTCATGGGGTTCGATTTGATTCTGAAGCCAGTGGAGGGTGAGAGATATCGGAATCATGTTATTAGGTTTGAGTAGTGCTTATGGCTATGGGAGAAGCAGAGATTTGGAAATGAGAAAAGAGATGGGATATTGCTAAGGGTCCCTTTTAAACCTGGAGAATTTAGCTGTGACTCAGTCACAGAATCAGATCTGCTCTTGTGCCTGCCCCTTTGTGACCTAGCCTGGCTGAGTAGCCTCTACAGCCTCGTCTCTCCCTGAGCCAGCGCACTGAGCCACTCGTTACCAGGGTGCAGTACTTCCCGCTGCCACACTCCTGTCTCCCCTCCTCCTGAAGTGTTCTTATGCCCAGCTGTGCCGACCAACGCCTGCCTTGACTATGGCACACCTGCCTCCACACACCACCCTTCTCTTGTAGTATTTATCACATTGTAGCTTCTGACCTGAACACCTTCTGTGTCCTACAAAGTTAGCTTTCAGAAGCAAAGACTATGGCCTTTTACTTAACTACCTCTCCCTATTGCTCAGCATGACACCTGACATACAATAGACATTCCATATATAATTTTAAAAAGCTAAGCACAGTGACACATGCCCATGGTTCCACCTACTTGGGAAGCTGAGGCAGGAGGATCCTCTGAGGCCAGTGCGCTATGACGGTGCCTGCGAGTAGCCACTGCACTCCAGCCTGGGCAGCATACTGAGATCCCATCTCTTAAAACAAACCCTTGGAGGATCTTTGATGGACTCATGCAGCTGAAAGGGACCATCAGGATCATGGTCCCTTCCACTCCACATGTTTACCCGTGAGCACACGGAAGCTGACCAGTGCAGTGGGTTACCCTAAGACTTGGGGGGATGGAAAACCAGAATGAAGCCCCTTTATTCCAGTTCAGTGCTCTATCTACCATACTATGCCGCCTTTCATGTGAAACAGCAGGGTAGCAGTTCATTTTTCTTGCCATTGCATTTTTCTCTTGCCTCTTCCCTTATTTATGTTTGGTCTTTCCAAAACATTTTCATGTTTTTGACTTTTAGTCTGTCTCTTATCTTTACCTTTTACATTTGATTATTGACTTTACCTCAGCTAGGCTAGTGTTTTGAGCCAATTATCCATTTCAATGGGATTCCTAACATAACTTTGGGAATCCTTTGTAATAAATACACTCTGAAAGGTCACTCCTAGGTAGCAGATTCCCTCCACTTTTGTGGTCTGTCCACGTTTCCCTTTGGTCTTCAAAGAGTCAGCCTATTGAGGTTCATGGTGAGAATCATTTTCTTTAACAATTCTACAATCTAGATAATGTATTTTCTCATATTTATGTTAAAACAGTGAAGTTGACCTAGTTTTATTTGAATGATATCCTTAATTCCTTAAAGCAGTAGTTTTTCTTTGTCTTTCAGGATTCTGGTATGTTGTTGTCATGTCTTTCTCTAAGTCTTGATCCTGAAAACGTACTCCTTTAGTACTTGGAATTTTATAGACAATGTGCTTTTTTCTTTCCTTTGAGTTTTCTTATGATCTGAATTACTTTTTATCATGCTTGAAGCCTCTCCTTCTTAGACTTAGGTTAGCCCTATTTCTACGTTGCTTGTTCCTTTTTTGAATGGTTTAATAGGTTTTTAAAATTTTTAATTTCTAATTTATTTTATCAGAATAGTTGCCTGTGGGATTTATTTCACTGAATAGCGGGTTCTAATCCGATGTGTCTACTTTGGCATCATGAGATGATGTCTATTCCAAAGTACATTTTCTTGAACTGTTTTAGAGATCATAAAGGTTCTATTAAAGAACTTTTAAGTTAGATTTAAATTTGTTTTTCTATGCTGCTGGTTTTATTTCTTGGGATTAGTCTAGCTTTTGGTGACATAGAAAACTGTCATTATTGTAAACATTTGTTATTTAGAGAATGAAACACCACGAGCTCTCAGACTGTCACCTTCTAGGAACCCCGTGCAGTCATATTGATACTCTTTTTCAAAATGATTAAAGTGTGCATATTTTTTTTTACTTTTGATGAAACCAAAATGGCTTATTTTTCTCTTTTCTAACAAGATGATCCTGAAGATGTTGGGAAAATGTCGGCTGAAAACAAAATTGTTGTAGACAGAAGTGACCTAATCCCAAAAGTGTTAACTTTGAATGTCGGTGATGAGTTCTGTGGTGTCGTCGCCCACATTCAAACACCAGAAGACTTCTTTTGTCAACAGCTTCAAAGTGGCCGTAAGTAAATCTTTTTATTTGCTCTAACGAGCTAATGTACTTGAAAAGACTCTATGTGCAAAAATAAAGATAATGTATAGATATGTATTTCTTTTGTTTAAGATGTGATCTGTATCTACAGATAAGCTTGCTGAACTTCAGGCATCCCTTAGTGAGTACTGTGGTCAAGTGTCTCCACGCTCTGACTTCTATCCAACCATTGGCGATATATGTTGTGCTCAGTTCTCAGGTAAGGAAAGAATATTACTGAATTTTTTTTACTTAAAATTGTGTAAAAATAATTGAAGCAGAATCTTTGGTTTGCGCTGAATGACTGCACTTGAAGCTTGAGTATTAGAGTGTACCAATTATGTTTTTAAAAATGTCCAGTTAAACTGGATCAAAGGAGTGTGTTGAGATATGGGTAAGGACAGAGGGCCTGTGTCAAGGGTGGAGGTATAAAGGAAGTTTTGTTGGCTATTGTGTCAGCCCTTTAGTTTTTAGAGACTGGTATAAATAATTCGTTTATGTAAACATATGAATATGAAACCTCCCAGGTTCCTATCTTCACCAGTTTTATTTGGAATAGCAAGAAGACCTGAAAGTATAGAGCTGTCATGGTGCAGCATTTGCTGTACAGATTCTGCCTTGCTGAAGGGAGGGCCAGTGGCCTCTCGGAAGGGGAGAGGCAGTAAGCCTCCAGTAAACTCTTTGCTTGGCGGTGGAGTCCTGAGTGACGTATACTGCCAGGTGTTTTAAATTATTCCTGTTGGTTGCTTTAGTGAATGGTTCATGTATTGATAAAGCCCTTGGAGAGTCATATGATCAGGACATGTTCTCTGTCCTAATGAACAGTGTACTGGGGAGGCAAGGCATGTCAGTTAATGATGACAGAATGTGACATAATTAGTGTAGTAAGCTATTAATAAAGGTTACATTTTAGGACCCGAAGCCTTTTTAAATTTTATTTTTTGTGACAAATAATAATTGTAGATATTCATGGGGGTACATGGTGATGTTTAAATGCATATAGGAGTTGAAGGCATCTGATAAGCAAAAGTAGCGATGTTCAGTAAGCATATCTTGTTCATTAACTAAGCTTGCTATCTATTAAAATAAAATCTACAAATGACCATCTCTAATTAGGGGAGGAAAAGGTTTTTTTGTTTTTTGTTTTTTTTCCCACATCTGCATTGGAAAATCATTTGAAATTGAGTCTCTCCTTTTTTCAGAGGATGATCAGTGGTACCGTGCCTCTGTTTTGGCTTATGCTTCTGAAGAATCTGTACTGGTTGGATACGTAGATTATGGAAACTTTGAAATCCTTAGTTTGACAAGACTTTGTCCCATAATTCCAAAGTTGTTGGAATTGCCAATGCAAGCTATAAAGTGTGTGCTGGCAGGTATGAAATTTTTATAGTCTCCATATTCTTAAAATTAAAACTTAAAAATGAAACATGAAAACATGGGTAAATACGTGAGGGAGGGAAAACATGCTTGTCAAAACAGTAACATTATGGTCAGATGGGTAAAATATGCTATATATATGTCATTTATCCCAGAGCCGTCAGAGGTTTGTTTCTATGTCAATAAATTGGCTTTAGCAACTTTAATTCAAATATATCATAATTTCATTAGTATCCAATATCAGAAGAATATTTCCAAGTTTTTGCCTTTAGCAATGTTCAAAATTTTAACAACATTTTGAACATATTCAAGATCATTTCCTTAGGCTATGTTGCAAAATGTAGTTATACTGCAAAATACTTCCTTAGGCCACAGTCCCAAGGATTGAATGGGGTGTCAGTGAGTATGCTGTTTTTGTGTTTGATACATATTGTGAATTTCCTCCAGAAAGGGTTGGCCTAGTTTACATGCCCACCAGGAAAGTATGAAGGAGTGACTTCCTTCACACATTTGGGCACCAGAGAGAGAGTACTATGTTATTTCATCTTGCCCAATTTTGATAAGCTAAAAACTAAATCATTCCAGTTTGCTTCATTACCAATGAGGCTGAAATTTTTTTGTAAGTTACTTGCCTCTTATATTTTATGAACTGACTTAGGCATAACCTTGAGATTGCTGCTTTGTAAGTGCCCTTTCAGTATTAATTTTTAAGTAGTACAAATGTTTCATATGTTACTGTAAGAGACCAGAATTTCTTCCTGGATTGTTTTATACTTGTATGATTTTCTTAACTGTATTGGGCTATAATTTACATACCATAAAATTTACTTTAGGTGTTAGGGGTACAGTTTAATAATTATTAGTAAGTTTACCAAGTTGTACAAATATCACCATAATCCAGATTTAGAACATTTCCATCACCACCAATGAAATCTCCTGTGCCTATTTATGGTTAATCCATGCTCCCCAGGCAATGACTAACCTACTTTCTGTCTTGTAGATTTGCTTATATTTCATATCAATTTTTTTATGTAGAAGCTTTTTACAGCTTTTTCTTAATTTTGCCTTCATTTGCATGTTTAGAAAATCCTTCTACTCAGGTGGGACTTTTTGGTTTGCCATAGATTTCTCAAGTTTAACTTTGTAGAAATTAGGAGCTAAATTTCTAAATATTTTCAAAATTATTTGAACATTTTCTAAAAATTCTTTGATAGGAGTAAAGCCATCATTAGGAATTTGGACTCCAGAAGCTGTTTGTCTCATGAAAAAAATTGTACAGAACAAAATGATCACAGTGAAAGTGGTGGACAAGTTGGAGAACAGTTCCCTGGTGGAGCTTATGGATAAATCTGAGACGCCTGACATCAGCGTTAGCAAAGTTCTCATAGATGCCGGCTTTGCCGTGGGGGGAAAGGGGCGAGTGACAGATAAGCCCAGTGATGTGAAAGAAGCCAGTGGTAAGTAAAATGTTTACCAGATAATGCCTGTGCTGGAGTTCAGATGGTTCTGTAAACATACAGTTTCTTGTACTTTCAAAAAGAATTGATGTTGAGTCCCCTTCTGTCTTTAAATCAAGCATTCCTCTAAGTATATTTAAGAGTGTGTTTGAAAAGTAAAATTTTTTTGAAAGTTTTGTGAGTTACTGGCAACTGCAGATCAACCAGAAATGCAAATTTGAAATTCAGTTAGGTAAGAGCGATTAATTGTAAGACTGACTTTAAGGTTAACGTTCCTATAGAGTTACTGAGAGTGTCGGTGGAAATTCAGTTCTTCGAAAGCAGTTTCCTCAACAACCCAGCCACCGCCACATCCTCCCCTTACTCTGTCCATTTGTTTTGAACAATATTCACTATTTTCACAGTTCCCTTGGATGTAGAAGGAAAAGCAAATCCATTGGAATGGACGTGGGTTAAACTTGCTGTTGACCAAACAGTAAATGTTGTGGTCTGTATGATATATAGTCCCGGAGAATTTTATTGCCACGTGCTTAAAGATGATGGTAAGTTGGCTCTTCTCATTTATTTATTTTTACAAATACGTTGGCATAGATGATAACTTAAGATGAGTTTGTTACTGAGCAATAAAAGTACTCTTTCCAGGAAGGGTCGAGTGAGTATTTGCATTTCCAAGAAAGATTTGGTTATACTTAATTGGTTTTTATTCTGTTGAAGCCATTATTTCTATTTGAACAATCTTTTTATATTTAAACCAGTTTAGATTTTGTAGAATGTCTCCCAAACTCATTTTCAGAAATTAATTTTAATGGATATTGTCAAAGTATAACATACATACAGGTAAGTGCACAAAATAAGAATACAGCATAATGAATTATCACAGACTCAACACACTTGTATAACCAGCCTCTAGGTCAAGAAGTGAAACATTGTTTGTATCCCAGAAGTTTCCTTCGTGTCTCCTCCTGTCATTATTTCTTCTCTTTCAAAAGTAAACACTATCTAGAGCCTTCTAATAACTTAGATTGTCCTGGCTTTGAACTTTATATAAATGGAATCATACAATATGTACTCTCCTGTGCCTTGCTGCTTTTTTCGCCACATTGTGAGATTGTTATGTGTAGCTTTAGCTTGTTTTTGATTGCTACATAGTCTTCCATTATGTGAATGTGCTGTAATTATTCATGTCTACCACTGGACATTTGGCTCGTTTCCAGTTTGGGGCTATAAAATGATGTGAATATTTTTATATACACTTGATGCACTTGTGCATGCATTTCCATTGAATCTATATCTAGGAATGAAATTGCTGGGTCATAAAGGGTCTGTATATTTTCAGCTTCAATCAATGAATGCCAGTTTCCAAAGTGATTATTACAGTTGTCAGTTTGAAACTTCTAATTGCTCCACATCCTCACAAACACTTGGTATTTTCTTTTTCGTTTAAGCCGTCTGGTGAGCATCATTGATTTTTAGCTTTTCTGAATCTTGGTTTTTCTCTGTCAGATGAGGATATTAAACTGGAGAACTGAGTCTCCATGTGAGTCCCAAGTTGTGAGATTTGTCTTCCCTTCATTCAGAAGCATCTGGTAGATAGGCCACTATTTTCACTTAGGATAAAATTCACAATATTAAAGTTGCTTTTTATTTATTTTCATAGTTGATCATACAAGCATATGGAACAAAATTCAAAAGTTACAAAAGAATATATAGGGGAAAGTAAGTTTCCCACTTCCTTTTCTCAATTTTCTAAGTATCTTTTTGGGTATATCTTGGATATCAGTTCACATAGTGTTTTCTCCATTTTTTCTTTTTAATATAGTTTTTATTTAGGAATAATTTTAGATACACAGAAAGTTGCAAAGATGGTACAGTTCCTGTGTACCCTTCACCTAGCTGCTTCTATGGTTAACATCTTACCTAATCATGGTATATGTGTTACAACTGAGAGACCAACAGTGGTCCACCACTTATTAACCAAACTCCAGGCTTTATCTGGATTTTGCTAGATTTTCCACTAATATCCTTTTTCTATTCCAGGGTCCAATCCAGGGTACCGCATTGCTGTTTAGTCTCCATTCCCTTCTTTTTCATGACTACATAGTGTTCCACTGTGTAGATTTTTTTTCCCAATTAGCCTTGGTGTGCATAGAGGATTAGTGTTTCCAAGATTTTGTTACTAAAACAATCCTTGTACTCTGTGACTCTACTGTGAGAGTATATCTTTGGGGCCAGATTCCTAAAGTTGTACTTAAAAATTTATTTAAGGATATGTGTGCTTGTGCTTTTGAGAGGTAGTGTCCTTCCAGAGGTCAGCCAGGCAAATCCCCAGCGACTGAGTGTGAGAGTGCCTTTTTTACACCACTTCCAATAATGTGTCCCTAAACTTTTTAGTTTTCGCTAATCTGAAAGGTGAAAATTCTGACTCATAATTTAATTTCCATTTTGTTAACGAATGAGCCTTTGTCACGTACTTAAAAGGCATTTGCTTTTCTCTTACTACGTCTATAGTGGTTCCAGTCTCTTTCCTTTACATTCTGAAGCTCCTAGTGCTCTGTCTTTCCAAGCACACCTCTAGTGTTCCTCTTCAGCAGCTCACCTTTCCACTTCTCTGCTTTGCCATATGGCTCTCCTGAGTGTTTTTTGGCTGCCTAATGTTGAAATTCTGTGTTTTATTTCAGAGCTGTTTCTTCTTTCTAGAAAGCCTTCTGGAATACCCTCTCCTTTCTATTAAATGTCTTTCACTTCAAATGAAACCTTCAGCACACAGAGCTTACGAGCTGTCTGTACTTCCTTAGCATATATTATCTGTGCCATCCATTTAGTAATTATGTTTACTCTTTCAGGACACCTTTTATGTAACTTCTGTATAGATTTGTGTGCTGTTTCCTTGTCCACATGTAAAGCTCATGCTCTAGTGTACTGATAGCAATGCCATAGTTGTGTCTCTGTGCCTAGTAAATTGTTGGGATTATTGAGAATATTAACTAAATAACAACTTACTTGCCCAATAATTTTTTAATAAAGAAAAGCATTTAGTGTACTTGATAGTTGTTTTGGAATGTACCTCAGATTTTTATGATCAGAACATTTTCTGACTTTAAAGGAAAAATCTATGTTGTGTGTGTGTTTTTTTTTAATATTAAATGCTATATGTGTATTGTATTTTCAGCTTTAAAGAAGCTCAATGATTTGAACAAATCTCTAGCAGAATACTGCCAGCAGAAGTTGTCTAATGGTTTTAAGGCAGAAATAGGGCAACCTTGTTGTGCATTTTTTGCAGGTAAGTTGCAGTTACTGTAATCTTGACTACGAGAACCTTATTTCTTAACATTCGACTCTTATTTTTTGTGAGTTTTTTCTTCTCCATGTTTAAGCAAATATTTTTTCACAGCCCAGATTAAATGAATGTTTAAGATGTCATATGTTTTCCCGTCTCTTTTTGTATCAAGGAACCTCCAAGTGACACTTCTTGCCTAAACTTTATTAAACATTATTTTAATGTTTTTCTTTCTGGAATTTCTGATAATATTAAAATAAATGAGCTAATGGAATAGCTGTTGACTGCAGGTTCATTGTTGCTTCTGTCACCCTGTACATGTTTAAAGTATTTTGAAAATGTATTTGAAAGACTATCATTTTATTACAAGAGTTTTTCTACTATTTTTAAACTATTTTACCAAGTAACAAGTAAAACAATCTAAGCTTTAGTGGTAAGAGTATTATAAGTCTCCAGTATTGACACATATGTTCAAGCTTAAGTCTTACCTTCACATTCTCCTCATTGGCTAGGCTGTGAATGAAATGTGTATCAGATGTAAAAGTGTGGTTGGTCCTATAAATTTTAGAGATATTCTAAAAATGGATTTTGAGGATTCTCATTCTAGAGATTTTTGAATGAAAAACTAAAGGCATAATCTGCGGAAGAGAACAGATTTATTACCTACTTTAGACTAAGTGTGTCCTTTTCAAGATAAATGTTTCAAATGTTAATAAAAGGGAAATATTCCATGTCACAAACTTTGTGTTAAATCTAGGTGATGGTAATTGGTATCGTGCTTTAGTCAAGGAAATTTTACCAAATGGACATGTTAAAGTACATTTTGTGGATTATGGAAATGTCGAAGAAGTTACTACAGATGAACTCCAAATAATATCATCAAAATTTTTAAAACTTCCATTTCAAGGGATACAATGCTGGTTAGTAGGTATGGTACAAAATAAGAATTTTTCAACTATTTTCTAATACTTAGAGTATATAGTCTAAGTATTAATATCTATAGTTTTAACATTGTCGGGAGTTAGAAGATTCTGCTTCATATTATAAAATTCAGAAATTTATTTATTTATTTTTTTATTTATTTATTTTTTTTTTTTTGAGACAGAGTGTCACTCTGTTGCCCAGGCTAGAGTGCCGTGGCATCAGCCTAGCCTGCAGCAACCTCAAACTCCTGAGCTCAAGCGATCCTCCTGCCTCAGCCTCCCGGGTAGTTGGGACTACAGGCACGCGCCACCATGCCCGGCTAATTTTTTTCTATATATTTTTAGCTGTCCAATTAATTTCTTTCTATTTTTGGTAGAGACGGGGTCTCGCTCTTGCCCAGGCTGGTTTCGAACTCCTGAGCTCAAACAATCCGCCCTCCTCGGCCTCCCAGAGTGCTAGGATTACAGGCATGAGCCACGGCGCCCGGCCAGAGATTTATTTTTTTGAGATAGTGGCCAAAATGTACAGTATTGGTGTCAGAGTAGGGAAGCAGCTGCCTTACTAACGATGGGAGTGAAAACTGATAAAAACCCTCTTAAAGGCATTTTGCAGGATTCCTTAAGAACCTCAAATATTCATACCTTCTTAGTAATTTTACTTCTAATTTATCCCAAAGAAATATTGGAATTGCACAGAGTTCAACTACGTAATAATAGCAAAAAATAGCCAATAATAGAGGATTGATTAAATGATGATCCATATGATGGGTAATGATAGCACCTATTTCTTAGGGTTATTAGGATTAAGTGAATGTTTAGGACAGGGTCTGCTCCTCAAAGTTCTGCAGTATTTAAGTGTTTGCTCTTATTACATGGTCATTAAGATGACTTTAAGTATATGTTATTGATAAGAAGAATTGTCCGTGATTTAAGTGAAGAAAAGTTATAAAAGAGATGCAGGATAGCACTGTGATAAAACAGGTGTTGAAGCACATCATTTAAATGTTCTGTGCTTCAATTTCCTCAGGGTTGTTAACAAAAGAGGCCAGGTGCAGTGGCTCACACCTGTAATCCCAGTACTTTGGAAGACTAAGCCAGGAGTATCGCTTGAGGCCAGGAGTTTTGAGACCAGCCTGGGCAACATAGACCCTGTCTCTACTAAAAAATGTAAAAACATGCCTGTAGTCCCAGCTACTCAGGACGCTAAGGCAGGAGGATCATGTGAGCCCAGGAATTTGGGGTTACAGTGAGCTGTGATCACACCACTGCATTCCAGCCTGGGACAGCATGAGACCCTGTCTCAAATATATAAATAAATAAGAGATAAAAACATACAGCACTTAATAGTGCTTGGCATTACACCTATGATAACTGTTACTATAAACATTTCTTTATAAGAAATATGTGTGTTTATGTGCATGTATGTTTTTCTATCTGCACATAAAAATTGTGGAAGGTTGGATTCCAAAATGATTATAGTGGTTATATTGGAAAGCATAGATGCTAATATTCTTTTGCTAATATTTTCTTTATTTTGCATTAGATAGTTTCAGATTATTTTTTAATTACCATGTCTTATGTCAGCACTTCTTAAAATGCATGCTCCAAACCAGCAACAACATGGGAACTTGTTAAAAACTGCGGATTCTCAGTCCCTATCATAGACCTGCTAAATTAGAAACTCTGGGCAGGGCCTCAAAATCTGTTTTAACAAGCCCTCTGGGTGATTCAGATGCACTTTCAAGTTTTGAGAATCACCGATAAGAAAACAAGGGTATAAGCCAAAATTATCCAAGAAAAAATTTTTTACTTAAGTATTAATAATTTTAAATGCCCTTTCAAAGTTATAACTAGAAAACTATCCACAAAAGTGAAAATGTATCAGCTGACATCTTTTATCAGTGTGATTGGGTGAGTGATGATTTTGTGTATGTAACAGTACAATGTAGTGGATTTTAAAGGAAATAATACTCCTATTGGGAAAATGCCAGATTTAAAGATGTTAGTGGAGAAAGTAAGGAAAGATCCTGAGCTTCCTAAAACCCTAGACTGTATTAGCAAATATGTTACATATAATTCATGCATGGAGGATGTAGGTATATAATTGAGTATTGAAAAAAGATACTGAAAATTGCCGACCTGAATGGTTAACTTGGCAAGGACCTAGTCCTAGATTACTATTGAAGTAAAAATGCAGTGTGTGCATAAGATTCTTTTTAACGCTGTTCTTATTTTCCAGATGTACGGCTTAGAAACAAACATTGGACTAAAGAAGCCACAGCAAGATTTCAGATGTGTGTGGCAGGGATAAAATTGCAAGCCAGAGTGGTTGAAGTCACTGAAAATGGGGTGGGAATTGAACTCACCGATCTTTCCACTTCTTATCCCAGAATAATTAGTGATGTTCTGATTGATGAAAATCTGGTCTTAAAAGCTCACTCACCACATAAAGACTTGCCAAATAGCAGACCTATTAATAAGCATGATCTTCAAATTGATGTACAGGTACTTCAAGGTAACATTTTTAAACCATTTATTTAAATTTATGTCATCCTTTGCTTTTTATAGACTGTGAAAATTTTTTCAGCCAATACTAAATGACACTTTTCCTGTAACATATGCTTTGTGGTCATAGATTAATAATAGGTTAATATTAATCTATTATTGAAACATTATTTTATTGAATATCATTGTTTTTAATGTAGTTATCATGTAAACATGAATTATACAGATGTTTCCCTTAAAGTTTGAGTAAATTTTAAGAATTAAATATACTACAGAAATGGAAATATACTATAGAAATACACTACAGGAGTTAATAGTTGAAGGATTCTTATTATAGACTGAACTTTTTTTCAATGACCATAAAATCCCTCAAATTGAATAGATCTATGAAAATACAGATTTTCATTTTAGGAATCTGGAAATGTGAATCAGCAGTTGAGGAACAAACTGATTAAATAAATGCACTCCTAGGAAAGAAGAGTAAAGTCTGTCTATTCCATTCGAGACCTGTGTTTTGTATGTTTTCAGCCATCCCTTCGGCTGAGCAATGGAAGACGATAGAATTGGCAGTTAATAAAACTGTACAAGCAAACATACTAGAAATCATAAGCCCAAACTTGTTTTATGCTCTACCAAATGAGATGCCAGGTAAGAAGCCAAAATTTGACATATTTATGCTACTCTTAAACTGTATAATGAAAGTGCTTATCTTGAACTCTTTAGTGAGGGGAAGAAGGTGATTTTGTTTTACTCTCTGTTTTAAGGCAGAATTGGTCATAATACTTAAGGGCAAGTTCAATTATAAAAACACAAACGGGGTACATGAAGGAACACCCTGCAGTCAGCACCTACTCAGTAGCCTGGCCTTGATAATCTACACCCTTTTATCACAATGTCCTTAATTACTGTGTAATTTCTTGTTTAAAAACATATTATCTATATTGAATTGTGTTTACTGTTTCAGATATATTGAAAGACTTTGTAGTCAGTCCATAATCATAGTTTTTACTACATTTTAGAAACTTAGAAATGTTTCACACTGAAACTAATCATGAAGAAAAGTAGCATATTGATTTTTAATTTTTTGTTTTTGTTTCATGGAAGTTTACAATTAAAGAATCTCTTAAATGTATATGAGTTTATCCCTGTAGTATCCAAAGGTGAGTTAGTGCAAGTTGGGTGGTGTCTATTCAAAATTATTTGCAGATACATTAAGGATGAAAAATTGAACCTTTGTTTCAAACTGTCAAGCTTAGAATTGTGATAATACCAATAACTGCTCTTAAATTTATCTCCAGTATTATAAAAAAATCTTCATAGTAAAAAGCAGAGGAGTGGGGTTATTTGATGCTGACAACTTATGTTGTGATGAATTGGAAGTACTATTGAGGATAATTTTGTAATAAGTATAACATACTTACTGAAAAATATACCAAACACTTGTAAAAATACAGCTTAATAAATTTTAAGTGAACATGTTAGTATAACCACTCTCAGGCAGGTGTGGTGGTACATGCCTGTAGTCCCAGCTACTCAGGAGGCTAAGGCAGGAGGATCACTTGTGCCAGGAGTTTGAGGCTGCAGTAAATTATGATTGTGCCACTGCACTCCAGCCCAGGCAACAGAGGAAGACCCCCATCTCAAAACAGCAAAAATCACCCCGATCAAGAAATTGGCCCACTGGAGGCTTCCTTCATGCCCCCTCCCAGTATCGACTATATCGCTTCAGAAAAAGGCAACCGGTAGTGGGTATATTTTTTTAATGCAGTGTATATTTTAATACACAAGGGGTTTTTGATTTAGACTTGACCTTCTTTTGTATCCTGTTAGTAGTAGCACTGGAAATTTTCTTTAAAAAATGTTGCTTTTATATATTTTAGAAAATCAGGAAAAACTGTGTATATTGACAGCTGAATTATTAGAACATTGTAATGCTCAGAAAAGTCAACCGTCCTATAGACCGAGAATTGGAGATGCGTGCTGCGCCAAATACACAAGTAAGGTTCTTTTAAGTAAAATATTAAAGGGAAAATATTGAGTCTGTTTTCTTTTATGTGAGATTATGTAGATTTTATTTTAGATGCATGTTTCATTTGATTAGATAGAAAAATTAAATGCAAAGATGCGAATTTAATTGATTCAGTTTTTCTATCCTGTATAGATCACTTTTAGGCAAGGATGTAGGTAGAGTTATACAAATCTGTCAGTACTTGTAGATAACCAGCTCAAGAAAACCATACTCTATTATAATGGATCAATAGCATTATGAAAAGAGGGATTACAAATAATTTATAGAGCTCTATATGTGAATGTACCAAAAAGAAGAATGAAAAACGCCTCAGACTTGGCTCGTTGATTACGGTATACTTTAGCCATTCTCCTGTTTAATATTTCATGTTAACAGATTTCCTTTGCCAACAACACATGCAGTGAATATTCTGGTTTGCCTCTGGGATCGAGGTAAAGTGGAGCTGAGCCAGGTCACACGGCTGCTTTAGGGGCCACAGTTGGGAGGCCTATTACTGGGGCCAAGGATGGGCTTTTATTGTGTTTTAGCTGTTGGTGTTTCTGGTCAAAAGATAGATGTCATTCCAATTCTCCCAACCTTGTACATATTTTTTCCTTGGCAGAATTTTTAGTATCCTCTTCAGTCTCATTTTGAAATTTATGATATGACTTGGTATGGTGGTTTTCTTCCATTGTGCTTTAGAGTAGGTGAGTCCTTTAGAAATTCATGAGCTTCAGTTTTGAGAAATTTTCTTGAATTAATGCTTTTATTCCCTTTTTTTTCTGTTTTAGGAGCTCTTAGTCTTCTAATATTGGACTTGAACTCTTCTGCTAAATTTCTTTTCTTTTTCATTATTTTTGTTTTTTCAAGAAATTTCTTTAGTTTCATTTTCTATATTGAGGATTTCATTTCTGATATTTGTAGTTTCAGTAGTTTTTTGTTTGTTTTTTCTGTGTTTTAATACTATCCCGTTCCTGTTTTCAAGGATGGAATGTCATTTCTCCAAGGATATTACTGTCATTCTTTTAACTTTGTCTGCTTCCTCCTTTCTATTTCCTTGAGGTCCTGTTAGGTTTGTTTTAGTCTCCTCTGTCACGTCAGAGACTTTCTTCAAATATCTGGTGATGCTTTTCTGTTCACGTATTTAGGATGGGGCACTAAGAAGTTATCTGGGGGTTTCTTTGTGTGTGGGCAGGGCTTGTCACTGGGGCCTTCGCTGTGGGTGATCTGGCTTTGCCATTTCACTGGGGACTCCCCAGGTCTATACCTTGAAGTGCTCTGACTTAGGATAGCGGTCTCCTCCTTGAGCGCATAGTTTGCCTGATTAGTGTTAAACTATCTTCTTCTGCTCTGCCTCATGTTGCCCAGTTCATGATCTTTCTAGAGAAGAAACCTCTATTTGTCTGCCCTTGCATAGGAGCAGTTACCTGGAAAGAGGGAAAGTATTCTAAGCTTTATTAAAATGTGAACATAAAGCTCACCATTCACTTTAGCAACTTTATAAAAATAAGTATTATATGTAAATGTGTTTGTGAACTAAAGTCTACTGAGATGTCTTGGGAAGTAACAACTCTGCTTCTTTTGCCCAACCCTCATGTCCAGCTCCATCTGTACTCCTCCTTTTGGACGAGTAGCACCAATAACTGAGCCTTGGGGCTTTGGGTTTGGGAGGCAAACAAGACGCTTCGTGGCTTCCCCACTGCCCGCTTTGGTTGTGCTACCAAAATGGCTCTGAAAACGTTTTCATTGCTGCATCTGCTCTCCAGCTTCCAGTATTGTATTATCTTCCCTCTTGTTCTCTATCCTTGTGGTTTTGTGCTTTTTTAAAAAGAAATCCTGTTACTATCTTTTTAGTAAGATTTGGAAGGAGTACAGGTAAATGCTTGTATTTAATCTGGACTCTAATCAGAAATCTTGGCATGAATTTTTAAGTGATATAATGTAACCGTGAATAACCATCTTGAAGTAGGTGAGGGGTCATTGACTGTAACTGCTTACCTGAGATTTCATTATATTTTCAGGTGATGATTTCTGGTATCGTGCAATTGTTCTGGGAACATCAGACACTGATGTTAAAGTGCTCTATGCAGACTATGGAAACATTGAAACCCTGCCTCTTTCCAGAGTGCAGCCAATCACTTCCAGCCACCTGGAGCTTCCTTTCCAAGTTATTAAATGTTCACTGGAAGGTAGACAATTAAGTTACTTTCCAATTTGGGTGTCTGTGGGAATTTGTTTACCTTTATGCTTCATAGCTCTAAGTCCGAATCAAATGGATATTTCAAGTAACTGCTCAGAATTTTACATACCAAGCAGAGTTTTCAGAGAAACTTCATATTCTTTATTTAATTCTCACAAAAACTATATTCAGTTAGTCTACTTTTGTTTACAGATCAGTTTCAGAGTGCCCAGGTTCCCTGGTTGCAAAGCCTAGTTAAGTGGCAGGGCCAGCATATGGACCAGGTCGTCTGACTTCTCATCTGGGGTCTTTCTGCTTTGTCACACCTCTCTTTAGGGACTGAAGGCATTCAAGTGACACACTCTTGGCTACCTTACTGTGCATATATTCAACTCTTAACTAAATATGCATATATTCAACTCTTCATTTGGAATATAAATAAAGTGAACTAAAATACCTAGAGTAGCTTTTAATTGTTACTCCTGGTTTCTTTATGCAGAAGCCCTAGCAGGTAATACCATACTGATTGCCTCATAGTCCACTTTGGTTTTGACTCAGAGTTGGAGAATTATCTTTATTATTGTTTGCTTCTTCCATTGGAATTTGTGTGGCAGACACTATGTTTTGTGTTCCCCAGACTGAGATTAGTGCTTGGTGCCTTATAGGTGACCAAAAAATATTTATTTAGTAATTTTTTTTTTTAGTGCAACAGCAGTAGTACATCAAAACTTAACCTAAATTCACCTAAAATCGGGAAGCTTTTGCTTATTATTCTTAGATAATTTATCTAAATATTATCATTTTTATAGGGACTTGAAGATTATAATATTCCATTTTTTTCCAGGAGTAATGGAATTGAATGGAAGCTCCTCTCAATTAATAATAGTACTACTAAAAAATTTCATGTTGAATCAGAATGTAATGCTTTCTGTGAAAGAAGTTACTAAGAATGTCCATACGGTGTCGGTTGAGAAATGTTCTGAGAATGGTACTGTCAGTGTAGCTGATAAGCTGGTGGCGTCTGGTCTGGCAAAAAACATCGCATCAACAAAGCAAAGTGCCTTAAGTAAAGGTATTTTTAAAGTGTAATTAATAACGGATGTAAAGTGTGATGAATAACAGAGATAATCAGTTTAGTTGACCTGACCTTTCCCCACTCCCTGTGGCCACGCTCCTCTCCCTCCTCTGCAAACCCAGTGGCAGGACTGTGATTCCCGTTGCCGCTGCGGAAGAGCCACCTTGGTGGTGGCAGTGCTCTGAGTCCAGGTCTCCCTTAGATCAGGCTCCGCACCATCCTTGCGAGCGGTGATGCTGAGAGCTTTGGAAATGTCAGGCATTCTGCACGCGCCTTACTCCCTCCGTTTACTTTTGATCCTGATCAAAATGAGGACAACTCATACTTGTGAGGTTGGATCTCCCTGGTACTCCATAAGTGTGTGTTTGGCAGGCCTGCCCTCAATCAGAGAGAGATTCCATATACGGTAGACAAAGGACCTAAACCTTGGTGATGTGGGTGTTAACTTGGTTAAATCAAGGTCACAGTAGTAGATAATCAAGGCCCAAATGGGTCAATCCAGTTCTTTGCAGTTGGAGCCAGTGCACAAGGGACAGATCTGTTATATGTTCAGACTCCAAGTTTTTCTCATTATTTACATTGTATGTTATCTAATGACTCTTTTGTATTTACTTCTAGAAAAGACCCATAGAATGAATTGCTGCTGCACAGAGTTACAGAAACAGGTAGGTAAAATTTCCTCTGAGTGAAATTATACTTGTAGCATTTTCAGAAGTTAAATTATGCTATTTCTTTTTTACCCACAGGTTGAAAAACATGAACAGATTCTTCTCTTCCTCTTAAACAACCCAACAAATCAAAATAAATTTATTGAAATGAAAAAACTGTTAAAAAGTTAAGATAAGTTTGTTTTTGCTACTTCTGTTGTCACCAATAGGATGTCTCCAGTTATATCATCAGGATAGATCTAATGGAGTGAAACCCTTGTAAGGCTGTACTTTATTTTGTGATCTAATAATCTCAGGTTTGGTTGCAAATGTTTTCCCTGTCTTACTAGGTTTGATCTGATCATTGTCCTTTGACACTGCTGGTGGAACTGAGCCCAGGGGTGTTCTAGTTGCATCAGCCTTTCCTTATTGTTTGATTTTTAGAATGCTCATGTTATTGATACGTGGTGGGACTTGTAAAAATTGTGAGGTAAAGCTTAGCCTCAAATTCTTTGTCTAGATTTGAAATTAACTCAGATCTCACTTGTGCATACTGCTATGAAAATGTTTAGCACTTTTTATGAGGGAGTATCTAAGGGACCAAGAATGGAAGTGGGCTGCACTGACAGCGTATTTCATTTCTAAACAAAATGTACTCCCCTTTTTGGCTATGGTGTTTCTACTGTTGAGAGAACATACTGGTGAGTTTTAAGCCAATAGGTCCTGCTGTCTTTTTTTACTGTCTGGGATCCTTTGTCCTGAGATGGCTCTCAGAAATTCCTTTATGATCAATAGCCAGTTAGAACTTCTGATCAGAATGAAGTTGTCCTCCTTACCACTTTGAGTTGATATAAATTCCAGCCAAAAGCAGAGGAACTTTGATTTACTTAATATGTATGCTTTTGTTGACTGAGGTGCAGTTTATATTAGACTGTTTGGAAATAACCCAAGAGGCCCTATTGCTCTTTGTGAATCTTTTATGGGCATAGTAATTCTCAAGTAGGAAACAACTGTGTTAAAACATATTTTCCATGTGATAATGTACTGTTTCTTCTTTGTTTTTAAGAAAGTACAGCTGAGTTCTAAATGTCATTAATGCAAGATCAACAGTGTTGATTCTTATGATTTACTTCATTTACAAATTTTGAGTTTTTAATAAATGCTTTACAGTTGCAATTACAACTTTCAGTCCTTTCTAATACATTGTCTTAGATACTGACTGCTTTGTGTGCTTGAATTTAAAATCTTTAATGGTGATTTTAATTTCATAGATTAAGAAACATGCAATGATGTGGACTTGCGGGATTTAGTCTTAGCACCAAGTCAGCATATTTTTAACTAAGTTGGTTAACTTGTATGTGCTTTTTATCTGTGTAATAGCTTTTTTCATAAGGGTATTAAGGGTGCGTACACATACAACTTAAGATGAAACTTTTATTTACTATTGTTTCTAGGTAGATTAAAAACAGGGCTTAGTAGCGTAAAAAAACTTGATTAAAAGCATAGTAGTTGAATCGGCTTTTCCCCCTACCATGGGAATAAATAGATGTTGTCTATATTTGAATACAGTATAATACCTTATATTTGGGTAATGCCTCATATACAAAGCACTTTTACATCTAGGCACATAATTAGTCTTCACAATACCTTTGAAAAGGACGTAGAGCCCATTTTACAGATGAGAAGGTTGAGGCTCAGAGAGGTTATTTACATGGCTGCCCCAAATCACATACACAGACTGGAAACTAGGTCTTTACAACTTAAAGCTAAGTTCTCTTTACTGCCCTTTGCTGCTACCTGTATGCTATGCTACCGTATCTTTTTAGTTTAGATCAGTTTTATAGGGCATGAAACTAGGGAGTTATTTTATTAGAAAGAAACTTAAGTACATGGTTGCTTAAGAATTTAAGCATACTTCCTTCATTGTGGTGAAAATACAGCTGAATATTTACTCCTTTAAATTCTTTCTAAAGATATAGAAAATGTGTTTAAAATATATTTCAGCATCTTCGGAGAAATTTGTTTTGTTAATGTAAAATTACTAAAGTGGGAGTGTTATGAGAACATAAAACCCTCTGTAATCTATTGCTCAAAAGTGATTCTTCAACAGACAAGTTAATGTCAACTATTTTTTATATTTGAAGGAGAGTGCCAACAGCTGTATTTTATATTTGCGAAGGGGGTATAAACCGCTATACTTTACATATAGCACTGTTATGGTGGTTAATTTCTTTTTAGCTGACAGGTCTGACTTAAATGTGTATTTTCAGTTAAAAGTGAATACTTGGTTTGCTTGCACTTAAAATAGAAATTAAGAACCATAGTGATTGAGTTTTTATATAAGGCATAATGATAGTTGATTTTTCTCTTTCAGAAACAGTCTCTTTTGGAGATAAACCCTTAGGAGAAAGGAAACAGCAAAGGCTAGACTTAGTAGAGGAAGTACAGCATCTTGTGGTGGTATTATGGGAATCTTTTCTTTGTCTGCTTTTTCTTTAATGACGTTTTACGCCTCCATTTTTGCCTGCCTTCCATTCTTCTATTAGATTGGTCGGTTTTATTCCCTGCCCCGCCCCCCACGAAGTTCCTCACACCGAGTAAATATTGCCTAAAAGATTTCATCCCAAATTTATGGGAATACTGGGAAGGAATACAGGGGATTTCTACTGTATATATAACTTTTTATTACTTAAAGGTACTGAAGAAAATATGGTTCCATGTTAATACTGGATACATCTAGTTGGCGGGTAGATGAGTTTTATCATTTTCTAGACCTTTGAAATACTTCTTAATAAAGTATTCCCTGCATTCCCTATCATCATCTGCCTCCTCCACGAAATGAACGTTCTTTGGTTTCTTGCTCCTCTGTTATCTGTTCTTCTTTTCCTGTGCACTCGGAGGTCATCAGCTTCTTTCTTTCCCTCCTTAAATGGATCACTTCTTTTGGCCTTTGGACACAGTGTCTGTCCTTGAGCTCTGGACCACTCCAGCCAGGGAAGGAATTCTCTCTGCTTCTGCCGTCCATACCCTTTCAACTTGGTAGCCAGTTAGATTTGTATTGTAGGTAGACTTGACTGTTTTGTGAAACACAAATACAGTTATCAATTTAAGTTTAAAAAAAAAAAACTCAGCTAGAATATATATTTTTCTTGAAGCACATAAAATAACCTTAAATTCTCCTAAACTCACATGTGTGGAATTATGGGCCAGCTGACTTTCCTGGCAGCTTCACAGTTTCTCTGTGGGAAGTTTTCCATGATTTAAGTATTAGACTCTGACAGCTGAAGATATTGTCACCAACTCAAAACAGATACTTTAGACTTTTTCATTTTGTTTCTTCTGGTAATGTGTGTCAGCTAATCTGTTAGATTAAATGGAATTTATCCATATGTAAAAAGTTGTTCAAACATTGACGTGCTTCTATTAGATAAAAGTTTATGCTGCTTTGCCCAATAAAATCTTTTCACTTGTCAGCCAGCTTCCCCTTTGTGTGCTTATTGACCGCATTTTGCCAATTTCCTTTTGTCGTACATACCGGGAGCACTAGATGCTTAATGTGTTCATACTGCCTGCTCCATCCTAACCACAGACAGTGGAAGTGCAGATGAAGACTATGGAATCACAATATTGCCCTTTTTATTAAGGAAAATCAGGGAAGCAATCAAGGTACATTAAAAAACAAAATATTTCTTCAAATTTCAACATTTATCACATGGTACTAGAAATTAGAGTAGAAACTTTTAATTCAGTGGAATTTAATATTACATGGTGATTCAGCTGTTTGCCTTGTTCCCAAAAAGAGACTGATACTTATATTAGTCTCACAAATGGGGATATAGGTTAAATGTCTCCTGGATTCAACATACTATAGACCACCAGGTCTTATTTCTGAGTATGTTTAAGAAGTTTCCTATTTTAATTAACATGTCAGCTGCATTTTTTTTTTTCGGGGAATACTTGTGCTCCAGCTTTGTGTCTGATGTGGTGGCAGGTGCTTGGATTTATTGTTTAGTAGGGCTAGTGTGGCCCTGTCACACCAGCTGATGAGTCTTCACAGCCTCTCAGAATACCTAGTCCCAGATAATAAGTACAGTAGGGCAGAGTCCATGTATCCAAACAGTTTATTCCTGGGCAGAGAGGCCTTGTAAATATTGAGAGAAATCATACCCAGTTCGCCAGGGATTTCTGTCATGCAGATTAAACAGTGAACTCCCCTGGCATTGACAGGGAAAAAAGGGCATATTTGACATGCCTTTTGTTTTGCTAGAATTTTTTTTGCTACAGCAGCTAGAAATGTAAAAGTCCCAAAAGTTGTGAATGAGGGTGATGAGTATTCTGAAATTTAGCTCTCATTGTACAATACATACTCCAGAAACCAACACGTGAGGATCCTTACCAGCAGGACCCTAAGCTGCCAAATTCCAGTACAGCACCCAGGTCATCATGAGGCCCACTCCTGGGAGACGGCCGGCCAAAAGCGTAAACCTTTGTTACTGGTGGGCTCCTCACCAACAACTGCCTGGGTCTGGGCTTAGCCAAAAAGGACACCTGGGCTGCCCGCCAGTGTAGGTGGTTCTGTAGCCAGACTTGGACCCAGACTGTACTGACTCCACACGCAAGGAAGATTCTCAGCGGTGGTTTTTGTCTGTCATTGGCAGGCAGCCTGTGGTTCTAAACATGCAGTTAAGAGTGATAGGATGGTTTTGCTTGCTGGAATTGTGGTTCGGTTAGCAGAAAAGTTACTGCCCACGTGCACAGGATGAGAGCTACAGAAGGCTCGCAGGGAGAGCCATTAACATTCTCCTATTGCCTTTGATCTAGGCATTGCAGGTCTCACTTCCCTAGGGAAGTTCTTGCATCTTGGCCACAGCCCTCGCTTCAGATAACTTCCTAAGACTGGTTTCATTTAAGGTCTTAGCTGCCCAGCCTCAGCCGTTTTCCTGTGCTTGCCTTCCTACCTTGAGACCCAGAGGTGATGCCGTTATTAACACCTTGCGGTGATAACTTTTTGATGAGGGTGTACTTGCCCCCTGTGGTGTGTGCCTTCCAGGAAATGAGATGGACTCTGGTGCTTACTATGAGGCAGGAAAGCCTACTCTGCCTCCTCCAAGGTGCACCCAGATGCCTTTCAAAATGCAGTCAGTGAATACTTAAGGCATACATGTATATGTGAAAACTAAACACAAAATTGATGATACAATTTGGAGAGGAGAAAGAACGACACAGAAGTATTGACAGTTTGATGTAGAGCACTTACTCAGTTTTAAATGTTGGTTGGACGTAGGCCTTTGCCTTTGTAGATGTCCCGTGTTTACTTGATTTAGCCAGAAAACATCACATTCCCCAAAAGCAAATCCAGTATAACTTTGTGCATAATTCTCAGTCTTAAGGAGTTGGCATGTATGCTTTCACCCTTAGAGCAATTGGTTCCTATTGCAAACCCAAGGGGCTTTAGTTTTGAGATGGCAGTATTTCAGCTCCTCGTGTCTCGTGTTCTGTGTCTACCGCCACCCTTGTTCTTTCTCGTTGTTAGCTCCACAATTCTTGCTATGGCTTAATTGGCTACCTGTGGAGCACTTCAGAGTCAAGCCCTTTTGGGGATGGTTTCTTTGCTATCTAATAGGCATTGTTTCCTGTTGTTTGATTCCTTGATAAGAGGGGCTTCATTTAGCAGCTCCTCTGTGGATTCTGGGAAATATGCAACTTTTGCAGCTCTGTTGGGCATCCTCCTTTTCTTCTGTTCTTTACCTTGCCATCATCATTTGCATCATTTGGGGAACTGGATCAAAGAATTAGAGCGGGGGTTCTATAGGGTTTGGATCTGTGTACTCATCACCCTTTCTAGGTCAGGAAACTGAGCAATCAAAAGTTAAGCATCTTTCCCGTGTCACAAAGCCAACAGGCAGGAGAACTGGCTGCAGAACCCCAGACCTCTTCACCTCCAAAGCCACGGGCATTTCATTACACTGGGTGCCTCCAGGTGGTGCATGTCTGGGAGTGCTGAAGTCTCCATTTATCTCTGCATGGAATTCAAAGTCGTCTCTGTGCCTTATGTGTTTGCAACTGAGACACACCACACAGGGCGACTCGTGAATTCACATTTTAAAAGGGCATTTATGCTGTACAATTACCAGGCCTCGGGGCTGCAAAGGTGAATAAGGCAAAGTCCTGGGAAGCAAGAAGCTCACCAAGACTTTTGAATGATGGGCCTTCATTATTTTTTTTTAATTCCCCTAAATCTTCACAAAGGAAAGGTCATAGATGGTAAAAGTAGCTGCCCAGCTTTCCACCCTGTGAGTCAGCCACTCACCATTCTCCAGAGCCTGGGCCACTGTCTGCCCCCCTTCCTGCCTGCACACCTGGTGGTAGCACCTGCTAGGTGTCTGACTATACATCAGTCTGTTTGAAGTTTGAAGCAACTGGTGTCTCCTCCAGTATTTATACTTTCAGTTCTTTACATCTTAATCATGCAATAAAAATGAGAAATATACCCAATTAAAGATGTCAAAATAGTCAGGAACATCCAGGATTGAAATTTGGCTTCTCCAAGGTAAACCTAATTAGGCAAAGGTGTGCTGGTAAATGTTGAACAACCGCCAGGTGGGGTGGCTCGCACCTGTAATCCTAGCACTTTGGGAGGATGAGGTGGGAGGATGGCATGAGGCCAGGAGTTTGAGACCAGCCTGAGCAATACAGTGAGACCCCCCCCACCCCCCATCTCTTAAAAAAAAAAAATTAACAATCAGCATTAAGGGGTTGGGGAGAGAAGGTTGTTGAAGGTGAAATTTCCACTTTTACTAGGACCTGAGGTCTGCACTTCTTGGACCTCTCCACCGCCTGTGGCTATTGAGCACTTCGAATGGGACCAGTGCAAATTGAAGAGTGCTGTAAGTGTAAAATACAACAGGGTTTTGAAGGCTTAGTATAAAATATTTCATACTGATTACATGGTGAGATATTTTGGATCTTTCGGTTAATATATTATTGAAATCTAGTTTGCCATTTTCTTTTCACTTTTTAAACGTGGCTGCTAGAACATTCAAAATTACACATGTGTCTTGCATTACATTTCCCTGGGACAATGCTGATCTACAGGGAGAGACCATCCCTCTCTCAGCATTTAGACCTGAAGGTAAGTTCCCCTGCAGGGATAACATGCTGGCACATTACTGTGCTGCTCTGGTGTGGCCTTATTTTTACCTGTGGGTGCTCAGTGTTATTGGAAGAAATGAACCGGGTGAAAAATGAGTCATTTTTCCCTTCTCCTCTTCACTGAGATTTGCAACATTAGAATTACCATGGGCCACTTTCGCTGGAAGTTGTCAGTGCTGGGAGGGTTGGAAACCATCTGAGAACTACAGACTGACGTGTTTTTGAATTTTTAAAAAGGAAAGATGTAAAATGTTGTTTGTCTATCAGATTGACATTTACAAGAATTAATGGGGGAGGAAGGTGGGAAAAAGGAAACAGGTCAACCTTCCTGGAGGGCAGTTTGGTAATAAGCACCAAAAGTCTTAAAACTGTATATTCACTAGGAATTTACTTTCTTGCAGTTTAATCCACAGAAGTAATTAGACAAAAACACAAAGATACCTAATTGTATTATTAAAATTGAAAGTTTAATGTTCAAGAAGAGCAGATAAGTACATTAGAACATTACGTAGATTCTCAAGACAGAAGGATGTTCAAAATGGGAAGTGGAAAATCTTTACAGCTTGTATGTAATGAACTAAAAAAATGTAAATTTTCATATAGGTAGAGTGACACTGGAAGAATATACACCATAACGTTAACAGTAATTATCTCTGGGTGGTGGAAAATGAGTGGTTTATCAACTTGCTTACTGGAATTTTTTTTTTTTTTTTTTTTTGCAATGAGCACACATGATGCAATGACACTTTTTGGATGAAGTATAAAAATTATAGATTATTCAATAATAGCGTTCATTGAGAGCTTACTATGTACAAAGCATCATGCCAGACATTGTGCTTTGTGGCGTTTGTTTTAAAAAATCAGGCGCCCACAACTTAAATGAGGATGCTAGCCAAAAGCTCCACTTAACACTCAACTGCAATAATAGGACAGACAGGTAAACAAACAAAAGGCAATTGCCACGACAAATAGAAAAGATGCGAAAGTCAACATTTTTTCATGGATCGGAGCAGTAAATCGTGTGGAGTAGACAGCTGATTGCGCAGTGCTCACAGCTGCACCTCGGAGGCCCGCGTGGAGGTACGTACTTGGTTTATTTGCGGACCGTGGCCGACGCCTCCTGAAAAAACGCGAGGGGCGAGGCCGGCGGGTGCTCAGAGCGCCTCCGACCGCCGAGCGGACCGGCCACGCCGCCCTCCGCGCCGCTCCGGGGAGACGCGAGCAGGTGTCCCACGTGGCTGCTCCCCCAGGCGCCCCTCCTGCGGGCGCGTCCTGGCCGGAGCTGGGCCCGCGCCCGCGAGCAGAGCCTCCCGGGCGCCGGGCGCTGTCCCCGCGCTCCTCCGGGTGAGTCGCCGCCCTGCGTCGGCTCCGCGCGCCCGAGGCCCCGCCGGCAGCCTCAGCGGGAGCGCTGCCTACCGACCCGCGCCCCTAGCCGAGCAGCCGCCCTGCTCCCGGCGCGCCCCGCCTGGACGTGGCGGGCTTTGTTTGGCGCCGGCGGCCCCCACCTGAGCGCGGCCTTTCCGGGCGATCGGCGTGCGGGGAAGAGCGCACCTGGCGCGCGCCTGCCGCCGTCCCCGCGGTCGGCCCGGGGCGAGCTGGCGCGGGTCTTGGGAGGGGCGCGGTACGCAGGTAAGGGGGTCCGGGCTCGGGTCTGTGGCTGGGGGAGGGCATGTTGTATTAAACCCGAGCTTCCCTGGCGGCCGCGGCAGGGAACTCGCCTTTCGAAGAAAGGCTTTGGGGATATGACCCCCGCCCCCACTATAGGACGTATGGAGGTGTTAAGGTGACTCCGTGCAGTTTTCCCAGGCAGCTGCGTGGCCCCAGCGAAGTGTCTGCAAGCAGAACCGAGAGGGGCCCGCTGCCCTGAGAGACTCGCGCTTGGGCGATGGGAAGTCCAGGGCATTTGTCCTCCTCTCTGGTGACTTCACAGGTGGGACAGGGACAAACCTGTCCTACCTTCTCCCCCTACCTGGCTCAGCTCTGCTTCCCACACTTCTTCCCAGGGCCCCAACCTGTGTTGGGGGGTGAGGGGCCAGACCTTGGCCACCTGCTGGGCTGGTAAAGGGGAGGGTCTCAGAATTGCACCTTGGACACTTGCCAGGTGCACAGAGTTTTTAAAAACATCTTGGCACCTGGTGGAAGAGAAGGGAGGAGGGGCTACCTTAGATTGTGGAATCAAGACTTCAGCTGAGAGAGGCCTTGCAGTGGGGCACCATGCCATGTGTTTGATGTCTTAGCGCTGAGAATAATTAGTCCCTGTACAATTTTCAAATTATAAGCTTCTTTAAGTGAAACAAACAAAACCCCTAGAACCTCTAAGCGTCTTATAGATTTAGGCCTAAAAATTCAAGGTCTGTTTTGCTCCCAATGTGACATTATATTAGGTAATGCCTATTTATTGAGAAAAGAGTCAGAAAAGAGAAGGAACAAGTCAGAGAGGTACCACTGCAGTTGGTGAAGGTCACCTGAGTGAACCCGTAAATGCTGCTGGCTTCCAGCATCCTGAAGCCATTCTCTTCTTGTAACTGATGGGATACAAAGCCCCCGAGGACTGACTCTTCTTTTGTAGAAATCCATGTAAGAATTTCCCAGACTAGGTCCCCAGGCAAGTCCGAGAGGGAATCCTTCCTTCATCATCCCCTTCTGTGTGACCAAAAACCATCAATGACATGTTTTTCATTAAATTTGGTTTTTGGTCCACTATCCAGAGCTCAGAGTCACTATTTCTTCTGATTTCAGTAGACTCGGGCACCCCTGGAATGAATCATAGAGGCCCATGTTTTTACAGATGAGGAAACTGAGACCCAGTGTTAAGAGTTTTAGCTTCAAGGCAAAATTGAGCAGAAGGTATGGCTATATTCCATATACCTCCTGCCCCGGTCCAACACAGGCACATCTTCCCCATTAGCAACATCTCCCACCAGAGTGGGACAGTTGTTACACCTGGTGAACCCACATTGACACATCACTATGACCCAAAGTCCATAGTTGACATTAGAGCTCACTCTTGGTGTTGCACATTCTATGGGTTTGGACAAATGTGAAATAACATATATCCACCGTTACTGAATTGGACAGAGTAGTTTTACTGCCCTAAAAATCCTCTCTGCCCCATCTGTCCAGGCCTCCCTCCCCCAGTCCCTGGCAATCACTGATCTTTTTACTGTCTCCATAGTTTTGCCTTTTCCAGAATGTCATATAGTTGGAATCATACAGTATATAGCCTTTTCAGATTAGCTTCTTTCACCTAGTAATATAAATTTAAGCTTCCACTCCTGTCTTTTTAGTGAGCTTCATAAACAGCACATCGTTAATTGGCAGTGATGACATTGGGGATAAGCTCCTAGTGTTAATAGTGCATTTACAGTGACAGAGCATCATCCCTGTGTCCCCAGCACCTGAGAGGGTCCTGGGCATAGGGCAGATGCTTAATAACTTATTGGATAAATGAAATTTCATATAATTATAGCAATGGAAAAGTCAACAATGCTATAGGTGTTTTAGAACAGTGGTCTTCAAACTTTTGTACTTCACACATCAGTAGTTAAAAAATTCTTTTAATTGGGAGGGCTATAATAGCATTGCTAATTTTTATTTTATCTATTCAATAAGGCTATCTTAAAACACATCCCTCCCATTATCGGCAAAGCTGTTGGAGGTCTCTTGGTGATTCTGCACGTCCATTCCCTACAACGCTCTTGTTTCGGCATAACCCCAAGCCAGCGTCCTGGGACAGCTGAACAGATTCGAAGTCCCTGCCTTTAGTTTGCCCTTTCATCTTCTAAACACCTCTGTACTGCTTGCTTGCTTTCCTTCTTACACCCCCAGAATGACCTGCTGACTTTCCCTGAACGTGATTACCACCCTTAGTCCTCCACCTCCTTCCCTAACCTTCAGTCTCTTCTCTAGAACTGCATTTCCCTGATCTCAAATTAGGAAACTTAACTGTTGCCCAGGGGGCTTTTGCACTGTGGTTTCATGGAATCCTGGCAACAGCCTTTCCAGTAAATAGGCTGGGTGGTGTCACCCCCATTTTAGAGAGGAGGAAATTGAGAGACTGAAGTGCAGGAATTTACTGGAGAGGCTAATGCTCAGATCTCCTGACATCCAGCTGTTGCTCTTTCTACCTATCTGGGTACTGCATGCCTCTGGTCACAGCTGAGAACACTTGGCTTGGACCCCACTCTTGTGATTTGCCAGCCCTTTGGCCTTGGGCCCCATCTTCCCCAAAACTATTTCTTCATCTATAAAAATGGAAATGAAAATGTCTACCCTACAGGTTATGAGTGTTGTTAAATGTGATTAATATATTAAATGTAATGATAATCTTTTAGCATAATTCATTCATTGGGAAAGCTTTTTACCAGTTAGCAGGGACTTTCCCACACTGGATCTTTACAACACTGTGAGTCTGTGAAACTGAGATTTTCCCCATTTGATAGATAAATAAACTGAGGCAGGGGAGGTTGTTGCTTGCAAAGTCACCCAAATGATAGTAGCAGAGCTGGGCTTCCTGTATGTGTCCTCCTGTACCTCAGTGCTTCTCCGAGTCCCACTACAGTAAATTGGGGATCTGTACAACCTAAAGCATTTTCACATATTATCAAACATGAAAATCTCTTCTGGCCAAAGATGTCTCTTTGTAGGTACAGACAGTATGGAAGGCCCTGTGACTTATGCCCATCTTCCTGGCTTTCTCTCTGACCCTCCAGGGGCTTCAAAAATGGCATATTCCTAGCACTCTGGGAGGCCGAGGCAGGAGGATTGCTTGAGTTCGGGAGTTTGAGACCAGCCAGAGCAAGAGTGAGACCCCATCTCTACTAAAAATAGAAAAATAAGCCGGGTGTCATGGCACACACCTGTAGTCCCAGCTACTCGGGAGGCTGAGGCAAGAGGATTGCTTGAGGCAGGGAGTTTGAGGTTGCAAGGAAGGAGCTACAATGGCTCCACTGCACTCTACCGAGGACAACAGAGCGAGAGGCTCTATGTCAAAAAGAAAAGAAGAGAAAAAGTGTATTGTGGCCAGGTGCAGTGCCTCAAGCCTATAATCCTAATGCTTCGGAAGGCTAAAGTGGGAGGATTGCTTAAGGCCAGGAGTTTGAGACCTGAACAACGTAGCAAGACCCTGGCTCTACAAAAAATAGAAAAATCAGCCGAGCAATGTGGTGCACACACCTGTAGTCCCAGTTCCTAGGGAAGCTGAGGCAGGAGGATCTCTGAGCCCACGAGTTCAAAGTTGCAGTGATTTACAATGATGCCACTGCACTCTAGCCTGGGCAACAGAGTGAGACCCTATCTCCAAAAAAAAAAAAAAAACAACAACAACAAATGATGTATTGTTTGTCCCTTGGTGCTGCTTTTGGTTGTCAGGCTGCTGGGTTCTGAAAATTTGCTGATACTTTTAGAGGAGCATGACTTTCCCTGAGCAGTTTGTAAAACGCTCTTTCCACCATATCAAACTAGAAACATGTCCATATCCCTGACTCTCTGGGCTGGAGCCAAATATGTGGCCAAACGGACAAGGAAGATGATTGTTACAGAGAAAGACAGCAAGGACTTCCTGGCCAGAGACTTTTACCTCTGATTTTAGTCTTCCCATTCAGGTATTCACTGTTCTTGTAAAGGGCTCAGATTTCCATCCCGCTGATTCAGATGAGGCTGCCTAGAGCTAATCTAATATTTGGGGTTGGAACTGCATTTTGTAAGGAGATGGACTTGGTTTCCTCTTTCACCCTACACTCATTTCATTTCCAATCATAGAGGAGAAGGCAGGCATTGTCCTGCAAAACTGCCCTCGGCTATTGCCAATCCGGCCCTTCTTTTTTGAAAGTAGCCTTGTTTGGCCTTTTCTTCATGTGTCATGGAAAATGTAATCCCTGGGTAGTGCAGAGTGGAATGTTTTTGTGACATCCTGCAGCAAACCTCACTAGCCAGCTGCCCAAATGCTGCCGGTGCAGTGTAGAACCTGGATCTGAAGATTACAATGACATGAGGAGATGGGGAGCAGAGGGGGCATCTAAATCTACGTGTGAGAACCCCAGAAGCCAGGAATGATGTGTGGGATTAGCATGAGTAATGGAACAGGGAGGCAGGTGATGCGCGAGGTGTTTTGGAATGGAAAAGGCTGGACTAGATGTACCTGGGAAGGAGAGGTCTGTTCCTGCCTCTGGCTTGCAGATCATTCCCGACTGCTTTGTAGAAGAATTCAGAAGGCCTTGGAAACCTCACATTATGTTCTTGAGTGTGGGAGTTACTGGCAGGTATTAACTGGGTGGAAAACTGCCAAAGGGCAGGATTGGGGCTGGCAGATTTTTAACTATGCTTCTGTTCTTTTATAACTGCCCATAGTTCATAGCCTTCTTTCCTGGAGCCTGGACTCCTGCCAGCGTGTCCCCTCTTGCCCCCCAGCCCCAACACCTCTCCCTTGGTAAACATTCTGTAGTGGCTCCCAGTCTTTCCCCAGAACCAGAAAGGTGACGGAATGAACAGATCGCTGGGAGGCCAGCATGGATTCGGATCCACTAATTAGCTGTGTGTCACCTGGTGCAAAACACTTCTCTGTGCCTCAGTTTTCTCATCTGCAAAATGGGGATATTATACCTCACTAGCTGGCTGTGGGGATTAGGACAAAGGATGCTAAATGCGGACCCTGGTGGCAGGCACTCAGTAAACGCTCACTAGATGGTGGTAGCTGTTGACTCTTACTGTGGAATTCATCTTTTAAAAAAACTTCCAGGTGTAGGGCTGTATTTTGGATGTCAAATTAGTATTGTAGGAAAGTTCTGATATGTGATGAGAGGGAAGTAAACTGAGTATTTGAGATGATTGTGTGGAAAGAGTCAAAGACTGCTAAGAATACCTCCCCCATGTCGAAATAGCATTTGTTTCATTTGTTATCTTGGTATGCAAAACAACCACACTGAATTCAGTGAGTGCAAAGATGCACCTGGAAGGATCCCTCTATCCAGTCCGTGGCGTGCATTCTGGTACTTTGTCTACACTGCAAGCATGTACCTCCCCTACTACATACTGGGCATATTCGGGCTCCAGCAGAGACTCCGCTACGGTGCCCAGCCTCAGGCATTTGCCACCTGGCCGTCAAGGTGCACCTATCACTGGGCAGTTCCATCATGGGCTGTGTGACGACAGGGGTTGTGTTGAGGGGACAGGTGAGGAGGTGCAGCTGAGGTTGCAGAGTCGGTACCAGCTGGTCCAAATGCTTGTGAAGAGGCATCTGGCATCTCGCATCCATTTGCAGATTGCCAGCACACGTTTGGTTTCAGTGAGCATAAACTTAGGAGACTCTGGAAAATCGGTGGACTGGGCAAGCAGAGTCGCAAGTAGAGTGAGATGAAGTTGCTTAGGTTGGTCTCCTAGCAGGGGCGAGGGGGCTATGTTTACTGGGCGCCTTCCTGTGTGGCAGTAACCATTCACCCTCACAGCAGCTGGGGAGCTGGCTGCTAGAATCCTCGTTTTATAAATAATCAACAGGCCCGAGCCTCGGTCTCCTGCACATGCCCATGGTCAGAAGCTGTAACCCCAGAAAATCGTCCTGCACCTAAGGACTAGACAGCATTGAGAAGCCCTTCACCTCTGCCTGCACTGCCCCTCCTCACCGCCTCACCCCTGCCTGGCTCCCAGGTGGCAGGTGGGGGCTTGTCCTGCATCTGTTGTATGGAATACAAGGAAAAAAACATGTCCCTGGGGGAAGGAAAGCCAAGAGTCTGTCTTGCTGATGTGCCAGGGGTGGAAGCTTGCAGGAAGCCTGTGAGCCCCGCAGCAGGCCAGCGTCCTGTCCGGCCACCTTTCTCCCTTTGATCGTGTGTCTGGGGAGCCCCCGACTTCCTCGCTCTTGCAGTATTGGATCCGATTTTCACTTAGATTAGGTGAAGCATTGAGCCTCTGAGTCAGGGGTGGGGAAACTGCAGCGTTGGGGCCACATGTGGCCTTCAGGATCCTTGAGTGCAGCCTTTTGACGGAATCCAAATTTTACAGAACAAATCCTTTTAACTCAAAGTCTGAGTCATTCGACGCAGGAGGACCCTGCACGAAGACGCTCAGCTGGTCGGGACATTGATTTAGTTTGTTTCAGGACTGCTCTGAAATCCGAAGGGCTGGGTGTACAGCTGCGTAAGGTCTGACCATCACAGGTCCGTGATGGAGGAGGGGATCAGATGGGATTTTTAAAATGAGGAGCCACTGTAGCAGCATCAGGGCCATCTCCTCGTTTTGAAAGTGAGGAACCATGGTCTCCCTGAGGGTCACCGGGCGGATTGTGTTGGGGGCTGTCTGCCACCACGCCCGGTAATGAAGCCATGCATCCTATCAAGGGGTCATTTATAGGCGTGCCCTCTCGGTGTGGGTGGAGTCCTGAGCTGTGTGTGGCTCAAGTCCCCTGAGCTGCCCTTGGCTCCGTGGTTAGAGGAAAGCACATGAACTAGGAATTGGAGACTAGAGCTCTGTGACCTCCCCCCTGCAGCCTCGGTGACCTCTTCCGTCCATCTCTGAGGTGCTGGACAGCTCATTCATTCTCAGACTCCTTCCTTTCCATCGTACCGTGACCCTCTGATCCCCGTTCCTGCTCCCTGAGGGTGGGAATGAAACCCACAGGGTAAGCAGTGTCCCATGAAAGGGACCCCACCCCACTGTACATTCGTATTTCCTGCAATTTCAAGTAAGGTCTGGCAACAGCAATTTAAGAACAGGAGTTGAGGTCATTTTAAACTTTTCTGCAATTCAAAAGCAGCAATAGCTCTCAGCCTGCTCAGCAAATCCTCCGCATTTGGAGTCGGACTTCTGTTTTATTCCTGTAGCTTTTCCGCCCTGGCAGAGTTTATAGAGCACATCTGGCAAGTGAGAGAATTCCTTTTAGTGCAGATTAGATTAAAGGCACTTTTGTGAGCTGCTAAAGATGATCAGGAAGCTTCTGCCATGTGTTTTGGAGAACTGACGCTCCCCAGTGAGGATGGCTTGGCATTCCTGCCTCGTCATCCGTGTTGAGAGACGGAGGAGAGTGGTACTTATTCAAGACCTTAGAGGGATTTTCAGATCGGAGCACATCAGGCCGAAGTGGGTTCCCACTGACCGGTGCACTCTGGCGATAGCTCACGCACCGACTGACCGCTTCTCTCTCGCGCCTGGCCTCTCTCGACCCTGGAATCCTGCAGCGCTTCCCTTTCCACATCTCTGCCCCGGGTTTTCTCTTTGGAATTAGCTCCGCAATGAGCATCAGTGTCATTTGTTTGATGGAAGGAAAATGTAGTAAGACCTGCATGTAACATTGCCTCACACTTGCCAAGTCTTTTCTTAGTGGGCAAGTTTAATGCAGAGAAATTATAGGGTGATCTTGAATTTCTAGACCCTAGTATGATATTTTTAGGTTTTTCCCTGCTCAATGATACTGGCGGGGAGGGAGTCTAAATTTCATTCTGTATGACTTTTTCTGTTTTTATATTACCTGCTCACTTGCTTAAATGTGAGCCTGTCTGCAGCGTGCGTGCCGTCTGTGATTAAAATGGTGAGGATGCATTTCCTGGGCCTCACGGCTAAAAGCAAACCTTAGGTGCGTGCCCTTAGGGAATCAGAGTCCATCATCTCCGTTTCTCTCAAAAACTGGTAAATAATCAGGCTCCATTGAACAGAATTTTACCCATGCTACAAGCATGTAATACAAAACTTAAATAATTTACTCCTTTCTCAGCCAAATTATTGTTTATAAGTAATTTAAAAAGTACAGGCTTTCTTTAGATGCTGTCGTCTTAGCTAGGGATGGGTTTGGTAACCTCACCAGAAGGTTTCAGATCTTGAATCTGTCAGATTCTAACTGCTCACGAAGAAATGGAGACCCTGAGAGGGGAATGACTTTACCTAAGGTCACGTGGCTAGTCAGGGCCCAGCAGAGCTGAGACCCAGGACTCTTAACTCTGAGCAGAGCACATGTCCCCAGGGTGCGTGGAGGGCTGGGGTGGGTTTGAGGGGTGACAGTGGCATTCTGGGGAAGGTTTTAGATTGTCGTTTAAAATCCAAGTCATTGGAGTAAAGTCTTCTGTGGCTTTTTGGGAATTTGGGTCTCTCCCGGCTCCTGTAGTTACTGTGGTGAGAGGGGCCTCCAGGGTCATATTTGTGGCCTCTTGTCATCTTGTTTGGTGGTGTGACTTGGGGAGTTCAGAGAACTAACCGCTGATGCTTTCTTTCTTTTCCTGGCCCTCAGGTTATATCAACATGCCCCCTTTCCTGTTGCTGGAAGCCATCTGTATTTTCCTGTTTTCCAGAGGTAAGATGTTTTTTGGTGGTGGGCGGGGGTGGAAGGAAGTACTGGGGGTTTTGTTTGCTTCAAATCCCTTTGATTTTAACTTCTGAAGATCTCTCCCTACTCCATGGCCACCTGCCTGGCCTAAGCCACATCTTCATGTGCTTTGACCACTGCAGTAGCCTCCTGGCTGGTCTCCCTGGGTCTACGGGATCCTTCTCCAAACCATTCTCCGCACAGCAGCCATTTCAGAATGCAAATATGATCATATCTGGACCCCTCTCTGCCCCCACCTAAAACTTCCAAGTGACTTTCTGTTGCTCTTAAGAGGCCCCGTCCGATCCTGTCCGTGGCCATGCGAAGTCCCCTCTGGTGTCTCCTCCCCTCCCCCTTTGCACGGCAGCCCCACACGCCTCTCAGTTCTGCCCAGCGTCCTTGCTCCCTCGCACCAAAGAGGCTCTGAGTTACGGCGGCCCCTCTGCTTAGATCACTCCCTCACCCCAATGCTCTGACCCTAGTAAACTCCTACCCATCCTTCAGCACCCAGCACAATTCCCATGGGACCCCCAGGTCAGATATCCCATTCAAACCTCCTGTCACCTCTGCTCTGTAACACTTAACACAGATGTGAGCTTACTTTTGTGTGAATTTTAAAAAATTACATCTTTTCCACTGCACATAAGCTGCATGAGGAAAGAGACTGCATATTCTTTATTCACTGCTGCGTGATCCCACGCCTAGCACTGGGCGTGGCACATAGTGCATGCTCAAGCAGCCCGTTAATGGATGAATAATGGAGCAAATCAACTCCAGCCTCTTTGAAATACGAGAGGGTAGGAAGGAATTATGGGCCGAGCTGGCCACGTCTACCTGGGGATGCTCTTCTGTAAGCCAAGGACTTGGACCGTGGCCTCTGCGATTCTTTCTTGCAATTCCTCCCTGGTCTGTGTTGCGGCCACTGTGTATTTGCTCTCTGCTGCGTTGGCTGCTGTCACCACCTCCCTGTTCCCGGAACCCTGGGGGAATTGGGACATAGTTTCTTTGTTTTATCCACGTAGTAATTGTTGTGATGTGAATATCACCGAACTCCTCCACGTGCCTGTTTTCTCTGCTGTTCCCTGTTTGTTCTGGTCACATAATGTGTAGCTCGCGATTCCTCCCCCATTGCCTTATAATGTCTGCTTCTGTGTTTTTCCTCCCAGTTCCCCCCTCCCTCCCTGTGCAGGAAGTCCTCGTGAGTAGGGAGACCCTCGGGAAGATTTCGGTGGCCAGCAAAAGTAAGCCGGCATTTTTCTTAACCCTCCAAACGCCCGCTCAGACCTCGGCATAACCTGCCCAAGGGAAACCGTGTTCCTCCAGAGAGTTTCTGCCCCACTCCTGTCTTCCTTTTGCTCTGTGGCCAGGGTCGTTTTCCCCAAATGGGCCCGACCAAGTCACTGTCATTGATAAAACAAAACAAAAACAAAACAAACGTGGTATATCTCTATTGCTGAATTCCTTGGCCTGCACCTCAAGGTCTTCTGTCACCTGACCACCATCCACCAGACACCCCATCTCCCTCCGTGTTCCTTCCTCTTCCTCCCTAGTCAGTATCCCTCCACGTGGCTGTGATTACTGCTGTTTGAACTCTTAGGTGACATGGCGTCATGTATCAGGGTGCCTGGCTATGTCCCAGACTAGATTGTGGCCCCTCTAGGAGGTGTCCCAAGGCTTTTTAGTATTCCTCACAGGCTCAAGAGACCCCCTTATGGAGCTTAATTAGTATTGTTGAACTAGATTCTTCTACTGTTACAAAGACTTTCATGTTTGTGTCAATGGTGGGTGTGTGTTTCCCACTTCAGAGGGGACTGCCTCTGGCATGGACCTTCCACGGTTTCTCTCTCCCCTGTCATGCTCAGAGGAGCAGCAGCCTGGCCCACCATAAGGTCGTTTCTGCCTTCACTCTGCTTTGGGAGTGAGACCCACTTGCTGCCAAACCACAGGGAAGTTGATTGTCACCCGTCTGTCCCACTCTCCCCAGTGATGTGGTGCTCGGCTGCAGTGGACGTCCTGTTTCTGTTAGACGGGTCTCACAGCGTTGGGAAAGCGAGCTTTGAAAGGTCCAAGCACTTTGCTGTCACGGTCTGTGATGCTCTGGACATCAGCCCTGAGAGGGTGAGTACAAGTCTTATCAGTCTTTGGTTGCCAGTGACAGAAATCCTATCTTAAGCAGAAGAGGTCATTTACTGGCTTGTGGAACTGGGAAGATCAAGGGGATGAATCCTGGTGTCAGGCACGGTGGGACCCAAGGGCTCAGTCAAGGCTTTCAGGCATCATTCTCTTTTCCTCCTCTTGATTTTGCTTTCCTTGATTGGCTTCCTTCCCAGGCAGGTTTTCCTTACATAGCGAAGTTTCCCTGCATCGTCCTTCAAGCTAGCGACCCCAGTAAAAATTAAGTAGACTTCTTCCTTTGTAGATCTGGCAAAAGTCCCAGGGAGGGCTCTGATTGGGCAGGCTTAGGTAACATGACAATCCCTTAACCAATCACAGTAGTCAGAGGGAAGGGAGTCTCTGGCCAGACCTGAAGTCAAGTGTTTGGGGTGGGGAGTGGATTTGACTTTCCACTAGAGAAGTTGTGTTTGCAGAACAACGGGAAAGGGAAATAGGTTTGGCCTAGCAGACCAAAACTACGACCTCAGCAGAGTAGGGTCTTAATATGAAGCACAGTTCCTACCCTCTCTGTTCACTTGAAAGGGACTACTTCTGCTGGAGTGAAGCCAGCCAGTGTCTTCATTCCTTATTCTTTAAATAGTAGGTCTTAAGTATCAGCAGAGTGTGCTAGCTATGGTTTTTGTTTCTAAAAGGGACATTTTTAACAGCCCACTAGAAGAATGGGCAATGAACACAGATAGTCCCCAGAAAAGGAAACACAGATGGACTTTAGGCTTATGAAAAGATGCCCAACCTCACTCAATGTAATAGCAAATCTCTAATTCACATACCATTTTTCACTTACTGGACGAGCAAAAACCCGCAGTTTAGTAACATGCTCCATTGACAAATCTTTAAGAAACTAGTATTCCCATACACTGCTGGTGGGGCATAAAGTGGTGCAACCTCTCTGTAGGAACACAATAGTACTCATCAACAGCTTAGACCCTTACACAGGCTTGCACCCTTTGACCCAGCAATTCTACTTCTAGGAATTTATTCTTCAGATAACCCCCCACCCCATGCAAAATAATACCCACACAGAGTTATTCATTACAGCATTATTTGTTAATTGTCAGAGATCTCAGGCAAACCAAATATACATTGAAAGGGGACAAATAAATCCAATATGGTGCATTTGTATAGTAAAACATTGGGCAACTTCTACAGACAGACACCAGAACAAATTAAGTGTAAAAAGTAAAGTGCAAATGGTATGTATAATATGTAACTTTTTATGTAAAAAATAAGGGGGAATCGATTGAGAATCTCTGTTTGTTTCTGCTTGTATGTGCATAAACTCTGGAGGGATTTGTAGGAGGCTAAGAACAGAGATTTCCCATTGAGGGAGGTGGTGGGTGTGAGCAGACAGGGCTCAAGTCCAGAGGGAGACTCATCTATACAGACTTTTGTCTACTTTGTGCATTTGGAACCATGTGAACCTACTCAAAAATCAAGTTAAAAACTAAGATGGGTGTTTTGGTCTGGAAAGCCATAATTACTTGAATTAGAGACTAGTCACATACAGGTTGAGGAAGGAAGTGGTTTTCCACAATAACATTCCTAGGTTAATCCTAGTAAAACCTCTAGGATTTAGGAACAAAAGTGGCTTTTAATGAGGGCCATATTTTCTCCAGAATGGCATGTCATATTGGGAGCTGGACTGCAGACAGCCTTGCACGATCATCCGAAGGCCCCGTAGCAGACATCATTCAATCGAAGTGTGAACAGCATGGACAGAAGTTCTGCCCATGGTGTTGACCCAGCACAGACCCTAAAGGGCCAGGGCCAAGGACTGCTGAATCCCCATGCTCCTACACACAGGCCCCTGCTTTTAAAAGGATTCTTCAAGAAGTTTTGCTAGTTATTCATGGAGGAGGTGGTGTAAAGATTAAACACTGTTGGGCCTGATGTGGTGGCTCACTGTAATCCTAGCTCTCTGGGAGGCCGAGGCAGGCGGATTGTTTGAGCTCAGGAGTTCAAAACCGGCCTGAGCAAGAGTGAGACCCCGTCTCTACTAAAATTAGAAAGAAATTAATCGGACAACTAAAAATATATAGAAAAAAAATTAGCCGGGCATGGTGGCGCATGCCTGTAGTCCCAGCTACTCGGGAGGCTGAGGCAGAAGGATCGCTTGAGCCCAGGAGTTTGAGGTTGCTGTGAGCTAGGCTGACGCCACGGCACTCACTCTAGCCCGGGCAAAAGAGTGAGACTCTGTCTCAAAAAAAAAAAAGGATTAAACACTGTTGACTTTGGCATTGATGTAGTGTGTCCTGAAATGAGTGACATGGATATCCCTGAGGATGGCAAGTTGGCAGAGAAGAGCTGTATGGATTCTTAGTGCCCCTGTTTTATAGATGAAGAAACAGGCTCAGAGAGGCTAAGTGACTGCCTAGGGTTGCACAGCAATCTCAGGAAAGAGTTAGGTGTGTGGAAGAACTGGAGCTCTTGACTCTCAGCCCAGAACTTGCTCCATTACGCCATTTGTCTCCCCACCACCATGGGTAGCCTCTGGGCCAGAATGAGGTGATGACCCTCATAATTCACACCCCGATATCACACAGCAAATGGCCAGCCAGCAATGTGGCAGCGTGTGTGTGTGGCGGGGTGGGGGTGGTGTGTGGGGAGGTAAAAGAAAACCATGACAAGAAATTTTCTGGCTGGTGCTGTTGCCGGACCACATCTAGAATGTAGCGTTGAGTTCTGGGGGCTGGTTTTTAGATTAGACGCTGGCAAAAACAGTACCCATGAGAGGGAGCCAGGACAGTGACAGGCCTGGAAACTTCTTATAGGAGGGAACCTGATGGCCATTTCCATGTGGAAGAGGGTGCACAATGGCCCTATTTTATCAGGAGGGAAGAATCTGGATATTCAGGGAGTTAACTTTGGGCTTCACCTGAGAAAACTTTCTCACAGCGAGATTTGGGGAGCAAAGGAGTCGAGTGTTGTCTTGGGTGAGCGAGGGATGAGCGAGGGAGTGTCTTGACCTCCGGGTGCTGGAGTGCCGAAGGAGGGTTTTTGCATGAGGGCGATTGAAGATGGTTCAGGCTTAAGGCTTTATGTTTCTACTGCTGCATTTTTGTGTCTTCCTTTTGCTGTCTCCATTTACAAGGGATTTATTTGATTTGCACCTTCCTTTACTTTCTGTAACTTTAGTTTTAGGGAAGAAATTTTCAAGTAGCTGTAAACTAAGGATTTTATAGATGTTCAGTTGTTTTGAGGTGGATTTAAGGTGTTTGAAGTGTTCCTCTTAACACTTAAAAGCTGAGAGTTTCACTTCCTGGCTCTAACATAGGGACTGCAGCGGGTGATTACAGTGTGGCGGCCAATCTGGGCGGACTTGCTTCTGAGCCTACAGTAAACTGGAGATAAAAGGCAACTATTCTGCTCCCAAACCACCAATTAGATAAAATGCCTTAACTACTGACTGAAGCTGTTTCCTTCTTATTTTGAGGTTGTATCCTTCCTGTTTAACCCAAGCAATACACCCAGTTGTTGGTCTCAGGGGAGTTTTTTGTTTTTTAAACTAGTTCATTCACACGGCTCAATAAAAAGACATAGAGTGAAAAGTCTCCCTCTCACCCACACATTTTCCATTTGTCCAGTCCCCTGACCTGTTTCCTTGAGTATCCTTCCAGAATCATTTCCTGGAAATACAAGCACTATGAATATATATTCTCACTTTTTCCTTATTACGCAAAGGGTAGCATACTCTACCCATTGTTCTCTCTCCTGCCTGTTTCCTCCTCACGTTATCTTGAAAATCTTTTCATACCTGGGCACAGGTATAAGTTTTACAGCTAATTAATGTTCCATTGTAAGGATTTACCAAGATCTAATTAACCAAACCCCTGCTGGTGATTATTTGCTGTTACAAATACATCGTGATGTTGTGAGTACATCATTTCACGTATGTGGAGGTATGTCAGTAAGATAAATTTCCAGTGGCCCTGTGCATTTTTAATTTTCAATAAATACTGACAAATTGCATTCCATGGATGCTATGCCAATTTACATTTCTACCAGCAGTGTTTGTTTCCCCCACAAACATTCTATGTGTTTTTTTGCTGAACTGATAGGGAAAAATGGTCTCTCACTGTGGTGAGGTCAAACATCTTTCCACTAAAGAACCATTTGTATTTCCTGTTCTGTGATCTCTGTTCATTTCCTTTGCCCTTTTCCCGTTGGATTGTGGGTCTTTTATATATCGATTCCTAGATACTATTCTTTTTATATATTGACGAAACTAACCCTTTGTCTTCAACATGAATTGCAAATAATTTTTCCATTTTATCTTCATTTTTTATTGCATTTAGGCATGTTTTGCCCTGCAGAAGTTGTTTTGTTTTTTTTTTTTAATGTACTCACATTTATCAATCTTTCCTTTATGGCTTCTGGATTTTAAGTCATTATTGGTCTTTTGCACTTTGAAATTTAAAAAATTCTCCCAGGAGTTTTCCTAGAACTTACATGGCTAGATTTTTCACACTGAAATCTTGACTCCATTTGCAATTTATCCTTTATTTTTGGTAGATGGCTGTCCAGCTGTCCCAGTATCATTTACTGACTTGACTCTTTTCTCCATGAGAGAGCCCTTTTCATCACACACTAACTTCGAGGGAAACCTGGGAAGGTTTCCTTCTCAGAAACTTCTTCCTGAATTTGCCTGCTGCTCTATCACATCCATTTCTCCTACATGCCCTCCCAAGACCTAGACTCCTTCCTACTCAGAGAACCCAACGGCTCCTCCTCAGAGCTTCCTGCCTGCAGGAGGGAAGCCTGCCAAGCTGAGCGCTGGGAGCAGGGGCAGGTGGCCTGATGTGGCAAGGCACTTCTGGCACCTCCCAAGCCCGGGGCCTGTCAAGGGATTGGCAGGGAGGGGATTCAAGCGGGGAGCAGAAGGCAGTGCCATTGCTTCAATGTGAATCACTTGTGCCATTCGAAAGCTCGGCCTGAACTGGGCTTAGCTAGGAGGATGGTAACGGAGAATGAATTTTCTCCAGGGGTTTTGGAGAACCAAGGACTAGGTGCAGGGCTTATTCCCTCAAGAGGAAACCTGAATGTTTATGGCCTTCTCTGTTTAAGACCTCCATGCAGGGGTGGGGAACCTGCAGCCTTGGGGCCACATGTGACCCTCCAGATCCCCGAGTGCGACCCCTTGACCAAATCCAAACCTCACAGAACAAATCCCTTTATTAAAAGGATTTGTTCATAAAATTTGGATTCGGTCAAAAGGCTGCATTCAAGGATCCAGAAGGCCACGTGTGGCCCCGAGGCCGTTGGTTCCCCACCACCAGAGAATGACTTTACTCAGTTTCCCTTCTCCAGTTTTATAAGGCTTGGGGTTTCCACCTGTGGCCTCTTCAGTTAGAACATGAATGTATTGGGATTCCCCAGTGGTCTCACTCCCTCACTACAGAGGAACTTCAGCTCCAGTATTGCCCGGCTCAGTTTTGGGTACTGATTTTCCCCCATTCTGACTCTGGTCTAGAGACCTGGCCTCTCTCTAGCTTGGCCAGAGCAGGCCTGGAGGAGCTGACCACCCAGTGAAGAATGGGCAGCGGTGGCTGTGGTTGGTGATGAGCTACCAGTGATGATGGCTGTGGTTAGCTTCTGTGGCACCCCCTGTTGGGTCCGCAGACATTTTGCTGCAGGCCTGTGCTTGCTGCTGAGAAGGCAGGTGGGCTAGCCGAGCCTTAGGGAAGCTCACAGGGACAAAGCCCAATGGCCTGGCCACTTTCTTGCCAGCTGTGGGTAGGTGAGCCCATGCCTTTGGCCAAATCTGCATCCTCTCCACACTGGAGTTTCTGCAACAGTAACGTGGGTATTAATAGTGCCTCTGTGGATTCAGTGAAATAGTCCATGGGATTCCGCAAAATGGCGCCTGCACCCGGGAGGCGGTTGGTAAAAGTGAGCAGAGACCCTGCCCTAAAGGTGCTCAAGCTCAGCTGAGAAAGCTGCCAGAACGTTCAGCTGCCTTTACAGGGAGGTAGGTCTGGATGATTGATTTGGGGATCGTCAGTGCAGAGCACAGGCAGACCGTTTCCTTCCAGATTCTCCAACTGGTCTTTGGAACCTTCTTTTAGGGAGAAAGCTCCGGCACTGGGATTTGTTGAGTGGGCAGGGGGCAGGGTCATCAACCTTTCTTTTCCCTTCTTTCCTCTTAGGAATGTTTATGACTTGACCCCCATTTCGGGCCCCTGGGCCCTCTGTCCCCTGCAGGTCAGAGTGGGGGCGCTCCAGTTCAGTTCCGCTCCGCATCTGGAATTCCCCTTGGATTCATTTTCTACCCGCCAGGAAGTGAAGGCAGAAATCAAGAGGATGGTCTTCAAGTATGTATGGTCGGATACCGCTGTGGTTAGGGTGTCGCCAGCTGCTCTTAAAATCGCTCCCTTGAAGGGTTTGGCCCTGCTCTCGGCCTCGCAGAGAGGACTGTGGGCTGCTTTGAGAACCTCGGCTGTGAGTGGTGGGTACAGGGAATGCCCTTCACAAGGCTATCGTATAAATACATAATTTTATGTATTATAGCTACATATGATACCCATAGATACATACACACATACATTATTATTACATGATAATGTCACAGGTAGGAATTTAAATGCAAGTGAAAAGAAGTATTTGCTGCTGTTGTGTGTGGTTGTCAGTTACCTGGAAGAGAATGCAACTGAGAGTTGAGACTGGGATTAAAGCATAGGGTGGTGGGAGGAACACTGGGTCTTAGTCCCATTTCTGTCGCTTGTGATCTCTGCGGCCTGGACAGCTCACCACACTTCTCTGAGCCTCATTTTTGTGGTCTAAAAAGAGTACGTGCCCCTCTGTTATTGAGAGTGCTTTAAAAATTATGAATAGCTGTTGATGTGCTCATACATATATGTATACACCCTATAAACGTGTGTGTAGTGGGGTTATAACTTAACTCACAAATCAGCTGATGTGTGTATATGATGTATGTGTGTGCTTTTATGTCCTTGTGTATAAATATTTTATATATTATAGCTACATGTAATCTGTGATGCACACACATATACATGCACATATATACATACATACACATAGAGAAAATAATTTTCATAAGCCCTCACAGAAGAATGACTTCGATTTTCCTCTGGCCGCTCTGATCTCTGGATCCCCTCTGGTCTTGGCTGCCCCTCGTGCTAGTGTCCACTGACGTCCTGCCAAGGTACATGGTCCCAGCCATTGATGGCTGTCTCCTCCAGTTGCAAAAGTCCTGAGCTCTGACGTCCTTTTTCCAGTTGCAGGCTCTGTAGGTCCACCAGGGCTCTCAAGAAGCCTGAGGCCCCACGCTGGGCACAGCCGGAACTTTGAGGGCCCTGCAGGCCCCAAGGAGGCCCGAGGGGCCCTCCGTGGCTTTATCTTAGAATGTTTATCCCAGCCCTTTCCTCTGCCCGTGAGTGCCCTGAACAGAATGAGAGGCAAGTCATATGCAAGAAAGCGCAAAAGGAAAAAGCATGTTGATATGTTTTTAAATAAATACATTAGTGCACACTGGCCTTTCCTTTTTCCCTAGCAGGCTTTTCTCCCGTAGAACCTCCAAGAATTGCTTTCCTATAGGGAATAGTCCAAGCCTTGCTTCCGTATCTTGGCCCTAGACACACAGAGCAGCACTTACCAAAGTGTGAGGTCTTAGAGCCACCTGGGTCGGAATCGTCTAGGGAGTATGTTAACAATGCAGATGCCTGGGCTCCCTCCCGGATTTACTGAATCACTCTCTGGCCTGGGCATACTTAGGAATCTGCACTTTCAAAAAGTCTCTCCTCACCCCCAACCTTCCCTATGACTGTTACCCATACTAACTTTTTAAAAACAGCCTTATCGAGATATAATGCATATAGCACAAAGTTAACACGTTTAACTTGTACAATTCAATGGTTTTGAGCATATTTACAGAGTTATGCAACTATTACCATAATCTAATTTTTGAAATTTTTCATCATCCCAAAAATAAACCTTGTAAATAGACATTTCTTCGAAGAAGACATACACATGGCCAATATGTACGTGAAAAGATGGTCACCATCATTAGCCATTAAGGAAATGCAAATTAGAACCTCAATGAGATACCATGTCACACCCACAGGATGGCTAAAGTAAAAAACTAATAATAAGTGTTGACAAGGATGTGGGAAAATTAGAACCCTCATACTTTGCCTGTAGGATTGTAAAGCAGTGCCTGCCACTTTGCAAAACAGGAAGTTCCTCAGAATAGTAAACATAGACTTGCCATATGATCCAGCAGTTCTGCTTCGAGAGAATTAAAAACATGCACACACAAAAACTTGGGAAAATGTTTTAGACTTAGTGGTGATGGTTGTACAACTCTGTGAATATACTAAATACCACTGAATTTTTACACTTTTAAAAGGGCGAATTTTGTGGTATATAAATTATATCGATATGGCAGTCATACTAAAGAGCTTGGTACCCATTATATGCATACTGCATTTAAGATGCATTTGCAGGAAAAAAAAAAATTGCAGAAGGAAAATTAGCCTATTGGTTTGAAATTTAGCACTGAAAGTCAGAGGCCACTTGGCTGACTCTGACTCCAATGATTCAGCCCTGCCGTCATCTGAAAAACTAAGCAAATTGCAAAGAATTGGCACAAAAAAGCACATTAGAGATCGTCTGGTATCTATTCCAGCTCCTGATTTTACAGAGGAGGATGCTGAGCCGGGAGAAGGAGCAGGTGAGCTGGCCAGAATCAGGGGTCCCACGCAGCTGTCCTTTCCCACCTCTCTCCCCAAGCCCCTCAAATATTAGTTGAGCTTCTTTTCAGCTGTGTTGAAAGTCATAACCAAGGGCTAGAGAGTATTATTCATGACATCTGAAATGCAGAGACACACTAAGAAGGAGACTGAGAGTGGAGAAAGCAGCTTTTTTATGTCTGAACAAGATCAGCTCTTCTTCTGGGGTTGTGCGTGGTTAGCACGTATGTATCCCGGGACAACTATGAAAAAACAACAAACAAGGCAAGGAGAGACAAACTAATTTTGGGCCACAGTTGTGGGGTCGCTGAGGACACTAAAAATGAAGACATGCTGTTAGGGATGAGAGCAGAGGAATGTTGGCCGAGTGGGCGTGATGACCTCCCCGGGCACTTTACCCTTTCTCTGCAGGGAAGTCTCAAGTGCTGGGCTGATTAGGGCAGGCAGCTCTGCCCAAACCCAGGACACTTGCCTTTCCAGACCAAGGCCATCCCCAAAAAGTATGTTTTGGGGTAATTAAGAAACAACCCTGACAACCACCTTATTACTTTGCAAGACGAACTTTTAAAAATATTATAGTCAAACTTTCCAATATTGTACTCCATGCTGACATGGAATCAGATCAAACATGCTGGCCGTTGGCTCCTGAATGCAGAGCTCCCGGCCAGCCAGCTGCACAGGCGTGCTCCTCTCACTAACCTCACGGGGACGCAGCCCTGAATTTCTAGGACTGAATTTTTTTGGACTCCTTCTATAGCTTTATCAGGACTCTATAGCTTTAGCACCATTTTACCTTAGCACAAAACCTTACACAGTCTTCTTTAGCCCCTTTTAATCCATATTAACATTTAAACATAGCTTTTAGAATAGTTAGAATTACAAACCATTTTGTTCTTTTTTTTTTACTTAATATTTTGTGTGTACTTTTGCATAAAGCTGTATTATTTTTTCATGTTGATCCTTTTGAATGATTATATAATAATGCAAAGAATTCAGCTGTCACAGTGTATTTAATCATTTCCCTAAAAGGAAACATTTAGGTGGATTCCAGGATTTTTGTCTATTGCTAAAAAGAAAAGAAAACAAAAAGCTGTAATCAACATACCTGTACCTACAGTGGGTTTTCTTATGAAGTGTTTTCCAGGTAGGGGCTGAGCACAGTGCCAGGCGTGTGGCAAGTGCCAGTAAATATTAGGAGCTATTGTTACTCTTCTCTGAACAGGGGTTTCCTCATCCGTTAATGAGGATAATATTGGCACTTTTTACTGTAGTCGTAAGGATCACATTAGTAACAGGTACGCGAAACGTCTGGCACACAGTGGAAGCTCAGTACTAATATCATCCTTTCGAAATGGGAGACGGTCTGCCCTTCTGAGAACGCTGGAGGAAGACTCTGCAGACACAAGAGCTCTGGTGAAGGCAACAGTGTTCTGAGAATCAGAATCCACTCGGTTGTCGTTGGTACCTCATGTGTGATCCAGTACGGGGCGAGAGGAGTTAGGGGCATTTGGGAGTCGTTGACGCTGGGTTGCTCTGTTCCCCGTGATGATTCATCGATGTCGGCGTGCTCCGCTCCTCTTTGACACGCCCAGTGCCCAAGCCAAGCTGCGCTCTCACAGCTCGTGTTGCTCACCGGCGTCTTTGTCTACCCTCCTTCCCCTGATTGGAATGGCCTTCTCCTTTCCTAGTCAGTCGATTCACCAGGACACCACTCAGACACTCTCCTCTGAAGCCTGTTCCCCGATGCCCACGGTGAACTCACTCCTCAGAAGCCTGTTGTTTGCTTGCATCCCTGCCTTGGTGTTTATTTGCTGTCTTGTAGCTCCTGTTTCTTCAGGGGTGGGATCGTGTTACGCTTGCTGGTCTCCGTTTCACCATCTTCCATCCGGAGGGTCCACAGTAAATACTAGTGGGTTGAAAAAAGTAAGTGATTTTTCAGCCGATGTAGATGTCAATATATGAGGTCTGTCCGGAAAGTATCCAGCCACGTACTATGAAAAATAGAGGCATTTATTGAAGAAGATACAAGAAATACTGTGCATAGGACAATGACGCCTCAGTCCCCTTCAAAGTAGGCACGTTGGGACCTCACACAGTTCTCCCAGCATCTCTTACCTGCACACGTTCAACATTCTCGGGTGTTCTGCTTGCCACAGGCCTTCCAGAACGTGGATCACTTTCAACAGATTCTCAACCATCTTTGAAGCCTTTGTGCCACACTTTTATCTGCACTGTACTCAGTGCGTCGTCCCCGAAAGCCACCTGAATCACCCCAATAGTTGCGGAGGAGCGTTCAAGCTTGACATAAAATTCGATGCAGATTTGTTGCTCTACTTGCTCATTTTGAATGTGATGGCCACACAGTACACATGCTCACTCAGTGGCGTCTAGCGCCCCACTGGCTAGTACAGTGACATTCACGCGTGTGCATTACGGTCCACTCTCCTTGGCTGCCAGGTTACATCGGTGTCATGCAAGCTGCTCATTATATTAACAATGGCTGGATACTTTCAGGACATGTCGCGCACATGTGTGTGTAGTAGACTGTGTCTTAATTCCAGGAATTCTTTACTCTTGTTGACATTTATTAACGGAGCTCTGCAAAGAGAATTGCCCACCAAGAGCTTGTTTAAAATAGAGAACAACAAAAATGAAGAATATTCTAGGCCTGATCCATAAACCCTTCCCCAACACAATCTTTGTGCTCTTTCCCTGTCTCTCTGCTGAGTGGAGAGCACTTTGAGGACAGAGAGGAAGGTGGAACCGTGGAATTGAAGGGCCCTGGATTCCTGAGTAGTTGCTTGGAGAAGAACCAACCAGGACAGATGCCTGGGCAGGAAGACCTGTGTCAGACTTGCATGAGACATAAACATTTTTGGTGTTAAAACGAAATGCACAGAATACAGTGCCCATGCCTCTTGTCGGTTGGATGTTCTCACGTTAAGGAATGGGCTGAATTAAAGGCAAGCACTGCCTTGATTTATGGTCAGGGTACAATCTGAGTATAAACGTGTACTCCCCCCACCGTCTACAGTCCGCGGTTAGTCAGTATTTCTGAGTAATGCTCTGACGAGATTTCCCCTGTGCATACAGTCAGTAACCACGGTGATCCCGTCAGCCTCACGTGGTTGCTCATGTTTGGATGGGCTGCCATCTGCTGAGTGGCTTGGCTGCAACCAGGACTGACTCACAATTCAGTAACCTAAAATCCACTGTAGGAAGTCACTGTTTTCTACCCAGCTGACACTCGAAGCTGGCAGTTCTCTCTCTGAGGTGACGAGCCTCCTATTTTGAGAGTTAGCAGAGATCCTGCGCAGGGATTCCAAGTTCAATCTACAGTCCCTATAACTGAGCCGTGGCAATAGAGAGTCTCAACAAGCCATGGCAAATCAAGGACCATTGGTGTCCTGATGAGATGGGATCCTGTAACCCACCCCAATCTGGAGGTGGTCAGACAGCTCAGCCTTTCAGCACCCAACCCTGAACCTGGACATGGCCCAGAAAGGCCTGGATCACAGAAAACATCCTCATCAGACCCTTGCACCAAAGCCTTGTACTTTGCTCTTATGAATCCATCCTTACACGTGATTTTCCTAAGCCAAATCATCTGCTTTCCCAGCCCGAGAAGATGTTGAGCTGTAACAAGAGGATGATACAGGGATGGGGAGATGGGAGGTGGGTGGTAGACAGATGATGAGAGCTGTCAGCCCAGGTCATCCCTGGGGGTGTAGGGGGGGAAATGAAAAAAAAAAACCCAATACACAAAGAATGACAGTATTACGGAATACAGCAGAGATGTGCAGGGTGAATCCCAAGGTCACCGACAAGGTTAATTTCTGCCCGTCGTTGGCTGTGGTTTAGCTGGTACAACTGTCCCTCTGAGCTTCTGCTAGGAGAAGGCAGCCTTTCACTAGGGACAGAGGAGCCCGTTGATTTCAGGCTGTTATCCCAACTTACCTCCCTGCCTGCCTCACTCTTCTTTCTTTTCTTCCCTCTGGGTGCACACAGAGGAGGACGCACAGAGACAGGACTTGCCCTGAAATACGTTCTGCGCACAGGGTTCCCTGGAGGCCGAAATGGCTCTGTGCCTCAGGTCCTCATCCTCGCCACTGATGGGAAGTCCCAGGGGCACGTGGCGCTGCTGGCCAAGCAGCTGAAGGAAAGGGGCGTCGCTGTGTTTGCCGTGGGGGTCCGGTTTCCCAGGTAAGCGCGTCAGTCATGCTGAGTCAGCCCCCGTGCAATCGGCCTGGGGACTGTGACACAGCTGAGAGAGCCGTCAGAGCCACGGGGGGCGAGGGGAGCTGGAAGGGCCATCCTGGTCCTTCCATGGATCCATCTTTTCCCCACTCTGCCGTTTTGGCCCTGGTGCGCAGGGAGCTCCGGTCTTTGAGAAGCCTGAGAGGCTGCGTCAGCTTTGGTTTTGTCCGAACACTTAGTTGCAAATGCCAGAAGTTCAACTTAAATTTGGGCAAAAATGGAAATTCATGGAGTCATCTCATTTCACTGGGTGGGATGGGGGTCCCTCAGGGTGGGCAGGAGCCAGTAACTTTGATGCCATCGAGACTCTTCCTGTCCACCACATATCTCTGCTGTTCTGTCACCTGTTCTCTCAGCCTGGCTCTCGGGAAGCTGGAACCAGGGCTGTGGATGGCGCTCCAGCTGAGGTCTTCACAGCTCCGCACCGGAGGGAAAAGAAACATTTCCCCAGTTTTGAGTTGAATGATACAGGAAAGGATGCTGACTGGCCTGAGTCGGAGCCTGCTCCTGGGGCCAGGGGAGTGGGAGCCTGAGACTGGCTGCCCCCCAACCCCACTGGTCTAGATGCTGGGCAAATATGCCTTCCTAGAAGAGGGGGGCACAGGTCCTTAGTGCTCTTAACCCTAAAAATGGACATTACATGTAGTGCCTGGGCCTCTAGTTGTTGTGGGCATTAACTGCAATGACTCTGGTCTGGGCACTGTGCCCACAGGCATAAATCTCTGTACTAACTTTAGTGCATCATTCATTCTGTCAGTTAATAAATATAGTTGTCTTCTTCATGCTAGGCACTATTCTAGGATCTTGGGATACAGAGACAACAATGCAGAGTCCCTCTCAAAGCTTCCATTCTAGGAAAGGAACTAGATAATAAATAAGTGAAACTGTCATTTTGGGTGGAAATAAAATGCAAAGGAGAAAAATAAAGTAGGTTAAGAGGATAAAGGATGATGGGGAATAGAGAGGAAAGCCGTTTTAGATAGCTTTGGAAGGTCCTTCAAGCCGCCTTTGGGGAACTGATTTTTGAGCAGAAACTTGAGTGAAGTGCAGAGCGAGCCTTCCACACATCGGAGAAAAGAGCGGGTGAGGCAGGCAGGTGGATGACAGGTGCAAAGGCCCTGAGGCAGTCACGAGCTTGGTGTGTTAAGGAAGGAACAGCAAGACAGCCGGGGAGGAGCCGGACCCCAGCAAGCAAGGGGGAGAATTAGAAGAAAGAAGGCAGAAGGAGTGCGCAGGAATCAAGTCATAGAAACTTTGTGAGTCACGGCGAGGACTTTGGAGTTTATTGTGAGTAGGATAGGAGTCCCTAGAGGGTTTTGAGTAGGGAAATGACATCTTTAGAAGGTCGTACTGGCTTCCACGCAAGAATAGACTGGTGGGATGGGGGTGAGGGGAGAGGCAATAATGGGGGAAGGGAGAAAACTCGTTAGGAGCCTCTGGAGTGGCTCACACAAGAGGCCAGGGTGGCTCCTGGCAGGGACGCAGCTGTGGCATGCTGAGGAGTGGTCGGTCGCAGGATATGAACAATGGAGCGGCCAGCAGATTGGGGCCAGGAGGGCTGAGGCCGGCTGCAGCACCCCATGCGCCACCACTGTGGGGCCTCGACTGATGGGCCCCTTCTGTGCACATGTGCACAGAGGGTTCTGTCCCAGGTCCTGGGAGGAGTGTTTGGTTTCTTTGTGCATTCAGAGGAGAACAGGGAGTTTCTTATAAGTGAATTTTAGAAATGAATGAGGTTTTTGCCCTATCGCCAATCCTTGATCTACTCTGATGACTTTTCGATGGTAAGATTCTTCCAGATGCATTACTGACTGCCCTGTCTTCTTTAAAAGGGGTTTTTAAACTTCATTTAATCCTTTCTTCATGCCCTAGTGTCACACTCTACACATCATTCCATCCTGGGCACTAACAGTGCCACGCTCTGCCTATGGAGGTGTAAGGTGTACCAGCTGCCTGCCCTAGACGGCCTCGCGTTGCTAGCCTTCCAGTTCTTACGTCCACTGTTCATAATTCTGCAGTGTGTTTTTTTATTACTAACTGTCCTCGTTTGCAATTTGCTTGCTATCACCTAGGACTGCTTTCTTTCATATCTGGTAAATTGTCCTCATCAGCTACGGGTCTGGCAAAACCAGACGACTCGGTCTGTTAGGGCTGCGTCTGCAGTGAGCGCTGATTGCTCTTGTTGCTCCATGAATTAATATAGATGTGTTTGCAGATGGGATTTGTCTTGGGAGTTTTGCAGAGCTTTGCCCTGAAGGAATATGTGAACATGTTGGTTTGCATTTCAAATGCTGTTGCACTCGGAAGGGCGTCTCTGAAAGACAGTAGCGGCTGTATCCCACGAGGTGCTGCATTTCTCAGACCTAAAGGTTTGGATTTGCTTTGTAAAGCAAAGCAAATCTGTTAAAAACTACAGGATGAGAGCTGACAATGGAGTGCCCCACGAAACAGACAGCTGCCCGAATGGCTAAAAACAAGCTCTTGTTTAAACACTCTAGACTACCTGTCTCCATTCACAATAACCTAATAAATATGGAGCCAACGTATCTCTGTTTAACCCCTCTGTTAAGTGATAAATTTACCTTAGAACTTAGAAGTTAATCTTTGAAAGATTTTGTAACCATTTGTTCACGTAGATAGAATTAGTTAAAGGATCTGTAGAAGCCTTTTGAAAATCTGTTAACCTGAGAGGAACTACCTGTTGTTACGTAAATCTGTTACCCCTGGCAATTAATCACTATTCCCTGTAAGTTACCATGTAAGACCTCATTCGGGGCTTTTTGAGACCCACGGAGAAGGTCTAGGCCCCCCGAGATCCAGCTTTGCCTATAATCTTCATAAACTTATAAAACTATATTTCTGTCTCTGTGTATTCTTTTATTTCTTTTGTTTTCCATTTTTCTCTATTATTTTCTTATCCCTTGCAACTCTACCAAAGGGACCTGGTTTTTTGCAGGGAATGTTGGCCAAGTTCCCGGCAGCTCTGAGTGTGAGGCTGTCCTGGGAGGAAGGTCGTGAATTTGAACATGCGTACATCATGACCCACGATGGGGCTTCCTTGAGGACTTTCTGTGGTTCACTTGTCAGCCGTTACCCACATCCTAGATTGACGAGGTCACTGCTAAGTGGCCCCTGGGTCAGTGGGGTGGTGCTGCTGTCCACAAGGAGCCCACAGCCCAGGAGATGGGTGGGCAGGAGGAGGGCAGCCATGGGGCCACAAGTAAGTTGTCGTAACTTCTTGGCACAGGTGGGAAGAGCTGCACACACTGGCCAGCGAGCCGAGGGAGCAGCACGTGCTGTTGGCTGAACAGGTGGAGGATGCCACCAACGGCCTTCTCAGCACCCTCAGCCGCTCTGCCATCTGCACCTCTGCCTCTCCAGGTAAGACCTTGCAGCCTGGGAGGGAGTAGGGTGGAGGTGGGGGAGGGTTCTCTGATGCAAGAGGTCAGGACCCAGGAGCCTCCCCAGGGAGGGAGGGCGAGAGAAATGGAGGCTAGCACTGGGTACGCTGCTTGGTCCCCATGTCCCTCCCTGTGGGTTTCACATCTGGGAGACCAAGGTGGTCTCTATGGAAGTAGAGGGGCCCAGGGCTTGGGACAGTCAGGCCCAAAGCCTGTCCTCTGCGCAGGAGGAAGAACGAGGTCTGCTCCCCCTGCCTTGCTCAGCACAGAGGGGCACAGGCAGCCTTCAGGCTTGGAGCGAGATCCCTGTGTTCTAGTGTCCTTGTCAGGGTCCACTGATGAGCTTGAGTGACGTATGTTACGTAGGATGTCCACGTGCACGTGTTATGTAAAAGCCGTGTGGGGCGGGGCCCGTGCAGAGGATTTGTCAGGGATTGGCTGCCCCACTAAACAAGCAGGGTGGGGACCCTCACCTGGGATGCTTTGCCCTGACAGAGACAGAGGCGGCCCAGGGCAGGGGATGGGGTGGAACCTCCAGGAGCAGGAGCATCTGCTGGGGGAGTGTGGGTGGCAGAAGGAGGGTAACCTCGTCTTCTCCGTCGGTGTGTGCCGTGGACGCAGACTGCGGGGTCAGGGCTCACCCCTGTGAGCGCAGGACGCTGGAGACGGTCCGGGAGCTCGCCGGCAGCGCCCTGTGCTGGAGAGGATCGCGGCGGACCAGTGCCGTGCTGGCCACGCGCTGTCCCTTCTACAGGTTTGTCTGCAAGGTCTGGGCTTGGCCTGAGTGGGCGTGGAGGCTCCCAGTGCCGAGCACTCTGAGCCACAGGGAGAACAGCTTTGGGACCGTGGAGCTCGTGACAGGGATGGGAGGAGACCTGGGAGAGAGGCGGGGACGCATCTCTGGGGCGACAGGGCAGAGTGTCCCTAACACGCAGCCCAGGCGCACAGGGCAAGCAAGGGTGGCCAGGTCACAGCCGTTCTGGAAGGCCAGTGAGTGAGCCCAGAGCTGGCCCTACAGAGCAGTGCTCTGGACTTGGGACATTGGTTTGGTAACTTGGTTCCTCTGAGCACCGGTGTCCGCGTTATGGGCTGAGTGAGGCAGAAGGATGATGATCTGTGGATGAATTCCAGTCATGGAGGCTGTGGGGATGCTGGGTTCTTAGACACTGGGGTCCAGGCACTCAGCAGCACCTGCCACTTGGTCACCAGCCCTTCCCTCGCAAACGCTCCTGCGCCATCCGGCAGCACTTTACCCAGACTACCACACAGCACCTCTGCCCAGAGACGTGTGATTTCGCCCTCTTGCCCTTTCTGGAGGGCCAGGGTGGGGTTTGAACCGGCCACATCTTTGCCCCTTGGTCCTGCACCCAGTGACGAGCTTGGAGCACAGCACGCTGTGACATGAATGGCTTGGCCAGAGAAGCCTCGGGGGCTGTGCTGGGCTGACGGAGAATCCAAAGGCCACCTTGGCTGGGAAGGGCCATGCCTCTGTATGGGGGTCAGAGGAAATGGGGCCACTAGAGGCTGTCTTCAGAACCCGAGCTATCAAGTAAAGGGAGGCATTTGTTCCTTAGTGACCAGGTTCCAAGTGCCCACTCTGAGCCAGGCAGTGGGCAGTAAGGAGATGGCACAGTTGCTGCCCCCAAGGAGCTGGCAGCCCAGAGGGGGCAGTGAGGAGACCAGTGGCCACCTTGAGGCATCCTGGATGCCAGGGTGGGTTCCATCCTCTCTGGGTCCTCATGGAGAAGGTGCTGCTTGAGCAGTCTCGGGCGGCTGGGAAGCAGAGCTGATGGGCAGAGGCACCTGGCGAGCCTGGTGGGTGGAGGGTATACTTGCTGGATTTTATACGCAGACTCTGAGTCAGGCTGCTGGATTTTTAATCCCAGCATCGCCACTAGCGTGCTGTCAACTTGCACCGCCTGCTTCTACATTTGCAAAGGGCATGGTAATAGCACCTGCCCTGCACTAACCTTGCAGGCTCCTAGAACACAGCACCTAGGAAGCTCGTTATCGGTTCCCTCCCTCAGCAAATACCCACTAAGGTGACACTCCAGTGGGGGAGGCAGCCATAAACAAAACGAACACAGCAAATAAGCCATTCAGCGGTGATAAGTGCTATGGAGGAAATGACGCCAGAATGGGGATGGGGCAGGGTGGCAGTTTAGAGCGTCCAGGGAGGGCCCACAGAGATCGTGGCGTTCGTGTCCAGACCCGAGGGAGATGGGGGCAGATCCCAGCAAAGACCCTGCCCACAGCGTCTGATCCATCAGCCCCGATTCTCAGGGGCCTGCAGGGGAGGGAGTTGGGCCCCCGGAGCTTCCTGGGCCCAGACTTTATGAGGTCACCAGGAACAGGCATGGCAGGGAAGATTTCCCTTTAATGAGCTGGCAGCGTGGCATACGTTTTATTTCAGCAATTCCTTGAGTTCTTAATTGACTTAGCTTTTATCCCATTTTGCCCCAGGAAAGACCCAGCCCTAGAAGTGAGCCCAATTAGCCTGCCTCTGGGGGGGCAGCCTGGGTGGGGTCTTGTGGGAAGAAGCCCTTTTTGGAGGACTTTAGGGAACTTTTTTGCCAAGGCCCAAGTCTTAGGTGAGGCCATCCCAGGAGCTGCATCCAACCAAGAGTGAGGCTTTCTGTCCACCGGAGGAGAAACCACTCCTGCCCTGCAGGGTACGTTGCCCCTGAGACTCGGGAGAGGCGGGAGGTGAAGCCCAGGGACAAAGTGTGCAGGCTCTAGAGTCAAGTGGTCTGCTGCATTCCCGTAACTGCAGGACTTCAGGCTTCCCCATCTGCAAGATGCAGATAACCGTCTTTTCAGGTGGCTGTGGGTTCAAGGGAACAATGGAGCCACCCTGGGAATGGTGGCCGTTGTGTTATTACAGAATGTTAGTGCTCAGATGGACCTGAGAAGTCAACAAGTCTGGTGGTTTGCAAATCTTCTTAAGCTGCGCAGCCTCGTGTAGACACTTGCGTGGACCAGACAGAAGCACACACGTTTGGGATGAAGGGATGGGGCTGGGGCAGTGGCAGAGGGCTGGCACCTTGGTCTGTCAGTCCTCTTCTCTCTCCATTGAACCTCCAAGGAATGCAGGTGAAAACTGCAGATAGAGTTACTGTATAGAAGGAACTAAAGATCAGAGAAGGAAAGTAACATGTCTGGGGTCACACAGCCAGAATCTGGTTCCCAGGATTTTTCTCCCCACTGTATTGCGGGCCTCAGAAAGTAACCTATAATAAAATGCTGTTTCCATAATTTGGAATTTTACACACAGATGTCTCTAACTTCTAATACAATAGAAAGCTTATATTATCTTTTTTTTTTTTTTAATTGGGTAGTTTGAAACATTCCTTACTCTGTGTGCAGATAAAAGTTAGGGTAGAATCAAGAAAGAAAACAAGGAAGTCTTTCTTGGCCCACTTGTGCACTGGAATCTTATATCATCTTTTAGTGTTGTAAATAATCTTCCAGGTTTCTGCCGTCCCTTTATACCTCTGATCTCTCTACTCTTTTGTTTCCTTGGATTGTAGCTGGAAGAGAGTGTTCCTAACCCACCCTGCCACCTGCTACAGGACCACCTGCCCAGGTATGGTCTGCCTGTAGCATTCGCCAGCTCTTTCTGGGCCCTGGGTTTGTAAAGGGACATTTATAATCCTGGGGCAGAGGGAGGGGGTGGGCATGGCTCCAGGGCAGAGGGATGGGGCGTCTGGGAGGCAGAGGAGTGTGCTCGTGCTGTACTCATTCCTTCTTGCCCCGTGGAATTTTTTCACTGAGAATGGGGAGACAGCTTTGGAATGACTCCCCTTAACCCAGCCTCCTTGCATCGGGAAGAAGCAGAGAAGGGCAGGCCCTCAGCACCAGCTTTGCAGACAGCCTCCAATCCAGCGCCAAACTCGGGGCAAGACACCTGAGTGGTGTCCTCTTCTATAAAATGGGGTGACGTTTGCCCGATGTCTGGAATCCCCATTTCCCTCCTCTGCGTGATGGGGGGTATCACACATGGGGTGCTAGGGAAGCCTCAGTGGATAATGCCCGCGGACGTGCTCCCTCAGCTGTAAAATCCCAAACTCGAGGACTTTCCAACACCGTCTGCATCATTCATAGTCCCCAGTGTGCCCGCACTGTCCCTTACCTGGGCCCAGGAGTGGGAAGTTGCACTCGAGCGTGTAGGTGTCAGTTGTGTGGATCTGCCACCCTGCTGAGGCCAGGAGCCTTGCTTCCCAGAGCAGAGCCCAGCGGTTGCGCACGGCCGGGTCACGAGCATTCCTGCCTGCGGTCAGGTGGTCCCTGCGGCATCCCCTTCCACAGTTCTAAAGTTCCAGCATCACTGGCCTCTGAAGCATAGGAGGCTCTAACGCTGGGGCTGTTTCCACTCAGAAATTAGAGTTGGAGGACTTTCAGTTTTGGAACCAGAGTGACCTGAGTTTGAGTCCCAGCTTTGCCCCTTACCAACTGCCTGACCTTCAGCACATGACTTCTACCTGTTGATTTTCAGCTTCCCCATCTGTGAAATGGTTTTTTTTGTTTTTTTTACAGTACCTATGTCACAGGATTGTTTTGACAGTGAAAGGAGAGCATGCATATGTTGTGGCCAGCACAGTACCTGGCACATAGTAGATGCTCAACTAAAGGCCACTGTCGCTGCTGTCAGGGAGCCCCCAGTCATTTCCACGATGTTCCGGCTGACACGAGAGCAGGCCCAGCAAGGCGCCCAGAGTTAGCCTCAACCGTTTCTACCTTTGAAAAGTCTATAGTTATAAGGAAGTGACCACCAAGTAACATATTTACATTTTTAAGCAAAAGGGACAGAAATCTCCAATCCTAATAGCAACCACACTGAGCTGCTCATCGAGTCCTTGGACCCTATGAGCTCAGGAAGGTCCTGATTGTTCTCTGTAACCCTGAGAAGCAGGTCATGTGGTTTTGCTGGCATTTTGTAATAATTGGTAAAGAAATTGGCAGGGAGCTTAGATATTGACTGCAGGGTATCAGAGATCAGACACTTCAGAATGGGCCCGATTTCGACATAGGCTGTGGTTTCCTGTGTAAAATTTCAGCTTGAAGAGGCATCACTCAGAATTCGCACCTCAGATCCAAAACCAAATGCTGTTACTACCTGTCGTGGGGTGTTTGCTTTGTGCTGGGACTCTCTCTGGATGAATTCATTTCATCCGCACAGTAACACCGTGGAACCAGTTCAGTGACCGTCACCCCTTCTTAGATGAGGGTACGAAGCTTGGAGAAGTCAGTAAAGGTGCCCCGGGGAAGTGGGGGAGGCCACGTTCACTGCTGAGCATCCGACTGCAGGGGCCAAAGGCTCATGCTTTGCTGTGTGGGATGCAGAGGCCGTGAGAACCTCCACGTGCAGAGTGTAGAAGAAAGGGCACCATCAGCTCCGCAGTGTCCCTGAGCTCTTGGTCCTTGTCAAGCTCACCTCCAACAGCAGTTACTCGCCGTGGTTGCCCTGAGCTCCTCCAGGCAGCTGTGGGTGATCAAGGCTGGTGTTCCCAGGGTCAGAGCCAAGATCCACGTCCTGTTGGCACGTCCCTGAATGAGCCTGTAATTCACACAGGGCCCTGCCACACCCACCACTCGGTGTCCCTTACCCACCATGCTCAGCCCCTCCTTTAGGAACTTGTTAGTTCTTGCCCCCTCTGCCGCAGGGTTCCTAGTAGACCAGGTGGGAAGGAAGGGTTGGCCCCTGGTGGGGCAGGGTGGCCTGCGGGACTCGCATCTCTGCACCCCTCTGTGCTGTACATGTCTGTTAATGGGCATCTCTCTGACAGGCCCTTGTGACTCCCAGCCCTGCCAGAATGGAGGCACGTGTGTCCCGGAAGGACTGGACAGGTACCACTGCCTCTGCCCTCTGGCCTTCGGAGGGGAGGCTCACTGCGGTACGTATGCACGGGCCTCCTAGGGCTCTGGCCACTGGGCAGCAGGTGGGGGATGGGCTCCGCCTTCTTGCTGCAGGATGGCTCTCCAGATGCACCACCGGTCTGCCGTCCCATGCGGTGCAGCCGCTGAGTGCGCCATGAACCAATAATTCTGGTGGCAGAGCTCTGGGTAGGACAGTGGCCCCTGGCTTATCAGCTGTAGAATGGCCACCCTGATGTTTGAGCACTGCCAAGCCAACCTGAAGAGCCGACCCAGCTCTGGGTCCCGGTTCTGGGCAGAATCTTCTCTCCTCTCTTCTATGAAAGTGGAGCAAGGGGCCTCAACCCCTTTTGGTTTTAAAGGTATGAAATGAAGATTATGATAGGCTTTAGCTCAGTGGGTGATTGACAGTTTTTTATTTTGTTTTGTTTTTTGAGACAGACTCTTGCTGTGTCACTCCTGGGTAGAGTGCAGTGCATTGTCATAGCTCACTGCAACCTCAAACTCCTGGGCTTAAGTGATCCTCCTGCCTCAGCCCCCCGAGTAGCTGGGATTACAGGCACATGCCACCATACTTGGCTAATTTTTTTCTATTTTTTGTAGAGACAGGGTTTCACTCTTGCTCAGCCTGGTCTCGAACTCCTGACCTCAAGTGATCCTCCTGCCTCAGCCTCCCAGAGTGCTAGGATTATAGGCTTGAGAGTTTTAAATAAGATTATGTATGCAAAGTCTTGTTAAATAATAACTTAAAAAAAAAAAAAACGTGGCATTGAGTTAATTGGAGATCTATTTGGAAAAAATGAATCTTGACACAGTACCTCACAGCCTACCCCAAAATCAATTCCAGTGGGATTACACACTTAAATGTAAAAGGCAAAGCAGTGAGGCTTCTGGAAGAAAACAAAAGAGCATGTCTCCCTGATCTTGAGTTAGACAAAGACCTCTCAGGACACAAAAAGCATTAACCATAATGGGAAAAAGTTATAAAAGCGATGCCATTTTTCTTTTTAAAAAGTGCTTGGATGGAGACTCGTAGGGAGGGCCGGGAGCGCTGCTTGTCTGGCCTCGTCTCTAACTCTGTGATGATTCGTGGTCACCTAAGCCTCTTTGGCCCCGGTTTCTCTGTCCCATCTCTCCTGGGAGTTTCTCCCGGCCCACGTGTGTTTGGGCATCTTGGGTGGGACTCATCTGCAAGTTCCAGTGGCCACAGCATGACAGGGGGTGTCGCTGTGATTCTGGCAGCCCCAAAGCTGAGCCTGGAATGCAGAATCGACGTCCTCTTCCTGCTGGACAGCTCCGCGGGCACCACTCTGGAGGGCTTCCTGCAGGCCAAGGCCTTCGTGAAGCGGTTTGTGCAGGCCGTGCTGAGTGAGGACTCCCAGGCCCGAGTGGGTGTGGCCAGGTACAGCAGGGAGCTGCTGGTGGCAGTCCCCGTGGGGGAGTACCAGGACGTGCCAGACCTGGTCAGGAGCCTCGACGGCATTCCCTTCAGTGGCGGCCCCACCCTGACGGGCAGTGCCTTGCGGCAGGCGGCAGAGCGCGGCTTTGGGAGCGCCACCAGGACGGGCCAGCACCGACCACGCAGAGTGGTTGTCCTGCTTACTGAGTCGCACTCGCAGGACGAGGTGGCCGGCCCGGCACGTCACGCGAGGGCCCGAGAGCTGCTCCTGCTGGGCGTGGGCAGTGAGGCCGTGAGGGCAGAGCTGGAGGAGATCACGGGCAGCCCGGAGCACGTGATGGTCTACACAGACCCTCAGGACCTGTTCAACCAAATCCCGGAGCTGCAGGGGAAGCTGTGCAGCCGGCTGCAGCCAGGTAAGGTCCCGGCACCTGGCCCAGGGCCGGCGGGTCCTTCCTCCTTTTGGTCACCACTTACTCTCGCCCAGCACCTGTGCCAGGGCCTGAACCCACAGCCCACTCTTCTGTGCACAGCCACACGGCAGCTTCTCAGTGTACTTGTCACTACAGTGGGACGGACAGTACCACCTCCTGAGAGGCTCTTCGTGAGGAGTAAGACAAGCAGTATGCACAGTACAGAGTAAGCCCCCAGCGAGTTTTAGGTGTTGCTATTTATTATTGTTGTTAACAAGGTGCTCTGAATCTACTAAGCACGCTCTAGGGCAGCAGCTTTCCAGCTTCTCTGATGGCAACCCACAGAGGGAAATGCATTCCCAGTACACACGCACGCACGCACACACCCACAGCTGAAACAAGCATTTCCTGAGATGATACTTATCCTGTCTGCCCGGGATGCATTCCGACATTCTTCTATTCTGTTCTGTTTCACAAGCCACGAGGTTTCTTTGGCGACCCGCTATCGGAGGCTGCTCTGGGGAACGCTGCCCCAGGAGTGGACGTTGCCATGCAGCGGGCAGGGACCTGGCCCATGGCCCGAGATGGGCTCCCTGAGTTCTTTCGTAGGAAGGTGGCCTAGGAAGCTGCACATGGGATTCAGCTTCTCAGCTGATGCCACTGTCCCCAAGGCAAGAGCCCTCCTGTGAGGTTCCCCTTGTCTTTTGTTTTGCTTTAGAATAGTTGTAGATTCACTGAAAAAAAGTGACAATAGTAGAGCTCCCTACACCCCACACCCAGTTTCCCCTTATTAACACCGACATCACTGTGGCCCGTCCTTACAGTTAATGAACCAATATCGATACGTTGTTATTTACTAGAGTCCCTAGTGTTTACCTGCTGTCCTTTCTCTGTTCTAGAATCCCATCTTGTTCAGTCAGCCTGTTTCCTTGGGCGCTGTGTGGTTGCGACAGCATCTCAGACTCCTTCCTTGTGCAGGAATGGTTTTTAAAAGCCAGTAAATGGGAGCATCAGATTCTCTAACTCTGTACTTAGACCTTTCCAGTGGCTCCCTTTGCACTTGGAGTAAAACCCAAACTCCTTCCACTGGCTTCTGAGAGCTGTCTGTGGTCTGGCCCCTGCGGGCCTGTCTGCAGCCCCTGCCCGGGAGAGACCGCCTCCCTGGCTGAGGAGCACCCCTCCCCTGCCCCACCCTACCCGGCCGGCTCACAGTTGCTCGTCCTCAGTTCTTAGCTGCAATGTCACCTTCATGGAGAAGCCCTGACCTCTCCTCCCGGTTTTATGTTGCCCTGCTGGTCTCTGTCAGAGTCCCAGCTTTCTCCGACGCTGCTCACACCATTTGCAATTCTGTGTTCATTTCACATCCGTCCCTCTGGACTGCCAGCCTGCTGAGGGCCGGTGTCGGCCTGTTGTGTCCTCACTGTATGATTAGTGCCCTGTATACAGTGGATGGGTGAAGGTACAGGTGAGGGTGCTGTCACAAAGGGTGCCCAAAGCCCAAGGGCTTACATAGGGCAGACGTTTATTTCTCTTGCATGCAGCTCAGAGGTGAGTGGCCTAGGCCAGCAGGGTGGCTTGGCTGCCTTGTGGCTTCCACCTTGAGGTCCAGGGTCACCATTTCTCAGCCCGCAAGAAGGGGGAGAGGGGAAGTGGAAGGCAAGCAGCTTCCACTTGCACAAGTTTGAAATTGCACAAGTTCAAATTTGGAAATTGCATAATTATGCCCAATCACATCCCATCAGAGGGAGGCTGGGAAATGTAGTCTAGCTGGGCATTCATATTCCTGCTAATATTCTAGGAGAGGGGTGTTCTGTGACTAAAAGGAAGGTGTGGAGGGCGGAGACTGCAGCAGACAGAGCGGCCTGGCTGACCCGGGCTCCGCCCAGCCTAGAGCAGCCCCCACGGTGCAGCTGGGTCCAGACGAGGGCTCCGGCCAGCAGAGCCCACGAGGCTTACTCTCTGTGCCCCTGCAGGCTGCCAGGCGCAGTCGCTGGACCTTGTCTTCATGCTGGACGCCTCAGCCTCAGTGGGGCCCGAGAACTTCGCTCAGATGCAGAGCTTCGTGAGAAACTGTGCCCTCCGGTTTGACGTGAACCCCGACGTGACGCAGGTCGGCCTGGTGGTGTACGGCAGCCGGGTGCAGACCGCCTTCGGGCTGGACACGCATTCCACCCTGGCCGCGGTGCTGTGGGCCATGAGCCAGGCCCCCTACCTGGGTGGGGCGGGCTCGGCCGGCACGGCCCTGCTGCACATCTATGACAAGGTGATGACCGTCCAGAGGGGCGCCCGGCCTGGTGTCCCTAAGGCTGTGGTGATGCTCACAGGTGGGAGGGGGGCGGAGGACGCGGCTGTCCCTGCCCAGAAGCTGAGAAACAATGGCGTCTCCGTCTTGGTCATGGGTGTGGGGCCTGTCCTGAGAGAGGCACTGCGGAGGCTCGCGGGTCCCCGGGACTCCCTGATCCACGTGGCAGCTTACTCAGACCTGCGCTACCACCAGGACCAGCTCATCGAGTGGATATGTGGAGGTGAGTGCGAGAATCCACACCCTCGGGGCTCCCTTCGAGGCACGGCCTCAGTCTGAGCCTTCACGTAGGTCGTTACGAGGACAGCGGCTCTTCCCAGCCACTCGGCACTCACTTTCCCCGAGCCAGGTCCCGTGCTAACAACTCCCAAGCTCCATAAAATCTTGCAGGAGGCCTGTCCGGCCCCCTTTGACATCTAAGGTGCAGAGAATTTAACTAACACAGATAACTCCTTCCCAAACTTGAGAATCTGTGCATTCCATTTAAATGGATGACATTTTTAGATTATCCCCCCACTCCCCCGGCAAGGTAGGGGTATCCTAAAATGAACCTGTCGCTTCAGGGCCAAGGGAGGCACTAAGACGTGTGAGACACTATTCTAGTGGCCTTGCGTCGGCACTGGGCTTATTTAGGGAAGGGGTCTTTGGGTCTGACCCAGGCCGGGCCTGGGGGGCATGTTCTCCATCGCAGAAGCCAAACGGCCCGTCAGCCTGTGCAAGCCCAGCCCGTGCACGAACGAGGGCACCTGCGTCCTGCAGAACGGGAGCTACCGCTGCGAGTGCCGGGACGGCTGGGGGGGCCCCCACTGCGAGAACCGTGAGTGCGGCTCTTGCTCGGGCGCCTGGGCCGGGGGTGGTATCCTGAGTCCTGCCGAGTCACACGAACGCAGCTGCAGGCGGGTTCTGGGGCATTAGCTCAGCAGAAGGAATCAGTTGTTGATTTGTTCACCCACAAAGCAGTTGGTACCTCGTGCATCCCAGACTTTCTTCTAGGTGTGGGGAGTGCAGCAGTATCATGGAGCTTCCATCCCAGTAGGAGACAGATAGTAAATAAGTGCAGCCTGTAGTATACTCCATGGTGCTGATCCTGACAGCTAGGAGGGAGCCCTCCCCGGGCAGGGAACAGGGATGACGACGACGGATGCAGCACAGAGGCAGATGGGCTAATAGGTGTGGTGGGAGCCAGTGGAAGCTCTTTGGTGAGTGTTTCTGTTTGCTCACTGAAATGGGGGGATATGCGGGAACAGTGAGAGGAGATGGGGAGGAGGTGCTGGAGGCTTGAGAGAGAGGATGAGAAGTAACTGTCTAGGAGAGAAGGGGAACAGATTAAGGATGTAGACAGTGATTGTCAGGCAGCATCATGGGCCCACCTGTGGCTTCTGTTCACGAGTTGAAAGTTAGAACAGCCAGAAATCAGAAGACAGTTCCAGTGGGAGCCTTGAGTTTGCAGCCACCAGCAGAGGTTGGCTTCCCAAGGCTGGGGAGTGGATCTGAAGGGGCCCACGAGACTGCCGATCGGCTGAGGGGAGGATGGAGATGCTCCTGCCCTCAGGGTTCACTTCCTTCCCCAGGGGTCTTGAGAGGAGATGCTCCCAAGGCACGTGGCTCCCGCCAGGAGCCCGCAGGAGAACAGGAGTCATGACCCTCCCAGCAACTACAGAGAAGACCTGGGCACCCTGGGAGATGAAAGACACCTGCCCTTGGCAGAGAGTCTGCCTCTGGCTCTGCCCTCTCTTGTTGCTATCCTCACCCCAGAGGATGTCCTGACTGCAGCCATGCTGCTTAGGGACAGTGGGAGCAGCTGCAGGCACCCCGAACGATGATGTTGAAAACCCTCAATGTGTAAGTAAATACTGACTTTCTGTACCTGCTTGTGCCTTGCAGAGGGTATGTCACCTGCCACCTTTCCCCTGAGGGTAAACAGGGGTCCTGGAGACTCCAGAGGAATTTGATGGCCTATTTGAGGTTCACTTTACCCATAGCAAGTGCTGGACAGAATGTTTTTCAGACAGTAATGCCCAGCAAAAGGTATTTACTAGAGCATCCTTTGAACCACTGAGGCGATGGCATTTCAGGATGGAAAAGGGGGCACTTTTCCACTTTCCCAAAGATGTGGGATGCATTAGCTTTGGGTTTGAAGAGGGGCGTGAGTGGCATTTGTGACTTCTGGTCACTGCATCAAGGGCTTGGAAAGGGCCCAGACTGGAATGTGACCAGTTAACCAGCTTGTCTGACAATGGGGGAGGGGCTGAGTGTGCTAACAGCCCAGGTCCTGAGGGGCCCGTGAAATTGGTCTGAGGACTGGGCAGCACCGCCTTGGAGGGGCTTCCTTTTAAAAGAGTCAACTTAGGAGGGGTTAATTATGGGGTGTTTATTGAATTCTTTCCTTACGCTCCTTTTAGTGGGGCAAAGAAAAGTAGAATTTTTAAACAAAGATAGGATAAAGAAATTTATAGAGGTTTTGCTTTTTCAGGTTTACTGAGCTTATGCTGTCTAGGCTTTTGTTTTGCTCTACACCTAGTTTTTAAAGGAATGTTTCGAGAAATATCGTTGGTTACTTATTTAATAGGAATATCTGTACCTATGTGGCAGAGAGGCTTATTTGGAATATTTTCTAGCAAACTGGATACCCCTGCCATATTTAGGAATCAGTTATTCCGCAGGGTCATGTTGTTTAGAGTTGGGTTTTCAGGAGAAATCCACGTGGAGCTCGGACATAAATCCAGAGACTTCATCGTGGTTTTTCTTTATAGATATTTTAACATAATGGTTTATGTATGAAAGTTCAAGGCTACTTTGATAAGTGCTTGTATCACCATGATATTATCAGACATTAAGTCTGGTGTACAGAGCACTGTCGTGGCAGTCAATTTCCTGTCATTTCGCTGTCCTTCATAGAAGGCAACGTCAGGGCAGGATCACACGCCCATCTGGCATGTGCTGATCAGTGATGTGGAAATTACAAGAATCTATTGTCTTTAAATTGATAGCAGTTTAATCATTTTATATTGTAGGTTCTTTGTCTTGTTCAGGGCTGATATGGGGATGACCTATTTGAATTACTTGGACTGAAAAGACACAATAAACCATGGGCCCTGGGCTTACGTAGCACAGGCCTTCGCTGTTTCTTTTTAGGAGCTGGGGCCCCAGCCCTTGAGACTTTTTTTTTTAAACCTTTTGTAGTGAAAGTGCCACTGAATAGTTCAACTTTTTCCAGTGCCATGGCAGAGGGAATTCCCATGTTATGGCCTAACCATCCAAGCCTTTTTCTTTCATTTAAAAGAAATTAGCTTTAATTTTTAGCTTTAATTATACAAGTAATATATAAATTTATTCTCCTTGCAAAAATTAAAACATTGCAGATAGGTCATTAATCTGTTTTCTCTGAATGATCCTAATTGCAGCCATCTTGCTGGATAATCTAGTTCTAATTGCTTCTCTTGCTTTTCTAGAGAAATATCATTTAAAAAATGATGATAGCTTTCTCTTCCTTTTAAAGTTGTATACTACTTCTTTTTCTTGCCTTTTTGCATAGCCTAGGACCTCCAGAATAATACTTCAAAAAGTCATGGTAATGGCAAATCCATATCTGGTTCTTGACTACAGGGACTTTCTCACCATTGTTGTTTTCTGTGGGTTGCTTTGTCAGGTTACCTAGATAACTAGGAGTGTTTATTATGAGTGCTGAGATTTAATCAGTTAATTACCATTTGCATATTTTCATTAAACCATTCTCGACTTTTTGGATAAACTCTATTGGTCATGATACATCTTTCTATAAACCCTGCTAAATTTCATTTGCCAATATTTCAGATTTTTTGTGTGTGTCCAAGATTGAGATTTGGCTTTTTCTCTTGCAATATGTGTTGACCTTTTGGTATCAGAGCTACAGTGACTTTAAATGGAGAACACGTATTTCTCAAACTTTCACTATGCTATATTCACAGTATTTTCTTGTTATTTAGTCAGTATCTGTACTTAAGGCCTTCTTTTCAGTTCTGCTATCTTATATTTCCTTAGGTTGCCTTTTTTATTGTATTAGTCTTTTCAATGAACCAGATTTTGGTTTTGTCATTTTTTTAATAAACACATTTGTGCCTTATTTACTACTTAGGTGGCCCTCTAAGTATTGCTGTTTCTTTTTTTCCCCAGGAAATATTTAGGAGTGAAACTTAACATCTACAAGTATTGATACTCAATCACCTGTGTATGATCAGTTTCTGCAGATGTTTCCTGTGTATTTGGTACACTGTTAATTATACAGTTGACCCTTGAACAATGCAGAGGTTGGGGCACTGATGCCCTGGGTAGTCAAAAATCCATGTATAACTTTTAACTACTAATATTAATAGCCTACCCTTGACCGGAAGCCCTCCTGAAAATAGAAAGTTAATTAACACATATTTTGTATGTTCTATGTATTGTATATTCTTAAAAAGCTAAAGAAAAAAATGTTAAGAAAAACATAATATTTACTATTAAGTGGTAGTGGATCATCATAAAGGCCATCATCTTTGAGTAGGCTGAGGAGCAGGAGGAAGAGAAGGGGTTGGTCTTGCTGTCTCAAGGGTGGGAGAGGTGGAAGAAAATCTGCATATAACTAGCCCCACCCACCCCCCTGCACAGTTCAAACTCCTATTGTTCAAGGGCCAACTAAACATCTTCTTTCAGCTTATCTTTGTTACTTGATTTAAAGTCTTTTGCTTAGGCTACTGCCTTATAGTTCTACCAGGCTTCACTGCATATATTTTGAAGTTCAGTGTGTAAATAACCAAGACATTCTCTCCCCCTTGAGATAAAAATCGACCAGGCCCCACCCCAAGTTATTCCATGAAATACAAGGAAAACCCAAGATACAGTGAACATTTTATTAAAAAAAAAATCTAACTCACCACTTGGTAGAAGGTCACCAAGTGTTTATGACAAAGGAAATAAATGCCCTGGGATTAGAAAGACAATAAGAATAAAAAAGATCTTTAGTTCTCAGGAACCAATGTTAGAGAACTCTGATTCAGAACCCCCCAAAATGAGGCAGAGATGATAGATGAAATGTTTCAACCTGTGTTAAAAAAACAATGCCATCAGAGGAGAAGACAGGGCAGCACAAGGAACAGCACTGCCAGTTTTAAGAGAAGAGGGAGACCATTAATCGGAGACTAAAAAGCATTGTTAAATAACTCTTCCCTTAAAAATGGCCTGGCCACAGGACTGAATCTGTAAACACAGAGTAATTTTCCCCCCATGGTAATGTAAAAAATCAGTTAAATCTCAAAAGACACTTTTCACTGTTCTAAATAGGATTTTAAACTTTTTTCCCTACATAATACAGCATCAAAAGGCAGTTGATTCAGGCCTGCCTTGGACTGGGAAAAAAATCCTTAACTTAGTGGGGTCAGTGCCTTAGCTTGGTCCCAAATATTTCCCCCAGTACTGTTTCTTGCAACTCATAGATGGTTTTACACAGGTGATGTCAATGCTATTTAAAAATCACCGAAGACCGAGTCAGGCCTGCCAATATTGGAGAGAACAAATTGGAAGGCAAGGGCAGTTCAACCCTCAGCACTGCTAAGAGATGACAGTCAGGAGTTTAGGTCTTCCCACTCACCAAAGCCACGTGACCCACAGGACAGGGCCCTGTCCTTTTGATTTCTCTTCCAATGTCTAAACAACATCACAAGGTTTCCATTACTTAAAAATCTTGATAAAGCAATTGATGAAAACTTCCAAAAAGAAACACAGAATTATCCCTAAATACAACAATGTCTTGTTTATACCCAATAGACTTAGGTCTCCAAAGAAGCCGCCTTTTTTTGTTGTATTGTGTCCTTTAGCTCTGAAAAGGGACAGAGCCTCCTCTTAGCCAAAGCTCTCCATTCACAGTACCTCAGTCCTTTTTCTTCTAAAGAGACTCACCCTTTCGCAGACTTGCTGCTTTAACGACACAGGATTGTCACCAAGGTCCGCATTGACACGAGAGTCTTGCGCTGAAGCTGGTTTCCTAACTTGCTCCTTTCTTCTCCCATTCCTAGGGTACCATTCAAATACCAACACCCCCCCCATAAAAAAGTGAGGTTAGTTATCCTCTGTAGCAATCTTTATATACATAAAAAAATATTTTAAGCACAGAAGCAGTTAGGAATAGAGGTGACATATATTTCAAACCCTGTGTGGTCACTGCCGCTTGGAGCATCTATTCAGAGATTTTGAGGCTGTGGCATAGCAGAGAGTGCTGTGAGCGATTAGTGATGTCTGCCACGGCTGCATGGGAGCAGTAGCTCTGGGGCTTGCATGGATTCAATAGTTAGCCATTGGTGTGGGCACCTGCCAACGTCTCCTACAGGTAAGCAGGATAGGAATGAAGAGCAGAGTTTGCCAAAAACAAAGGCAGCCCTAGGCATGTTCTTTAACGTACAAATGAGTAAATGAGTAAAGGATTAATAACACTTTTTATCTAGCCCTTGGGGGAACCCAGTCATGGCATGCATTCCTTGTTCACACCTTGCTGAGCCTTTGGCCACTAGCCAGCGGGGTGACTTTAGGCAAACCACGTCGCCTGTCTCAATCTGTTTTAGTTTTAATGGTAGAAGCCCTTTGGAGTCGCTGACTTTGATTTGAAAACTGCTCAGTCACAGTCTGTCCCCAAGCTGCAGCTGTCCCCCGGAATCTACCGATAACTGCGTGGTAGGCAGGTCAAGGACTCCAGCGTCCTCAGGCTTACTGGTAAGAACACTCGAACCTGAAAGTGTTTTGGGACTGACCAACCAGAAAGTACAAGGGCCTTGGTCAGTGCCAAAGGCAGAGTGAAGCCGGCCACTTCCTGCTGAGAGCTGAGCCCTCACTCAGAGCTGGCACCTAACGCTGCAAAGCGCTGCCCAGGTCAGAAGAGGGGCCCCCGTCTTAGGGACGGTTCCGCAGGCCCTGCAGGAGGCTGGGCGTGACCACTTACCTTGGCCTTCTGGAGGACGGTGCCTTTGCCTGTGACCATGACTGAGAGAGGCCTGTTCTTGAGGGTGGTTGCAGAGTTGACTGGGGTACAGTCCGGGGTGGGGGTGGGGGTGGCAGCTTTAGGCTGTGGTTACAGGAGAAGAGCACAGGCTGAGTCAAGGGGCTGGAGACCTGACCCACCTCCCCCGGCAGCATCCAGGAGGCCCCGTACTCACACGGGGGCTCACATTCTCCAGGTGGGTGGTGTCCACAGTGGTGCCCAGCGTCACAGGCCCTGCCTCAGCCTTCTTCAGGTTGTCCTTCACCTCCACGATGTTGAGCTCCAGGTCCACACGCCTGCTCTCCTCGACCCGGCACTCCTCGTCTACCTCCCTCAGCTTCTGCTCCAGGCTGGCCAGGACCCCCTTGTCTGGAGAGAGAAGCCAGCCGCGTAGAACGGCATTTCAGCCAAGGCCAGGGAGCCCTGCTGGGTGGAGGCAGGGTTTACGCACACACCCCGCCAGAGAAGGACCCCAGGGAGATGTGGACCCCAAGTCTGGCCCCAATACCCAGAGCCAGGATGGGCCTTTCTATGTGCAGCAGGCAGCCTCGAAGCCCAAGACCCACATCAGCAATTCTTCAAGGACGGGGAGGGCATGAGTCTGAGGCCTGAGTACCTTCTGGTAGGTTCTCAGAGGCTCTCTCGATTATTTTGCTATCTGCTATTTTGACAATGACCCAAAAGGATGAGGGAGGCTTGGTCTGTCTGCCCCACGTGGCTCCCACATCTCTCTGCCCTGCTTTATGCTTCTCCTCTTAACCCTGGGGTTCTCGAGTGGGGACCGCACACCAAGAACGGTGGCCTACCGCTAGTGAAAAGTGTCCCACACACCGTCCCCAGCACAGGTCAACCACCCAAAAAACTTAAGTACTGTTTCCAAGCTGTATGGTAAATAATCATCTGTCAGAGGACAAGCAATAACAGGAGTCACTGTGCAAGAATTCATAGATGCTACTGAAGATCGTCTCAAAGAAAAATTCACGCAGAAAAAGTTGAGAAAATGTGTTGGTATTTTGGGGATTGAAGTTAAAAAAATACAGTTTCTATGCAGTGGTCAGTATCAATACTTGAGGATCACTTTCTTATCTGTGACTTATTAGCCCAGGATCTACAGGGCTTATTTGCCAGGAGAATAAGCTATAGTGAAAATTGTCTTCTCCCACCTAGAATATCCACCTAGGAGAGAGAGGGCTGGGAATCTCCCCTTCCTTCCTCATAGTCCCGGCTCCACGCTTCCAGGGTTTCCAAGGATTATCACAGAGGAGTCTCTGGTCACCTCTGTCAGCTCACATTCCCCCCTCCAGTCTTGCTGGATGGAAAGGAAGCCCAGCTCCTGTCTCCCCGTCCCATACCTCTGAGCACTGGCAACGTCCTAGGCCGCCAAACCCTCAGAACCAGAGGGTGCTCGCGTACGAAGACAGAAAGCAGGTTGGGGGAAAGGAGGAGTGACTGCTGACAGGTGACGAGGTTTCTTTGGGGTTCTAAAATTGATTGTGGATAACTGTGAATATACTAAAAACAATTGATTTGTGCACTTTAAATGAGTCAGTTGGATTATGTCTCAATAAAGCTGTTATTAAAAAAAAAACCAGTGGGCGACTCCAGGCCGGGCACGGTGGCTCACGCCTGTAATCCTAGCACTCTGGGAGGCCCAGACAGGTGGATCACTCAAGGTCAGGAGTTCGAGACAAGCCTGAGCAAGAGCGAGACCCCATCTCTACCGAAAAAAATAGAAAGAAATGATCTGGACAACTAAAAATATAAATATATAGAGAAAAAATTAGCCAGGCATGGTGGCACATGCCTGTAGTCCCAGCTACTCGGGAGGCTGAGGCAGAAGGATTGCTTGAGGCCAGGAGTTTGAGGTTGCTGTGAGCTAGACGCCACGGCACTCACTCTAGCCAGGGCAACAAAGCGAGACTCTGTCTCAAAAAAAAAAACAAAAACAAAAAGAAACAGTGGGCAACTCTGTACCCTCAAGACCTTCCTTCGCTAAACAGCTGACTTTGTCCCCTAGCCTGTTCCACCAATTTCACTTGTTCATGCAACTCTGCAGTTTTAATATTAAATGACCACAAAGTTACTCTGTGGAAACTAAGCCAAGTGCTTCAGAAAGGCTCTAAAAGAGGCCAGTTGCTATGAGGATGATTTGGACAATGATCTAGAAAGGACTCAGGTTTCTTGGCAAGTGTCTTAAGTTTTTGTTCACTTTAAAGAAAGCCTGGAAACGAAGGATGATCACAGGTGTAGTTAATGCAGGAAGGATGGCCTAGGACTCCGGTCAGCTGACCCAGAGCTCAGAACATCTGCAGTGCCAGGCTGTGGCACTATGTCAAAAGATGGGCCAAGGAATATGCATTTAAGTGAAAATAAAACATTTAAGGCCTAAGCATAATTTTTAAAGATCTCCACCTTGAACTAGCTTTCTCAACCACCCGCTGCTCCTGTTGCCATCCCGTCAGAGGGTCTCTGTACAGGACAGCAACCTTCCAGACAGGACTAGGGGAGAGAGACCACAGGGAGCACCCGCCTAGGCCAGACGTTGAGAGGGGAAGGCGCTCAGGTCAGGAAGGCAGGTGACGGATCCAGAGTCTTCCCTCAGCCCGTGCCCACGCGTGCCCCTGACATACAGGCCAGTGGGAAGGCCCTTACCTGTACATTTCAACAGGGTCTCTTTGAGTTCCCGTTTCTCTTTCCGGAGCTGAGCCAGGTGCCCCCGGATTTCTTCCTTCTTCTTCTCGAGCCTCTCCTTCTCCTCTGTGTACCGCTTCACCTCGGCTTCTGTCCGATTCTTGCCGAGTTTGATCTCTACAGACCCAGAGAGGGGAAGCCCAGGTCAGCCAGGGGCCGCCCCCAACCCTCTCCCCAGGCTCGGAACCTGGGGCTTTGGCACAAAATCAAAGCTGGATACCAGGTCAGCCTAGCAGGGACAAGAAAGGAAACTGGGCCTACACTTTCTTTGCTGTGTGACCCTGGGCGAGTCCCTCCCCCTCTCTGAACCTCTGTGTCCTCATCTAAAAAGAAAGGAATCAGGCCAACTTCTCCAAACCACATCCCAGATGGTCAGCTCCTATCTAGCATGAGCACCTGCAGCGGGCACCCTCAACCTGTCCTTCACAGGCGGGCTGGCGCCAGCGGGGGTGGCCACCACGGTGTCGGGGCAGCTCGACGGGAAGGAGATTTTCTGCTGTTCAGTCTGGATTTTGACTGTGGTGTTTCTCGGGGAAGCCTCCTGGGGCTCCGGGCTGTCCAGCTGCCTCTGCTTTGGGAGAAAGCACACGTGACTCAGCCAGCCGGAGGGGCACGGGAAGGTGGTCCTGCTCATGTGCTGGGGGACGGCCTGTACCTGTTCCCCCGGGGTCTCTGGAGACTTCAAGCAGGGCTCATCTGGAGTGGGGCCTGGGCCTGGGTCTGCAGGGACGGCCTCGGGCAGACCGTCCGGGTGGGGCGCCGGCGGGGAAGAGCCCTGGGCCTGAGCACCGCCGGGTCCGTGCAGAAAGGACTTGACAGGCGTGAGGTCCAGGTACACTCGGTCGGGCTCACTCTCGCCTGGGGCGTCTGCAGCAGGGGTGGCTTCCTCAGCGGGCTCCGCCTGCAGGAGAGAGTGGGGGGCAGGCACCACTACCTCCAGTCCTTTGGCTGTGGAAGGGCACCAGCTCCTGGCCCCACCGGTGTTGGAGTCCCCAGAGAGCTCTCTCCCTCCTGGGGGAGCCACCTGTTGGGTCCTGGATATGCCACTCAAGAGGTGGGTGACCCAGGACATAATACTTAACTTCCCTGGACCTTATTTCATCATCTGTAAAGAGGAAACAGCAGTACCTTCCCATAGAGTGGCTGACATTGAAGGAGCTAATCTACCCGAAGCCCTTAGCTCAGCAGAGTTCAACGTCCAGCACGTGGAACCTGCCATCAGTATGGTCATTGCACCTCAACTATCAGTTTGGACCTCAAAGGCTAATGGTGTCACTGTTCCCAATCCCGACACCACACCCCCCACACCTAGCACTGACCAGGGCAGTTAACCAGCTGTTCTATCTAGATAAGTCCCCAAGCCAGGCACGTGCGTGGCGTCCCATGTGAAAGACAGCCCTGTTGCACCTAGGCATCTGCGCCGATGGCCCGCCCGGTAGGTGACTCGGAACCCACTCTTCTTAGGAACAATCTAGCGATCTCCGGGGTCCAGGCACCGAGGTTTGGCAGGGGTGGGGGTGGACAGGACGGCCTGAGGCCACCATCTGGCCGTGTCCTTACCGCCACCGTCAGCTCCGACAGCTCCACATCGTCGTAGAGCTCCTCCTGGCGGTCCTGGCTGGGCAGGCCGTCGATGTAAGTGTTGGGCTCTGAGAACTTTCTCTGCATGAGTCTGGAAGACACGGCGAGACACGGCACGCATGAAGCACGCGGGACAGCGAGGCGGAGGCACCGGCCTCACGACGACGGGTGATGCTGCAGAGATCTGGGGACCGACCCCTACCTGCTGCATATCTGGGGGCATCTCCTCCCTCGTCTCCCAGTGCCTTCTTCCTGGAACTCTCGGTTCCAGATTTTTCTCCCAGGAAAACAAACTGCCCTGCCCCATCGCCCTCCTCTTAGGCTCCTTTGCCATCTTCTCCCCCGACTCCTCCCTTCTAGGATCTCCCTCCAACACCGACAAGAAAAATCCTTCCCATTTCGCCTTTGCGATACACTTGGGGCAGCACAGACCAGAGGTGGCCCAATTTGTGCATAAGGTGGCAGATTCCATTTCAGTGGCCTGGCCGGCTCCCTCCGGTACTGCTGTGTCCCCTGGCCTGGGAACATGTCTCCCAGGGCCCCAGCTCACTCTTCTAGAAAGCAGAAGTCCCACCCCTGCCCTGCTTCTTCCAGGGTGTGCTGGGGACCCGGTGAGAGGTCATGGGAAGTGCCAAATTGACAGGAAGGACAAGTAGAAGGCCAGGAAAGGTGACAACTCTGTCCTAAAGGAGCTGGAGAGCCCAGGACACTGCAGCCACCCCTGGGGCCGAGGGCCTGCCCAGCTCCTGGCTCTTAGCTCTATATCTTCCTGCTGTTGGGCAGAGCAGGGCCGAACCCTGTGCGCTGGGCTGCCATCCTGCTCCGGCTGACCACCAGGGGCAGCATGGCTGGGAACAGAGGCCCTCTGATACTCACAAGAGAGAGTTTTTGGCCGCACTCACGATACAGGAAATCCTGTTGGCATCCACGTAGTCATAGGTGAACTCTTCTGGGTCTGTCTTGGAGCCGGACTCAGAGAGCAGGAGGCCTAGCCAGTGGCCCATTTCCTCGGAAGACTTGGCCTGCAGGGAGGCCAAGAGAGACATGAGCAGACCCGGGTGTGCAGCCTTTCCCCACCGGGCCATGACAACACCCCGCCCCAGTCCCCACCTTGACAGGCCTCTGCGACAACCTGGAGCCATGCTCCCTCCTGTTCACCAGCATATTCTGTCCCTCAGTGACCCCAAATAACTTCCTGTCAGGGACATCTTGATGCTGCCTCAATGATGCTGTGGACATTTGTCCACAAGTGTCACATGTGATTTATATATATGTGTCTCTAGAAGACCATAATGATTATTAGTTATCACCAGGTGATCTCTATTAAAAATTAAAGTGGGGGCCAGGCTCAGTGGCTCATGCTTGTAATCCTAGCACTTTGGGATTGTTCAAGACCAGCCTGAGCAACACAGCAAGACCCCCGTCTCTACAAAAAAAAATAGGAAAATTAGCCAGGCATCGTGGTGCGCACCTGTAGTCCCAGCTACCTGGGAGGCTGAGGCAGGATCACTTGAGCCCAGGAGTTTGAGGTTGCGGTGAGCTATGAAACCACTGTACTCTAGCCTGGGAGACAGAGAAAGACCCTATCTCAAAAAAAAAAAAATATTGGCTAATTTTTCTATTTTTTGTAGAGATGGTGTCTCGCTGTGTTGCTCAAGCTGGTCTTGAACTCCTGGCCTCCCAAAGTGCTGAGATTACAGGCATGAGCCACTGCGCCTGGCCCACGATGCATTCTCATCAAATACGTACACTGGGTACTTCTATTAAAATGTCAACATTTTTTTTGCCCTTATGTTGAGACAAAAATGGTAATTCTATAAAAGCTACAGGTTTGTTTGCACGAGGAAAACAGCTACCCCTCTGGCATTATACCCCATAGCTCTACCCCTCTGTGGCTACATTCTCCTAATCAGAGAGGTAGTGATTAAGCGGAATTTGACAGTTCATTGGTTTCCTTTTCCCCGCTTGGTTTCAACTTGATTTCTCAATGCAGCTGTTCGAGGGCATCCTCTAGTTCAGGTTGCCACACTTCTGCCCTGGGCAGCAGTGACAGCTTCCGAGCAGGTCTCATTTTGCCACTTCTTCCATCTGTCCCCCACCCCGTAGCAGGAGGAAGTGTCTCAAAACCCAACTCTGAGCACATCACTCTCCCTTAATTGGGTAATTAGCTGAATAACATTGCACTGTCAAACTAGGATGTAAGTTCCATGAGGACAGGGGGGCTATATCTCTCTTGTCCACCGTGTTATTGTCCTGAGGAGACACCTGCCTACGGCAGACAGTGAATGGATGAGTGAACACAAGCTGGTCCCTGGGAAGCAACTGCGATGTGGGTCTGTAGCCACCAGAGGGCAGTATTGGAGCAAAGTTTGGATGACGACCCTGGGTAAAGGCTAAGTTAGCAGGAGTTAAGGGCAAGTGTGTGCTTTTGTGCATACAAAGGATCCGGACTCCGCCTGCCCCAGGCTGCAAGGCATTATGTCACCTCTTATTTTTGTAAATGTAACATCACATCAAACAGGGTGGGGAGTGGGAGGAATGTAATTGTATCACAAAGCTAATTCTTCCCCAGATAAGCCCTAACAGTCGTCATTTTTGTGCACTGGGCCCAGAGGCTCTCCCAGCTGGTGACACACACACCAAACGGCACCCACTTTGAATCCCTGGTTGCTTTTCCAGCGGCTCCGGGAGCTATAAATACTCTTTCTGCCCTAAGTGCAGGAAGTAGCTCATTGTCCCGCTCCTATAACACAACCACCCTGAGGTCAGAAAAGGAATGGAAATTTTAAAAAATGCGAACAATCTCAGGCAAAGGAAGTAAAAATAACGTGCGGTGACATTGATTCTCCCTTGGTAGGATTACAGTCCTGGAGACTGGCAGCAAAATAGCTGTGACCGCCACACCCTGGCTGCCCTGTTGCCGCCCCGCAGGCCGCGGTACCTCGAGCTTGGCCAGCTCCTCGCCCTTGTGGAGGATGCGGAAGGAATAGAGGTGGTCAGGGCTCGGGTCCGGGACCACCTCACAGCCCAGCAGGCTGAGGGGCTGCTGGGCCACCTTGCTCCGGTTCCGGTCCTGGTAGAAGTGCAGGTGACTGTCCCTGACGGAGCACCAGCGAGACTTCCACTGGCTGTTCACCAGCACGTTCAGGTAACCTGCGGGAGGAGATGCAGGTGTGGAGGGGACGCTGGAGGGGATGCACCCGCCGGAGGGGATACGCTGGCAGGAGACCATGGGTGCCGCAGGGTGTCCAAGGCTGGCATCACTTCTGGGCCTCCTGAGAGTCTGCCCTGGAATCTCAGCGTCAGAACCGGGCATGCCTTTCATGTATCACGGAGGCTGTAAATCTCATAGTACCTTTATCCCCCATAGTGTCAGCAGCTAGGCCCTTTGAAGGTGGCAGCATGCTGCCTGGTTTGGGGCAGACGTATGTCCAGGGGGAAGTGAGCTGTGTCCTCCGTCAGACCAGGCCTGGCACGTGCACAGGACAGAGGCTCCCCCTCCTGCCTCTGCTTGCCCAGCCCGAGTCTCTCCTTGCTGCAGGTTCAATCCTGTTGCCTCTGCAGCCTTCCCACTGCTGGGCCCTCCAGACTCAGCCTGAAGTGCCCAACTCCTCCCCCCCTCCCAGATGCAGCCGCTCAAGGACCTGCCCTGGCTGGGTCCTGACTCCTGGCTCTGCCTCCTGTGCCAACACTGGAAGCCTGATGCAGTGGGACTCTGCTTCCATGCTGGCCTCCCCAGCCGGACACAGTGCTCTCCTTGAGGGCAGGAACGGTGCCGTTCCTCTCCAGGGCCCAGGGTCTGCGGCCCTCTGGCCTCTTCCCCATGGTCTCCCTGTTTCTCTGTGGCCTGCAAAGGCTGCCAGCATCAGGGTGCATACACCATGCCATCCTCTGTTGTTCCCAAGGAGAAGACAAGCCTCCCTGCCCTGTTGGAGGAACACTTACTGAGCTCACATCTCACACCAAGCACGGCATTATCCCTGGGCTACAAAGATGAGTAAAATCCAGGCTTCGGGCCCCTCTGCACACTGTGTGTGGGCTGCCCACTCTCTGCGCTGCTTGCCTTCCCAGGGGCACTGGCTTACAACGTGGGTACTTTCTCCATCCTAAGACTGGAAGCTGTCCTGACCCAGGCCACAGGGTGAAAGTGCACTGCCACCTTCCTGCCCAGCCCAGCTGGACACATGGTGGGGATCAAGCATATCTCCCAGCCACATTAACATCACATCACAGGTGCAAAGTGGAAGAATTAGAGACCAGGACCAAGGAACTCTGGCCTATCTGGGCAGATGCCACACACGCCCATCACAATCCTCTGGACCAAAGGGGTCCACAGAGGTGGGAGCTCAGACCGTGAGCACCCCAAGTCCCGGGAAGGAGAGTCACTGTGTTCTCTCACCCTTCCCCCATCCCAGGGGACGGGAGCATTCTGAGCTGCTGAGCAGACTCCCAGCCACGTCTCCGTGACAGCGACTCACTGGGACCAGGCTTCTGTGCCAAATGTCCTGTCCTCCAAGGCTGCAGGGGCCGGTGGAGCCAGCCACTGCCCAGCGCCCTGGCCAGAGAGCAGGAGGCTCCAAAGATCAGGCCTTTTCTGCTGCCTGCCCATCCCACCCCGGCCTCTCTGGCAGCCTCAGAGAACAAGAGAACTTAACTGGAACTCAGGAAAAGAGCCCAGGGATGGGACATGGGCTCCATGAGGAAGAAGAAAATGCCTGAAGGTGAACAGTAATGGCCTTTAGGCCCCGGGTGGTGGGGGTGGCAGCAATGAGCTCCTCACCCGAGGACATTTCCCAGGGAATTGCCTATCTCCTCTCCTGGCCTGTTTCCCCAAGTATGAGCGAGGGCATAGAGACGACCTCTAAGAGCTTACCAGCACCTCTACACCTCTGTGCCTCAACATGGGGTTCTTCCTGTCCCCTATATAGGTCATGCTCCGGCCCTCGGGTCCCATCCCGGCCTGTTCAGCTCCCACCCATCCTTCAAGACTCAGGTCCAGGAAGCCACCTCTGACCACAGAGCAGGAAAGGTTCTTTCTGTCCCCGAGTCTTAGAGCTACAAAGATGGCACAGCAAGCACTCACGGGTGTAGAGCCGTCATCTCCCTTGGGCTGTGAGATCTCAGTGCTGTGCCTGCCCTCGGTTCGATCCCCTTTTCCTAACATGCTGCCCACCGTACTCCATAAATACAGATTGAGTGAACATCATTTTCAAAAGAAACACTAGGAGGACACCAGTGAGTTACCCTCCACTCCCACAAAGGACCCAACGTTGCAGCAAGAGTCTGGTTAGGCGTAAAGAACTACCCGCGGTGAAATCAAACAGGACCCCGAGGGCTCCGCGCTGTCCTCCGTCCTAGAGGTGTTTAAAGCGAGACCTGAAATGCTCTGCCTGTGCGGCCCGCGCTCGCCTCCCTGGAGACCGGCTCCGGCCCAGTGAACGAGCCCTCTGGCCCCCGGGGTGGCTGAGATTCTTACTGGACGTCTCGAGGGACCTCTCTGGAGGCTCCAGCGAGGTGGACTTCTTCCTCCCCAGGTTCATTAGGTGGCTCAGTTTGAGGCCAGCTGAACATTTCTTCTTGACTGTCAAGATGAGAGAGAAAGAGCTGGTACTGCACACTGTCCACCCACATGCCCACAAGAGGTGGAAAAAATAGCAAACCCACCCCCTGACATGCACCTATTCCTCCTCCTACACACATACATGCACATGTGTGTGCGCACACAGTCTGCTCCCCAAACCAGGGTCCTCAGGCCAGAGTCAGGAGTCTCCAAAGCCGCACACTCAAGAGGGGTACACAGACTTCCTACAGAATATGTAACCACAGAGACTCTTTACGGACTGTACTGGCTCAAAGGGATTTGAAATAGGATAGGTGAAGAAGAAGAGATGGGAGAATATGCTATCCCCGGAATTTCATGAAACTTCACTTCGATTTGGCCATCTCTCCCTTTTCCCTGGATCTATCAGCTGTCGTATTTCCAAGTACTTTATTCACTGGAGGCTGAGGTAGAATCAGCTGCTCAAACCCATCAGGGTTGAGCCAGACATCCAAATCTCTCACCCGGGAACGCCACCTCCCTCCCTGGCTGTGACAGGGAGAGCCATGGTGCGGTTACCGTCTTTGGTTTCTGGGACCTCTGGGTGGCCATCCGTGGAGCTCCCATACTCTGAGGCTGACAGGTACTTCTCAGCTATATCGGGCTGTGGACAAGAGAAGAATGGGTGGGGATTGCTGGCTGGGAAGAGTTACCACAGGGACTACAAGTTTAGGGGAAGTAATAGATGGCTCTTAGGTATAGCCCAGAGGTCCCTGACCAAACCCCCAAGAGCCACCCAAACAGCAGGTAGGACATCGGCCCAGCTTCCATCTGGGGCTCTGTGGAACCCCTGCCCTCACCCTCCAGGCCTGAGGTCCCCTGCCCCGGCCCAGAGCACCTTCCCCATCCTTCTTCACAAGCTCTCTGAAGGCTGCTCTACCTGATGCGACCATGGCCCGCAGCCAGTGGGAGGGGCAGACAGACAGCCAGGGGTGGCCCTAGAGCCTGCATCCCTAATGAAGTCGACTGTCAAGTGGGAACCACCCATCCCGGGAGGGGAGCACAGTCTTTAAGAGCTGGCAGCACTAGCAACACCTCCGGCTTCAGAGAAGAGCTGGCGGTCTGCACCCCCGCAGGGAGCATTCTGCAGCCGGTGTCCGAGTTCACTGAGCCCCTCTGAGCCTCACTCTATGTGTGTCACACAGGGATGATGTCCCAGTGTGTAGTCACAGTGGTCTTGGAGACTAGAGCTAATCCCTAGAAAAGCGTAGCCGCCGCTGCTGCTAGAATGTGCAGCATTCGGGATGTTCCAGTCGAGCCTCTTCTAGAGAAGTGCCTACTCCAGACCTCTAGAAACGAGCTGACCAGCTCCCAAGCAACAGGGCCAGCCTCAGACAGGGTCTAGGGGCGGCAGTCCCTGGCCAGGGAGGCACTGCGCACTGAGTCTTTCAGGGGAGCTCTTGTTTCACACCCCAACGTGAAGAAAACCCAAATTCACTCCAACTTTTCTATTCTTGTCAGTGGCCAAAGAATGAATGAGACGATGAAAGCATCAGCTCTTCTTAAGTTCTTCGGGAAGGGTGATGGCTACTTCTCCACGTGGGATGGTCCATGCCCTCCTGGAGAACAAACGACCTCCTCCCTGCTCAAGCCCTCTGCGTCCCTCTTGCTTTCCTCCCTGCCAGGGGTGGGGACCTCCGGATGAGACCCTCTTGCTGCTCTGGCACGCCCAGGCTTCAGGGTACTTATCTGCAGATCCTCAGGGACATGACACATGACCCCACAGGTGACGATCCTCCCCTTGGCCAGCACCCAGCCCAACTTCCTTGACCTTGACTCTTAAGGTCAAAGCTCCATGCAGATGAGCACTAGAGCCCTTTGGTTGGGGTCAGCATTGAGACAGTTGCCCCCCGCCCCCAGAGGCCCTACAGGGGAGGGGAAGGAAGAGCCTCATGAACCAAATCTTCCTGCCTGACAATGCAGCCAAAGGTGCTTTCGTTCCAATAAAGCTTCCCTCTCCAGCGAGAAGATATTTTAGGTCTGTATTCATTTCATCTGTTTTCCTGCCAAGCTAAAGTTACTGCGCTTATCCAAGCATTGTATGTTTCTTATTAATTGGGCTGAGATACAAAAACAAAGCTCCCAGTTTTACACTTTTAAAGAAAAACACGGAAGCGGACCCTCCCCCCAGGCAGGGTGGGAGCTTACTTTCTGACAGTTAAGGCGCTGGGCATCGGGGGTGTACTGGTTTCCCTCCGACGCTCCTTCGGACGGCAGGCCGCTCACCTCCTGGATGACCTGCGTGAGAGGACAGCTGTGAGCAGAGGCCAAGGTCCCCGTGAGGCCCTCTGGGCTGCACTGCAAGCCAGACCGAAGTCGGAGCCCGTCCGGGTCAGGGAAGGGCGGGCGGAGGTGGGAGAGAAGATGTTCTATTTCCAAGGAACAGAAACCCACCCCCACTTCAGCCCCTGGCCTGCATGTGGCCTGGACACAGCTGGGGGCAGGCTTGCGTGGGGAGGGCTTGTTGCTTAGGCCCCTTCCTGCAGGCCCCCGTGGGTTTGGGGCAGGAGAAGGGCCTTTGCAGCAAAGCCCGAAGATGCCCAGAGCAGTCCCCCATTGGCTGCGCGGGCCCCCTTCCTGCCGCCATGCGGGGCCGGGGTGCTGTTCTCTTGCGGGTGTGATGAGCAACTGCACTCGCTCGATGGTCCCCTGGCTTTTCAGGGGCTGTGTGACCCTCTGCAGAGCCTCCGTGCTGCCTGGGGGGCCTGCAGACTGCCGGGAACTGACACCTGGCTCCCCAGAACTGCCTGCCACCCTCCAGCCACGCTCCTCCAGGGAGGAGCCTGTTAACTGGCCCGGGCCTGGGCTGGGGCAAGGCAGAAAGGGAGCAGTGGGAATTCCCGGGGCACCCGCAGACACACAGCCGCGCCAGAAGCCCCGTGAAGGTGCAGAATTAGCAAGAGTAACGTCAGAGATCCTCCTTTTTCAGTCTCTGCCTAGAGCAGTTTGTGAAAATGGGTTTGACATCACAAGAGCCAAAGAACAGAGGAGGAAAAGCTATGGGGAAGGGGAAACTTCAGGCATTTCTCCCTTCTTCAGTTGGCTCCAGGTCAGGACCACGGTCCACTCTGAATATGCAACATCATGTCACGGGAAGGGCACAGATGCTGGAGTCGGCACATCGGTGGTGTGGCCGTCGGCCTAAGCCTCAGTCACCGCATCTGTAAGCTGGGACAACGCCTATGCCACAGGGCAGCTGTGAGGACTCCTGCAAAGAGTGCCCAGCACAGGGCAGGCACATCCATTGCTGTCCCTATTAGCTTGAGCCTAAATACAAGGATGTCCCTATCCAGGGGAAGCACCACTGAGCCAGGAGCTCAGGCCCAAGGGTGTGGGGCTTTCTGCTTCCCCGGAGAAGACCTGCCTGTGCCTTCCTTTCCTGGGACCCTTGCCCCACAGTCAGCACCTGTCATTTACTACCATACACCTGTCTCCCTCTGGGCACAGATGCAGGACTATGCAGAATTGGGACACAGAGGCGAAGGCAGGCAGGGAGGTTTGACAAGCCCCGTGCAACTAGGCGGTGAGCCCACTGAGCAGGCTGCCCAGACCCAGCAGACTGCAAGAGCGGCGGCTTCTCGGAGCAGGCGCTTGCAGCCGAGTCCTCCCCTGTGCTCGTCTGACCAGGCGGAAAAGGGCCTCTCTGTGAAAGCTGGACACAGAGAGGCTGTCCCTCTGAAAGCGTTCTTGTCTTTGAAACCACCAGCAGAGGCTACGGGGGCTCAGGAAGAGGGTGTTGAGTGTTTGGGGAGGGAGGCTGGGGCGTTAGGGGAAGGACAGGTGGGTCTGAGCAGTCCGAGGAACAGCGCTGGGAACGGAGCACGAGAGGCAGGTGTGTGTTGCGTGTGCATATATGTATGCAAATGTGTACATGCGTTGCATATGTACATATACATGCAAATGTGTGCACACGTGTGTATGCAAGTGTGTGTGCACAGTGGGTGAGGACGGGGGGGTTGGCACAGACACAGGAGACTGAGGCAAGAGAAGAGAGTTAAAAACCAAACCAGCAGCCCAGAGCCCTGGACCCTAGTCAGCTCTGCAGCCCAGGACAAGCTGCTCACTCTCTCTGGGCCACAGTGGTCTCATCTGTACTATCTGAGTTTCGTGGAGCACTCAGTATATACCAGGCACAATGCTAAGTACTTTGTGTGCATTAAAGGAACCATTCCCAGATCACTCATCTAAAAAGAGGTGAAGCCAGGATTTGAACCCAGAGCCCTGGCTCTTAACTGCCCAGGCTTGGTCTTTCAGAGCTTGTTAGCTCTCTCAGGAACGCCACATGGGGATCTGTGAGGCTCATCTTTAACGTGGGGCAGGCAGGCCCCCCATCATCATCACTGCACCGTGGGTGACCACGCACAGAACTGAGCACAGGCACTGGTGCTGGCAGACGGCGCAGCACCGTGGTCAGGCAGCCCCAGCTCTGAGACCCAGAACTGCCACTCACTCGCCAGGCACCACATCCGTACACTGGGACAACACCTATGCCACAAGGTGGCTGCGAGGACTTGTGTGCAGTGCCCAGCACAGGTCAGGCACATTCATTACTGATCGGTCACCTCCACCCTCTGAGCCTTAATCTCCACTCCTGTAAAATGGGGACACTAACATTGCCCAGCTACCCCAGTGTGGTCAGGTGGATTCGATTTGCTAAAAGCCCTTGGTCCATGGTAAACACGTAACAAACGGCAGTGACATCTATTCCTCCTTAATAAGGAGGCTGCTGATGCCGCTAGAGGTGACGAGGTAAATGGATTTCAGCTACAGCCCAAGTCCAGGCTGGGGAAGGCATCAGACCCCGCAGCAGAGGCTGCAACCCATTTCCATGACGGATCGCTCCCCCGTAGGATGCGGGAAGCCCTTAACCCTCCGCCCTGGACCACGTCATCCATCCCTTTGGAAAAGCGGCAGCCACAACTCCAGGAGCGCCCCTGAGCGGCCTGGCGTCCCCTCACCCTGAGCCACTGCTCAGCCTGGTCCCTGCTCTGCAGGCCCAGCACGATCACGTCGGCGTTCATCGGCGTGATCTTCAGCTTGTGCTCCTTCTTCCGCACTTGCTTCTCCTTGTGCACGACACTGCTGCCCAGCAAGTTCACGTCCAGCTGAGGGCTGTGGTCCTTGGAGGATTTATAGCACTGGAAGAAAGGCGAAAAGATACCACTACCGTGCCAGGCCGAGGCAGGTCCCACAAAGGGCACCGGGACACTGCAGGACCCGCCGAGAGCCCGGCTCTCCCCAGCGACACGAGCAGGCTGGACGCCCTAAAGCAGGCCCAGAGGCTTAACCTCGAATGTGAGCAACTCTTGTTCTTATCATCAGATCGTCCCCCTCTCCTCCTCACCCGCCTCTGCCAGGGACACTCCAGGACTCTGCTGTGCAAATGGCTCTCACTTGCTCCAGGCCTCATGGGCTCCCAACATCTGCCCCCCGTGGACAGCTTCCACGTGGCCAACGCGGAACACATTTTCTCCGTTTCTCCCCTCTCTGCCTCTCTTCATGGCTTCCTCAGTAAAGGATGCCCAGGGCACACAGACTAACTTGTGGTTAGGAAGACGATGTGTTAGCCAAGAAAGAAAGGGACGTTCTTCCCCTATCGGAGACAAGGCTTTGCCCTTGGTGCCCCGTTTGTAAAATGGGGTCCTTACAGGCTCACTTACCAGGATTACCTGAAATGACATTTGCACAGAGCAGAGCCCCTTGTAACCATGGAGAAAAGGGATTTCTAGTAATGCCATGGCACTTCAAGTCAGGAGAAGTTAAAACTGGGAATTTTAACTTAAAATAGCAGGAGACAGGATTGTTGTCAGAGTCATATCTTCTGATTCCTTTAATGATCTTGCCTTAATCAGTAATTCAAAATATTGTAGCTTCTGAGAAGATATCTGTGCTCGTCGTGCTGCAGAGATGACAGCAGCAGCCAGAATTGAGGCTGGGGGCCAGGGCCTGGGCTGGTCGGGCCGTGAGGAAGGACCAGGGGACAGAAGATGTGCCTCTCTCAGAAAAAGGAGGATGGGATGGGATAGGATGGGGAGAGGTGGGGATCACAGCCCCCTTTGAGAGCCTGATGAAAACCACTAGACCTTTCTAGTTCACAAAAGCCCGCTCATCCACACACAGAATCCTGCACACGCTTCAGGTTAGGGAGAGGTTAAAACCCGAGACGAACAGGCTGGAATCCTCTGGCATCAGGCACCACCCCGTCTCCCTTCCCCTGCCCCCCAGGAGAGAAGTGAGGGACACAACGTGGGTGGACTGACCAGCAGTCGGGTGTCCCTGATGACACAGAGCTGCTTGGCCCACTGCCCCAGCCACTTCTTGCGCCACAGGAAAGCACAGATGCGGGCGTCGCGCATCAGCTCGATGCTGGCCTCCGGGGAGGGCCACTGGTAGGGGGCCGACCTGCCCTTGCCGCTGTCCTCTTCATCGTAGGACTCGTAGGAGCTGCTCACGGCCTCTCCGTCCTCTGCAAGGAAGACCCGCCCAGTCAGGGCCCGCCGGGCAGGGCAGTGGGCAGCAGACAGGAGCAGCAGTGACCCAGGCCACAATCCCTGCCCTCAAACCAGCCCGGTGGCCACCAGCCACAGGCCAGGGCTGGCTGCCCTGCCCCAAACCCCCTCAGCCAAGCTTCTGGGATACAGCCTCTGGCCACAAGACACAAATAACTCAAAACCAGAAGTCTCTCCCATGCCCTCCTCAAATCCTGTCATGTCGGTCTCCATGGGAACCCCAGGGAAGACACCACTGCCCCACAGATGACTGCTTGCCCCTGAGAAGGCCATTCCCCATGCTGGGCCCTGTGTCCTCAAGGAAAGGAGGAAGCAAGTGGGGTGGGGATGTTTCTGGATTCTTCCAGGCCTGGCACTCTGTCCTTCTAAGGGCCCAGGAAGGCCATCTGAGCCACCTCTGAGCTGTGCACATGGCAGCCTCTGATAGCCACACACCTGGCTGGGTCCGGTTCTGTCCTGGGTCCAGGGAAGGGGCTTTGGCTCCTCAGCAGTAAAAGGCAAATAAACCACAGCAGGAAATGCTTTCTGGGAAGGGGCCAGCTTCCCACCCCCAAATACCCTCTCCTGGTCACGCCCCTTTTCAGAATCCCCAGTGGACTCTCCTCGCTGCTGCACTGAACACCTCCCGGCACAAACGTAGCTCCTTTTACCTGGTGCTGACTTAACCCTTCCTCTATCTCTGGCAACGAGCCAACCTCATGTTTTTGTTTTGAAAGAATCCCAAAACTTATCAGAGCACAAATTAGGTGCACACTCCACCTGCCTCACTGTCTAGTTCCTGCCCCCACCACCCTGCAGGGGCTGTTCTGTTCCCTGGCCCCACTGCTCTATTCAAGGCCAACAAACACCATGTGAAGAAAATCTGTCTATTCATCTATCCCTGAAAAGCCAGGCGTGGAGAAAAGGGAACCTCAGGATCTCAGTCCAAGCTCCGCTCAGCACAGGAACCCTGTCTCTTGTAACCTTGATGCTCGCCTGAATTCCCCACGGACGGGGAGCTCACTACCTCCTGCTCACTGACACTCCCTTCCATTCCTGGGCAGCCCTGACAGTTAGAAAATGGGCCCAACAGCCATTCCCCTGTGACTTCTACATAGCAGACCTTGTCCCACTCCCTCGAGTCAGGCCAAACGACACTCCCCTTTCATCCCATGACGCCTTCAGAAGAGGGTCAGCCTATGGGGCCCTTAGACTTCCCAGAAGATTCCAGAAGGCCCCTCTACCTGCACAGCTGGGTTCCCGCATACTAAGGAAGCAGAACCACGTTTGAATTCAAACATAGGAAATCAGAACGAGGCCCCTACAACAGTTATTCTAGCTATGCTGCCAACGAAAATGTGTTTTATTGTGTTTTAATGTTTCTAAAAACAACACTTTAAATATTTTAATATCAGTTTTCTTTAAAAGCAGTGTGGTAGTACTCTTCTTTCTGGCTTAATAAAAAAGCTGCACAGTTTATAATTTTATACTTATTAAATACACAAAGATTGAAAATAGCAGTCCTACCCAGTGAGGAACCCTGAGCTTTCCTATCGGGGGTGGCACCGTACATTAACGCAAGCCTCTCAGAAAGCAGTCTGGGAGCCTGTTGTTTCAAGAGCCATTAGAACATCCATATTCTTTGACCCAATAATCCCAGTCCTGGGCGTTTATCCTAGGAAACTAGTTTTTTATAAAAGAGGAAGGAGAAATGTTACATGCACTAAGATACTCATTCAGTTGCTGTTTAATGGTTAGCAGAAGGGGACTGGGTAAGTATAATTTCATCCAGCTAGGACCATACCATGCAGTCGATTAAAACTCGAAAACTAGTCTGCAGCTTGATCAATTCCCTAAGATATGCCGATAAGAGGAGAAAGCGCGATTAGAATTATGTACGCAAATAGATGAGCGCTGTAAGGCAACAGAGAGTTTATAGTAAAACAGTTGATTTGATAGGGTGGTCGGATCCGGGTCATTTAAAAAAATTTTTCCTCATTGTCAGTATTGTATTATCTGTGTAATACACAACATTTCCAACGCCATTGGGATTCCTCCTTTGGTAACAAAAATTAACAGAGGGAGGCTGCAGAGTTCAGTGTGAATGATTTGGGTAAATTCCCACTGTTTTGTGCTTCTGGGGTTGCCGTGTGTGTTTCATGGGGGCATCAGGGAGCTAACTACAAACAGCACATCGTAATCCTGGAGTAGCTTGGAGGAAACTTAGGCAAATGTATTAGCAATTTTATCTATCCCTAAGGAGAATCACAGCATGCCATAAATGCAGGCTATTCTTAAAGCAGATCCTTGGCTGCCAGGGGGTGCGGGATGAGCAGGAGCGAAAGGCAGGACGCTCAGATAATTCCACCCAGGTCAGCCATGCCCAGGCGAACTGCACCCCACCGTGTCCTGCGGGAAGTCCTCGCGACCCGAGGGCAGAATGACCATGCACGCTTGGCTCTTTCGGCCATGTGTTCTGATGCCACAGGCAAGGGTCTGTGGAAGGCAAAGGAAGTCACTCCCCTGGAAGGATGGCACACAGGCGTGCCCATGCAGGGCCCATGCACAAGGACGGGGAGAGGGCCGTGGCCACCCTCCGGGCATGCACCCATCTTAGAGCCAGGCAGCAGGCAAGGAATCACCGACATTCCAGCTCTGGGGACAAGCAGTACCCAAGGTGATTGTGGCGTAAATGACTCCTTCAGGCACCTGCGCCCATCTGGGGACTCCAGTGGGGAGAAATCCGCCAGAATGACCTGCACGATATCCAGAGGCACAGACAGAGGCGAGAGGAGAGAGACAAGATGAAGAGAGGGACACACCCAAGTGCAGACCCACCAATAGAGAGACCCAGATGGGTGACACGGCTGCCTGCCTACCAGAGGTCAGTGCTTGTCTTGGAGGTGCAGGCCTGTCAGGAGAGGCCACAGCCCAGCCAAGGACATCATTTCCTAGTCCCCTTCACATCCAGAGATGACAAGTGACTACTCATCACCAATAGATGGGCAAAAGTGATGTGGTCACTCTGGTTGGTGCTTTCAGGAAGCAGAGGGGTTCCCTCTCTCTTTGCAGAGGGTTCTGTGGCCCTAGAGGTGGCTGAGCCAAACACAGAAGGAACCTGGGTACCCAAAGTACATGAGGACAAGTAATGCCCATGTTGAACCGCTCTACGAGTGAGAAACAGATTTTTATTGTGTTACTATCAACTGAAACCAGGGGGTTATTTGTTACCCGAGCACAAGACACCGTCAATGAAGTATCTCACGTCTCGGGCAAGCAGGACAGACCCCAATATCTACAGCACAGGCCATCAAGACACTTGCTGAAAGCTTGGACCAGGGGACCCTGACCCAGTGAGCGGTGTGGGGACACGGCTGACAAAGCAGGACAAGAATCCAAGCAACTGGCCTTTTGCAGATGTCAGTAAAATCGCCGTTTGGCCAACCAGCTAGAGCAAGGTCGGGGGGCCCAAAGCTCGCCCCTCCTGCTGCAACCTGCATGTCACGTTGCTCACACAGGTGCGGGGGACAACAGGCGGGAACTGAGGCCAGGCTGGCTTGCAACACAGGTGAAGCCCTCCCTCTGTGCTAAGTGTGACCGCTTCTCCCCAAGTCACCCCAGGCCTCAGCCTGGCAGGACAAAGCAGGGCCATCTCCCGCCCACCCTGCTATTCATTTCCACAGCTGGGTTTCCTCCATCTCGGAGTCGTTCTGACCTTCTCCGCACGGTGAGTTCAAGCTGTCCTTGGGATGACCCCACTAGTCCTGGCCACAACCAATATGAACTCAACGGTCCAGAGACAAACACCAGGAAGCCTGGTCTTTCTGACCACTTGTTTGTGTTGAGGTGGAGCGTCTGCCCCACACGCAGGCCCCGGGTGCGTCTGGGAGGCAGGCCCCTGCTGGCCCAGGCCACACCTGAGAGAGACGGGCTTAAGACACACGGGGGTGCTCACCGGATGAGTCACCGTTTCCACCTTCAATGTGCACCCAGACAGCAGCACCGCGCCCTCAGCTTTGGTCTGAAATCACAGCCCGACCTGTGACTCTGCAACACCTCACATGCTCAGTGGGTTCATGCCAAGTGACGTCTGCCCACAAAGCCAGCCTCTTAGAATAGAGGAGCCTCAGTCTGAGCAGGCCTCACCTCCCACACGGCCCAGAGGCAGTCGGGAAGTGTGAAGGAGGAAGGGGAGAAGAATCCACGTCCTCCACCTGCCTGGTCCCACCTCATCCCTGGTCCTGGTCTTTATGGAACCAACAACGCCCCCCTTCTGCCAAGTTCATTCACATCCACCCGGCCCCAGGCCCTCGCCTTTTAGTTTGCAAATTGCTTTATGCTTTCAAAGCCCTTTTACCTCGGAAGGAAGGAAAGAGACGGAGAAGGTCAGAGGGGAGGACCAGAGTCCAGCTGCCCTGGAGACTGGGGTCACAGCCACCTCCTCCAGAACCTCGGGCGCCTTCCTGGGTGGTGGCATCCCCACACCAAGAGCACTTTTGGTCCAACCGCCTCAGGCTGAGAGCCACTGGCCAAGCACAGAGGGTGTCAGTGTGAGCTCTGCCTGCACAGTCTGTTTGAGGCATCCAGAGGCATCTTTTCAATACCTGAGTCAGGCCAGTCACTAAGGAACCTTCCAGAGGTGTACAGTCTGCCCCATTCGGGGAAAAGCCAAAGTCCTCCCTGTGGCCATGTGTTCCCATTGCATCCCTATCTCCTGTCACTCTCCCCTGCCCCACCTGCTCCTGCTGTTCCTCAGACACACTCAGAGCTCTCCTGCCTCAGGGCCTTTGCATATACGTGCTTCTGTCTGCAAAGTTCTTCTTGCATGTATCCGCCCTACCCGCTCCCCACTTCGTTCATCTGCTCAAGGTCATGCTGTCGGAGAGACCTTCCCTGTCCAAAACAACACCCTCTCCATCCCAACACTTATCACTGCTGACACATTCTGTTCATGTGTTGTCTGTCTTCTCTCAGTGAATCTGAGTGCTGTGACGACTGGGCTCCCGTCCCTGGTACACAGCAGGAGCACAGTGAGTCCAGGGAAAGAACGTGGACGCTGAGCCTGCCCGCCACCTCCACTGCTGACCAGGGCCTTGGGCCCCTTGACCGACACTCCCCTCCTCTGTCACCTTTCTGTGCTGACTCCAGCAACATGCAAGTGGGAACACAGAAAACCTCACACACAGTCAACCTGCTCACTGTGTGCCATCCCCGGCCCCTCCTTGCAGACGGGCCCCGTCTGCTGTGGGTCTTGCCTCCCCATTCAGACTGAAGGCCGAATGCTCTGCGGCCAGCGCTCAATTTGGATCACACCCTCTGGTCACAGCAGCCCAGACTGACCTCTGCCTTCCAGCTCAGGATGAGCAGCTAGACCCCCTCCAAGCCCTGGCCGCTGGGATGTACCATTGAGGGATGTGTCGTAAGGCTCAGCCTCTTCGTAGTAACCCTCCGGCGACTCGATCTTCGGGATGGCGAGCTGTTTCCGCTCTGGAATCTGTGGCATGAACAAATAAAACAAATATTTTCAGATATCATACACCGAGAGCAACTTCGGATGAACCCTCTGAGTGGAAGGAGCGGGAAGTCCAGAAGAAAGCAGTATCCGACTGGCCTTTCGGCGGGCTGGGAGGGAGAACACAGAACATCACGAATCCCATCAGTCGCCGGGCCACAGCGTTTGGTTTGCAGCCAGAGGAAGGGCTGTGGGTGCAGTGTGTAACCGAGCGAAGGCTCAGCTTCCCCCCCGCAAAATGAGGCTCAAACCCCGCACTACACACAAAATATCCTCATGTGCAGGACACATCATGCACTTAAGGTCCAGAGAGTGTCAGGCTGCTGTGGTAGCTATTATGGCTTTTAAATAGAATATACTTTCTAAAAAGATAAACGAATGGCACAGGGAGGAAGAGAACCAGGTTTCTCAATCCCAAACTTTTACCATAATGTAAATGTAGTTCAATCTCTTGTTCAGTAAATATCGGATGGCTCCTGGGTTCAAGCTGCGAAGGATGCAGCAAGACTCCAGGAGTCCTCCCCAAGGAAGACTTAACTAGGTGGGGAATGTTCAACAGGTCCTGATCAGTAGTGCTGTACCAACAGACAAGGTCGAGTTCTCTGGGAACCAGAGGAGGGTGTGAGGAACATTTAGGACCAAGGAAGGATACACGGAGGACAGAATCTTTCAGCTGCGTCTAAAAGATGACTCTGGGCTTCTTGTGCGGGGTGGGGGTGAGCACATGCACTTTGCGTAGATTAAAGAACATATGTAAGTCCTATTCCACCTGTATAATGGGCACTAGATCATGAAGCTGTGCCTCAATAAACTACCGTTTAAGAAGAGCAGGGGAGGTAGATTGTGGCGTTAGTATCAGGAGAGGCAGGTCGTGAATGTGTAAGCACCGTGAGTGTGGGTCTCCGGCGTCCTGAATCACGACACCCCTGCGGAGGGCCACGGGAACATGCACAGACTTGGGAGCAGAAATGGCAGAAGCAGCAGTGCATTCCCGCTCTTGGTTTTGAGAAGTCCTTGTGCTGGGCACTCCCCGGGAGGGGCAGGCCCGGGCCTGCGGGGAGGCCCCAAAGGAAAGCACTGGCGCTCTAAGCGGGGGAAGCTGGTGGGGAGCTGGGGGAGGCAGCAATGGAAGGACCCTGCAGGGCCCTGAGCTCAGACAGAGCCCTGGGCCCTGGGGATTCCTGCCCTGCCTTTTGAGGCGGCGGCGGTAAGGCCAGGGATCCAGAAAGCCGTCTTGGCACGAGCTGCGAGAGTGTCTGTTCTAGCTCCTCCCAGGGCAGACCACCAGGGTCCGCAGAGCCACGTCCTATGTGGCTTGGAGTCTACAGTCTATTTACACAGACCCTAGCGTTAATGTCACTTGGTTTAAATCCAGGTTTTCAGACTTCTTAGATTTATTTTTTTATTTATTACTTTTCTGTAGCGACAGTCTCGCCATGTTGCTGAGGCTGGTCTTGAACTCCTAGCCTCAAGCGATCCTCCCACCTCAGCCTCCCAAAGCGCTGGCATTACAGGCCTGTGCCCTGTCCAATCTTCACAGATTTAACCTTCAGAGGAAGTGTCCTCTCGTCTCAGCAGCGGTAAGGTCTCCCCAGCGGGTCCTAGGGCCTGTGCGTCCTGAGTGAACTAGGCCTCCAGCTCCAGCCGCCAAGACGCCCTGTCCCATCAGGTGGTGCTGGGACCCTTCTCTCTGCCAGGAGGTGGGTCCCCTCTGCCACCTGAGACCTGAGTGGAGATTCTCGCAATTAGAACAGGACAAAGGGAGGAATTCGCCTTTCTGCAGGAGGTCCCCATGGGTCATTATCACCACAGGGTCTGTCACTGGGGGCCTCCTGTCCCCTCTCGGGTAGGGCACCAGACAGACTAAGCCTGTCTCTGCTGAGGAAAGAAAAATAGCTGAGAGCAGTCTGAGCCATGTGCGGTATGCAAAATTTACCCGGCCCAGAGAGACAGGAGTATGGGACCTCAGTCACATGCCCCCCATACCTGGGGGCAATTGTTTAAAGGCATTTTGTTTCAGACTAGCCGCCTCACCCATTATCTTCAAGTTCCTGGAATCTGTGGTACAAAGAACAATGTTTAGCCAATCAATAGCTTATGTTATTTTAATGTAAATTATTGGTAAACGACTTAGGGACTGCCTCTTCCTTTTTCCTTTAAAAACCCACTTGTAACTGCTGCTAATCAGAGCATATATTGGGGCAAACTTGGCCCAAATAAACTCCCTACTTATGTTAATTTTGCCTCAGTTTTTTTTCCTTTAGGTCAACGCTGCAAAATCTGTAAATGGATCAATACGGAGAGGTGGTGTAGGGCACAGGTGAGCAATCCTGACCCTGCCACATCCTTGCTGTGTGACTCTGGGTGACTCGCTTGACCACTCTGGGCTCTGTGTAAAATAGAATAGATATGTCTGTCACATGGGGCTAAAGGGCTAAGGATTAAACTGTGCTCAGCACTGTAAAATACTCAATAAATATCAGTTTTTATTAACCTAAAAATAAAATGTAAAAATATCAAAGGGTGAAAAGTTCTGTGTTCACGTTTTTGGTGGAGGATGAACCAGTGTACCCTGGGGTGTGTAAAGAGACCTGGCCGGGCTTATACCAAGCTCTGCCTCTCTAAAGGGTGTGAACAGGACACCCAGCTCTGCAGGATGCAGAGGGAAAAGATGGGGCCTGGATCCAGGTAAGTGATGAAATGTTTTACATAACAACTCAGAAGACAGTCACATAGTTACAGACACATAATAGGACAATGACCTATTATCAGAGGTCAGAGGAGAGAGATCCTCATCTCTCGGGTTAGGGAGAAAGCGCTATGGTTTTAATTATCGTCATGATGGTGGAGATTGTGTGTGTTCAATGAAGATGCAGAAGAGATTTGACTTCAAGGCCTAAAATAACTTTCTGACTGTTCCCAGAAGGGACGAGGCAAGAAAGTCATGTTCAGGAGGTCGGCAGATTTTTTGGAAAAGGGCCAAACAGTAAATATTTTAGGGATTTGTGAGCTACTCAGGGTCTCTTATCTCAGCTATTCAGCTCTACTGCTGTAGCGCGAAAGCGGCCGCAGCTAAATAAGCGCGGCTGTGTTCCAATAAAGCTTTATTCACTGGAACAGGTGGTGGATCAGACTTGGCCAAGCCCTCACTTAGGTTAGATAAGGGGGAGCCCAGATGACGTGAGGTGGCCCCACAGCTCTAAGCACCCTGCCCCACGGTGCACTGCAGAAGGCTCTCAGTGGGGCTTAGTAGATAGGCCAGCCCTGGCCCCCCAGACTGACCATGGCAATGTCCTTTTGTGGAAAAAGCTGCTTCTCCCACAGGGCAGCTCCCTTGAGGCCAGAGCCAACGCGTGTTCAGGCCTCACGGGGGAGATGGGGTGGAGGTGGCTGTGCTAGCCAGAGCATAAACGGTGGCCAGCAAACATCTGTTTCTCCTACAGCGAGCACCTGGCTGTGCAGAGGCCTGGAAAGGCCACAGCTGCCTGAGTCACCGTCCACACCCACGAGGATGCTCCAGACCCCTGGCTGCCCCTTCCATCGCGGGACGCGTCTGATCTGCACGGAGTCTGTGGCGGTTGGAGGAAGGACCCAAGCAACTGAAGAGAGACTCAGGGATCGTGGGCAGCGGGCACCAAGCCTGCAGCAGGCAGAGGCATAGCCCGGCCCAGCCACATGCACGGAGGCCCTGGGGCCTCCAGTGAGCCCAGGGCCGGCGGTGGGGTGGGGCCCGGCACTCGGGGCTGGGGGCCGAGCCTCCCTGGCATTAGAAAGCTCTGGGGTCAGGGTAGGAAGGGATGGGTTTTGTCTGTCTGAGGAAGAGAGGTCATAGGTCACTCCAGGCTCAGGCCGGGTTTGAGCTGCCACACTCCTTCCCTGTGAGGCTGCTGCTGCCTGGTCCCCATCCTCCCTCAGAGCCACTGACAGGGCGCCACCCCGACACCGCTGCTCTGGGGGCCTCGCACTGAGAGTCACGGCGGCTTCAGCCTGACTTGACCCGAGAGGAGGCCGGAGGGAGTGCAGACGTGTGCACGCGTGTGGACAGGGAGGGGCGAATCCCCAGCTGACGCCACTGGCTTCCACACGCCACATCTGGAGCCCCTGGGGTGGAGGGGTGCCTCGCACAGCACCAGGAGGAACCAGGCCAGGGAGCCGCGGTCCGCGCCCTGCTGTCCTGCTCCCGAGTGCGCCAGCAGGGAGGGGGCCGGCTTTACTGTACGGTTAGCCGGCTTGGCTGGAAACCTCCCCCGGGCCTGGAGGCTGTCCCAGGAGCAATTACCACGGGCTGCAAGGCCACCCTGGGATCATGCTATTCCTGGGAAGGGACAATTTCCCCAACTCCACACCAGGTTTCTCTCAGACAGGGAGACAAGCCCAGTCACAGACTACAGCCCAGGAAGTCTGCTCTAGAAAGAGCCACGTGCCCTCCCCTTCTCTCCCCTCCTTCGCTTGGAGACCCTTGGTGCCAACAGTACAGACGACTGGCGGAGGAGCAGTGAAAACCATCCCAGAATCCCAGGGGCTGCTGGGACCCACTGTGACCCAATTAATTTATAACTATCACTGGGTCCCAGACTGTGTTCGTAAAACACAGATCTCTAGGACACTCAGTACTCGGTGCCAGTGGGACTGTGTCTGCTGAATGCCCCTAGCCACCAGGTGTCAGCCCACAGGCAGCTGCCCCTGGCATGGCAGACAGTGACACTTTCACTCGGCAAAAGCCAAATGGTCCCTGGGTCAGAATAGGACAGTCCCAGCCCTGGCTCACAACAGGCACCTTTCTGTCCCCACTACCTGGCGAGTGATGCCTGGGCCGCACCAGAAAACCTGTGGTTAAAGGCATCAGCAGCGGAGGGGACAGCAGAGGGGACGTGCCTCTCCCCACCCCCGCCCCAAGTATGGGGCTGAGCACGAGGGAGCCTGGCGCTGGAGGGAACGCAGCGTGCCCCGCTGCTCTGCCGGACGCGAGCACAGTCAGGGGGGCAGCAGGGCCTGGGAACCAACAAACCTGCATTCAAATCCTGGCCTTGCCACCTCCCAGGTGTGGGACGGACCTTGGCTCTCTGAGCCTGTTCCTTCGTGTGAAAAGCGGTAACGAAAACACCCATCCCTTGATGGGGGGCGGGAGGATCGTGTCTGCGTGCCTGGAATGGGTAGAGGTTCAGGGTGTGGCAGTCACCAGCATCGTTAGCATCACAGGGGACACCCAGAAACCCAGATCCATCCATCAGGTCTCACCCAGCCCAAGACAGAGTCCCCTCCAGCTGTTACCCAGCTCGAGGGACCTGATGCAGTGGGACATGGTCCCAGGCACTCCACAACTGCCCCGCCTGCCCAACATGGTGGCGTTAGTGTCCCCAGCTGCGGCCACAGGAAAGAGCAGCTGAGGAACCCTGCCACCCCTCAGGAAGGTGTGAACGAAGGGGTCAGTCCAGAGCCACTCTGGGGTTGGGAGCCCCTCAGCAGTGACATGAGCCCACAGATCAGGTGATGGGTCACTTGGCAGGAGCTCAGTGACCGTGGAGTCAGCTGGTGCTGGCCCTGGCCCCAGGCCCCCTGCTACCCATATAAATCCTTCCTACCCAGGGCCCCATCCCTTCCCCAGGACACCTCCCCAGCCATGCCTTAGAGAGGGAAGAACCTGGCTTCAAATTCTGACCCTGCCACTTTGAGGCTGTGTGACATTGGGCTTCCTCATCCTTCAAACACAGATTTGAACACGAGCAGAGTATGCCACACACGGTGCCGGGTGGCGCACAGCCTTAGCCCATAGAGTGAGACCATCTGATGAGACAGATGTGAGCATTTCTTCCATGGAAACATCAGGAAACAAAGGGCTAGAGTCTTTCAATAACTTGCTCAAAGTCAAAGAGCTAGTTCCTGGCAGGGCTGGGAGCTGAATGCAGATCCGTACGATTCTATAATTCCACCCATCTATCCAAGTAAGTGAATGTTTGTGTATGGCCCACTCTGTGAGCAGACACTGGACACGAAGTAGGAAACGAGAGACGTGATTCCTGTCCGCAGGAGCTGACATCTGGGGGAGGAGACAAATAATAAACCAGACTGTTCCCACAGTGGCAAGCGCCAGGAGCAGGTACCTGGGTGGTGGGCAGATGGCGGCCTGGCGGGGAAGGGGAAGGGGCCTCATTTAGCCAGGTCAGGGAAAGTCTAAGAACTTCGGAGAGAGGAGGCGGCGGCAGGGCCCGGGAAGCGCAAGGCCCCTGAGACACGACTGACCAGAACAGCACGATTTCGAAGCAGAAGGGAGGCCAGCGAGGAGCCCATGCGGTGAGGCCGGACCCGCACCTGGGCCAGACAGTCGGCTCTGGGGCCATGTTTAGGAATGGGGAGTTTTTTCTCTTTAATGAGAACCACTGGTGGGTTTCAAGCAGGAAGTGCAGTGTGATATGATTTATAAATTTTTCAAAGGTCACCGTGGCCTGAGCTGGTGACCACAGCTGTCCATGGCCTCACTCACAGGGCGCTGGGGAAAGAGCCCGGGTACTGTGGGGCCCATGGTGGCACTCGACAAAGGCACTGGTCAGATCTCCCCAGGCCTGTCACCCTCAGCGTCGGGAGTACTGTGGCCCTGAGCAGACCCCCCGCAGGCAGGCTTACTTTTGCTCTGTCCCTCCGAGTGCCTTGCCCCAGGCCCTGCACACAGTAGGTGCTCAGAAAATGCCAGACGCTTGGCGGACTGACACCTGTGAAGACAACTGGAAGTTCAAGGGGCCCACATCAGGGAAATCAGGGGTCCTGGACTGACACTTACGATCTTGGGCGGCGGGAGGTCCGGAAGGCTCTTCTGAGGGGCCGAGGAGTGCTGGCCGGGCTCCCCGTTGGTCAGCGGGCCCTGCTCCTCAGGCGCTGCGGGCAGAAGAGGAGGTTTTGGTGAGGGGTGCCTTGCCCCACGGCGGAGTCTCGTTACCCGGGAATGCGAGTTCTATTTGAGCAGGTGTTAATTACCCAGGCAGGCAGCCCCTGGAGCCGAAGTTGTTTTTCCTCCAAGAATAGGGTGCAGTAATGCCCCAGCCATGGGCTTGGGGTTTCTGGCTGGCTCTGCACCTGCCCTCCTACCTGCCCCTTGTCAAAAATGGTCTAGCCACAGAGCTTTGGGGAGCAAAGGAGCTGCCCAGCGGTCACTATATTGAGCCACGCTCAGCACCGACCCTGTGATTATGGCTCTTCCCTCCCACAGTTTACCCGGAAGGTAAACGACACCGGGCAGAGTGGCAAATCTCATCTGGCTGAGTTCTGCTCAGACCCAGGCTTGGCGGAGGGGCAGGAGGTGGAGAAGCCACACCGAGGAAGTTAGGGCACCAGCCCTCTGTGTACTTTTAAGGAAAGCACCAAAAGCTCTTCTGAGCCTGAATGTTTCAGCCACCCCGGGGCAGGCTCAGGCAGGTCTGGCCACCAAAGCCATCAGCTTTGGTGGCTGATGTCTGGAAGACAAGCCTTTAGCAGGATTGAGTGCTTTGTGGTGCATGTGAGTCACAGGCTTGGGAGTTGGGAGACGGAGCTTTTTTCCCCTGCTCCTCTGCAACGGGGCAGCTCTGCAAACCTCTGGGCCTCCCTGGGGTCCTGCAAGACCCACTGCTGGAGGATTTAAGGGAAAAGAGGAGAGCAGAACAGAGCGGAAGAGTAGGGCACCATGGAAGACACCATACGTCCTTCCAACAAAAGAGAAATTGTTCTGCCAAAGAGAACACCTCCGAACATCATCTTTGACTACTAAGGCAGTTGCTGACACCACCATTTCTCCCCCTTCCTCCCCAAAACAGACTTCGATCAAAAGACATAAAGCCGTGGGACCAGCACCACACACAGCTGCTTTCTTCGAACATCTGAATTATGACTTCCTGTTCCTGGGATGATGCTGGGAACAGCCAAGATGTTTTAGGGCCAGATTCCTTATCCAATGGGCAAGGAGGGGGTGGTGCATCGAAACATCCCAAAAATACATCAACCCAAAATACCACCAACCAAAATGTGGCTTCCAAAAATAACTCCACTGGGCCTGTATGTGTGCAGGCTGGGAGGGCGCGGGGTGGGATGGGACGGAGCCTTGTGCTGTCCCCGTCCCAGGGCACCATCCTATCAGCTGGCCCAGCCCATACCTTTGTCTTGAGACTCAGCATTCTGTGGCTTGTTGACAGTCACTTTGTTCATATAGATGTACTCCTCATCGGAACCTGCAGGAGGAGGATGGGAGACAAGGGCTTCGTGTGACATCCCGAAAGGAAAGGGCCTCCAGACAGAAACCATGTCCTCCTAGGAGACATTTTCATCTGCTTGGGTTCCAGTAAACTATACAGCATTTCAGTTGATTGAAAGAGCCCATCATAGAGTTGACAGATTTCCAAAAAAGAAATGACAAGTTGCTGACTGCTCGGTTTCCAGCTGGCAAGGAGTGGCATTGGGGCTGGGGAGGCAGGGGAGGACACAGAAGGACAGGAAGCTATTAGCTTAAGGAATAAAAATGTTAAACTGAAAGGAATCCATACCTCAAAGATCTGTCTCATATTTCACCAAGTAGAGATATCTCTGAGTTTCCTGGCATTTCACTTAAATGATATTATAATATATTTCCTATCTGTTATTCTCACTCTAGTCTGAATTACTTGAATGGGCTAATCAGAGTGATGTCTACATAAGATAGGTCACACTGAGGACCGGTACATTTAGCTCTTAGGCCTCTAGGTAGGGTACCATTGTTGAAGGGTGGAGGGGTGCTCATAGGAGCTCTGAGTTTGAAGGGGTTAAGTATGCTAGAACCAGAACTGGGGAGCCATTGGCCTCTGGCTCTACCCTGTAGACTATACACTGCAGTGGCACAACCCACGCCCTCCTTTAAAATAGCTTCCGTGCAAGTTAAGTCACCTTGCCAGTGGCTGTCTGGGCAGAGAAAAGCTAGTCTCCTAACTCTTGTGCGGTTTCTAATCCCCCAAGGACCCTTTCTCCAGAAGCCTTCAGAGAAAGCTCATCCTAGTGTTTCTCTTCTTCAAAATCCTCTTGAATTTCTTTTGCGGCCCTTAATTTGCATTTCCTAGAAACTTGTGGCTGATAGATTCCAGTGGTTGGAGACTGTGCACAGAGCCAAGGGACCCAATTCAAACCCCTGGTGAAGGAAGCAATTCCGCGTCAGTCTGTCCCATAGCCACAGACCAAGACTCCAGCCAACAGGCTTGCAAAAGCGGAGCCCTGAGAACCAAGAGGAACAGGAGGGGGCTGGATGGGCCCTCCGCCATCAGCCCCAGGACTGTCACCTCAGTGCCCAGCCCTGCCGGATAAGTCAGCAAGGTCACCCCATCCCAGGGACTGCAGCAGGAAAGGAGGGAGCTGGAAGGTACAAATGGAGTTCACCACGCCTTGCTCACTCCCACCTGCTACAGAGCAGGCCGGGTCAGTACCTTCTCCACGCGTGGCAGGGGAAAAGTGCCCTGCAGGGGGACGCGGGAGATGGCTCTCAGCCAAGCTCTGCCATTGTCGGCATAATTCTGGACAAAACATCTAACCCCGGAGCCTCAGTGTTCTCGTCTGCATAGTATGGAAAACAATCACGATGAAACACTGCCTATTTCGACCTAACTCTGAAGTTCTCAAGAGTACAAGACTCAATTTAGAGGATTTGAAAAGGTAAGATAATCTTATGACTAACAAAGGTTAAAAATGACAGCCTAAATCATGGGAAATAACTCAAAGGCTCCGCAATAGGCAAATGGTAAAATAAACCATGGCATATCAACATACATAATAGCATGCCGTCGTTAACAAATAAATGGATTACTGAAGATGTAAACTGGCACAATCATTTTGGAGGTGACCCTGGGGGATAATTTAATTTTATGTGTTCACATTCTCCAATCCAGCATTTCCACTGTCAGAAATTTATCTTACAGATAAATTCCAGCATATAAACAAAATTTTATTTGAGGATATTTACTCCAATATTGTGAGTTTTTGGGGTTTTTTAATATATTACATATTTTTATTTTAAATGATACAACTTAAATGTCCACCAATAGGGGGCTGGTTGAACATCAGGGTTCATCCATCAGCAGACACTACCCAACCGTGAAAAATAACAAGGTAGCTCTATGTCTGCTGTTTACAAAGTTATACAAGACTCAGAGTTAAATTAAAAGATCAAGCTTCAGAATAGCAAAAAGAAAAAAAAAGCATATGAACCGCCAACACATGGAAATGTGTGCACGCAGCAACTCTAAATGCAAAAATAACGTAAAGCAGAAACACAGAGGTAAATCACGACTATACAAAAATATTCAGAGGACATGCATAAGCAACAGAAAAGGAACTGCGGGAACATAAATAGTGCTCAGTGTTCATTTTACTTTCATTCCTTTTTTCATATCATTGAATAAGTTCACACTCCTGTACAAAAAAAAAAAGGCAAGATACTGTTATCATTTTAACTGTTAGGCTCTGAGCAGGTACTTTCTCCCTAAGATGGCGATTTGTAAATTACAGAGACCTCTCACACTGGCCGCCTCCTGTGGCTACATCGGCTGCCTTGGGCACTAAAAAGGTGGGAGTTGATTTGGTTTTGATTACAGAGGGTTGCTAATCCAGGACTATCCAGGTTGGTAAGTAAAAGGCTCCCAGGACCTTCTGCAATTGTGGGAAAAGCACAGTGAACTTGGCCCTAGAAAGGGAGGTTGCTGAGCAGCCCCCAGTCTGCAAGGCAGCCGCCTTAGGCTGGAGAACTTTCCATCATTCGCTCATTCATTTTCAGAAGTGCATTGAGCATGGGCAGTGTGCTAGGTGCTAGACAGCGGAGAACAGACGTCATCTCTGCCTTTGTGAAGCCAGCAGTCTGGTAGGGCAGACAGACCCGAATCAGAGTGCTGCACAAGCAGGTAAGACACGATGCTGGCCGCAGGTGTTGTTGGAAAGGAGAGCTCTTAGTGCTTGGAGAAACTGTGATTCACTCAGCTCCCTCGCCCCAGAGGATGGTACTTCTCAGAGAACTGGGGTAGGGCAGGGACGAGGGACGTGAACCTCTTTACTAGAGTTCAACAGATAGAGCATTTGAAGCCCTTTCTATCAGAGGGACAGCCACAGAAACGTCCCTGGAGCCAGGGTGAGGGGAAGAGGATGGGACAGCCCTCTTGATGGGGTGAGGGCAAGAACAGACCACAGGCAGCCCCCAATAAAAAGACTTCAGTGGGCCTTGACCTTCCCATCCAGACAAAAAACGAACAAGGTAGAAAAGTCACGTTACACTAAGAAAATCAAAGATCAGAAAACCTAAATGGACAACTCCACATGAGAAGCATAAATGCACACCCCACACTCTGCCCAAACCGTGTGGGAGCACACAGCAGCTCCACCCACGTGGACCACAGATAGTCTTGAAATGATCAGTCTGACTCCGCCGACAAGCCCCATCAGGCTGAGCTAATTTTTCGTTAGACACACAGTGAGGCGGGCCTCGGAGGCCGAGAGAAAGATGAATGCTTTAATTTCGGAGGGGGGTACTCAGGATTCTGTGCTGCGCAACACAACTACTAATCTGGTGCGATAGAGCGTGGGGAAGTGAGACCAGGTCAATCTGCTCAGCCAAAGCCCTGGCTCTGCCACTCCCAGCCGTGTGCCTCTGGGCAAGTGACTTTCCAAGCTTCGGTTCCCTTTTTGGTAAAGTGGGAATAACACAACTCCCTCACGGATTTGGGATGGGGATTACGTGGTGTAATTCATGCCATTTAATACAGGAAGCACCGTGCTGCGACACAGTACGTACACAATAAACGTTGGCTGCTGTTATACCCACTCTGCAGTCCAAGGGCTACAAAGAAGACCGAAAAGAAAATTCCCTGTCACACAGTGGCTATTAATAAGTGGCCGTCACCCCTAAGGATACAAGTGGTCGCCACAGGCCTCAGCGTGGCTGTATATATTTCTGAGCGATCTGGGTGGCAAGATGGGGGTGATTCACTCTGGGGAACTCCTAACCAACTCTCAGCAGCCTCTTGCCACCTCCAAGGTGCAGAGTCCAAGGGTGGGGCAGGCCTGACTTTCCAAGCGCACATCAAGGGCAGCGCAAAGTCACCCCACAGGAAGCTGCACAGCACATTAAACCAAAAAGGGGACCCAAGGCAGCAGGCTCTGCCAGAGCGGTTAGCACCAAGAACCTTGGGCCAGACCCGTCACCAAGAGGTGTTTTCCAATTCCCAGCAGAGGCGTTCTTTCTAATTGAACGTTCGCAAGTCGGAACACATCCGAACGGTCGGGGGAGTGTGCTTTTTAAAGGATTCCACTGTGAATCCTTCTGTGGATGAATCATCCCTCTCTGACTTTCCTGCCCTGTAATGTGGATCTGCCACCCGCCGTTCCCACCGCGGCTGCTTTGATGCGCTGCCCTGCAAAGCCTTGAGGAGCCTGGGAACCGCGGGGTGGCCTGGGGAGCTGCAAAGGCGACAAAGGGACTGGAGAAAAACCGCTCTGATGAGAGGCTAAGGAGCCGGATGTTTCCGCCAGAAGAGAAAGCAGACGGGCACGCAGCAACGTGCCTCAGCTTTACGACTGCTCTGCTGCGGTTCAGACAGCAGAAACTCGTTCTAGGGGAACAAAGGAGGGGAAAAGGCCTTGAAGTGTAGCCTAGCAGGCTCAGGTCCGATGCGAGGACGCGTTTCCAGGTGGCTGGAGCAGGTGCAGACTGCCCTTGGCTGGCACGGATGTAGGCTGCTCCTGCCGAGAGGCAGATGGATTAGATGCCCCGTGCGGTCCCTCACTGTCCCCAAACAGCACTTCCAATTCTCAAACATATGACATAAAAATCAAGTCAACTGTTACGATTTCACAGGACTGTTTTCTTTTTGGAAAAAATCTGAATTTGTTAGAAATGAAAGCATATTTCCACAAGTCTCGTACGAGACTGTTCACAGCCGTCTTACTCGTAATAGCCCGATCTGTGAACAACTCAAATGCCTATCAACGGGCGAATGGATGAACAGAGTGTGGTATATTCACAGAACGGAATACTACTCAGCAATAAAAGGAACAAACTACTGACACACCCAACAGCACGGACAAATCTCCTGAGCAAAAGAAGCCGATGCAGTGTTCGTCGCGTGGCTCCATTTGTACAAATCTCCAGGAAGGGCAACTCCCATCTATGGTGGGGGAAATCAGAACAGCAGTTACCTTGTGGTGAGGGTGGGAAGGGGCAAGACAGAACTTTCTGGGTGACAGAAGCATTCTATGTCTTGTTTTTGCGGGGGGGATACGGGGACATGGGTGTGTACAATTATCAAAACTCACTGAATTGAATACTTAAGATATGTGCATTTATTATATGTAAACTTTACCTTGGTAAAAAAGATAGAAAAATCATAAACTCGGGGTTCTGTGATTTACAAGTCTTAAAACTATGGTTTCCTGTTTTCCCTTGGGCTGTACAATACTGGGCAAGTTATTTAAACTCTCTGGACCTTGGTTTCCCCGGTAACAACAGCACCAAGCTCGTCAGGGTGTCCTGAAGAAGAAATAAGTTAATACGTATACACGTGGGAAGTGCTCAGTTAAGCCGTAGCTATTATAACAGTTTATTATCCCTTCTCCACTTTCGAGCAGCAAGGAAGAGGACTTTGAAAATATTTCATTTCAAACCTCACTCCTGGCCTGCTGGGTTGAGTGTTCAGAGATTTCTGGGGCTCCCACTCAGGTTAGATCATGCCCCTGTCCCACTGTTATAGGCTGAATTTTGTCCTTCACCAAATCATGTCAAATCCTGGCCCCCAGTATCTTAGAATACTGACTGAATTTGGAGATAGGGTCTTTAAACAGGTAACTAAGTTAAAACGAGGTCAGTAGGGTGGGCCCTGATCCCAATCTGACTGGTGTCCTTACAAGAAGAGATTAGGGCCAGGCAGTAGCTAACACCTATAATCCCAGCACTTTGGAAGTCTAAGGTAGGAGGATCACTTGAGGCCAGAAGTTCAAGACCAGCCTGAACAAGAGCAAGACCCCATCTCTACCAAAAATAGAAAAATTAGCCGGGCATGGTGGTGTGGGCCTGTAGTCCCACCTACTTGGGAGGCTGAGGTAGGAGGATTGCTTGAGCCCAAGATTGTGAGGCTGCAGTGAGCTAGGATGCTGCCACTGCACTCCAGGCTGGGTGACAGAGAAAGACCCTGCCTAAAAAAAAAAAAAAAAAAAAGAGGAGATTAGGACACAGACCTACATAGAGGGAATGCCACGTGAGGACACAGGGAGATGCCAGTGAGGCCTCAAATGAAACCAAACTTGCTGACACCTTGATCTTGGACTTCCAGCCTCCAGAAGTGTAAGAAAATAAAAGTCTTTGTCGAAGCCACCCAGTCCATGGTGTGTAGTTACGGCAGCCCTTGCTGACTAACACAGCCACCTCTCTGCTTCTGAGGGGACCTCTCCAAGGCCCGGAGCCCAGACTTACTGCTGCTTTTTGTGTAAAGCCGGAGGAGCTCGGCCAGGCAGCTTTTCTTCACCACGGCCGCGCTGCTCAGGTTCTCCTGGTCGAGAATCTTGAGGAAGTCATCCAGCTCTGTCAGCAGCTGCTCCAGGGCTAGAGACAAAAACAGGACAAAGCTTTACAGTGGCTGCCTCCTCTCCAAAGGCCCAGCTCGGCTACACCTCCGGACCCCGCAGTATCCCACTGTGCACCCTCTGGTCCCAAGGGGAAGGGTTTGGTGTGAGGCACAGGGTGCGAAGAACGGGCCCTCGGCTTTGAGATGGAAAACTTCCACGGTGAGCCCCAGGTCTTCCATTTGCTAGGGGAGTGGCAGTGGCCACGTTGCCCCAACTTTCTGAGTGTATCTCCTCCATTGCCAATGTCTGCCCTCATGGGGTTCTTGTGGGAAAACTAAGAAAACACAGTTTCCAAAGAGCCTGGCTGGCTGTCAAGCTCTGCTCCTAGAGCTGGGGGATTATTTTCTCTGGGTGACTTTGGGCCTGTTATTTAACCTTCTCAGGTCATTTAGGTCAAATGCATTATCAAGTTCCTTCCAGCTCTGAAATTCTATGATTCTAAGCCTGATGTTGGCCTGGCTGCATGGCTTTCTAAAACACGACTCTGTTCCCAGGTTGCCCATGATTCAAAGCTGCTCCTAGTTCCCCAGATGGGGGATCTGGTCCCACCTGGCCCCCAAAGCCCCGCAGACTGCTCCAGCGTCACCCACCCACACGCATCGTCATGCTGTACAGCCCAGCCACTACACACCTCTCTCCTTCTCTGGCCTTCATACACCGTATCTTCTCTTCCCCTGGCTAAATCCTACTCATCCCTCAGGTCTTGGTCTAGATGACATTCCTCCTGGGCTGCCCTCTCTGGGACAGTGAGGCTTCTTTAACGGATAACCCCATGTTACCAGCACTGGCCCCTATGGTGGGCTGAATAATGGTCCCCCAGAGATGCCCATGACCTAATCCCCTGAGCCTGTGCATACGCTACTTTACATGGCAAAAGGGACTTCACAGATGTGATTGAATAAAGGAGATTATCCTGGATTATCTAGCTGCGCCCCCTAAGAGGGAGATAAGAGGGCAAGAGTCAGGAGGGCAAGAGTCAGAGAGAGGAGATGCTACAACGTTGGCTTTGAGGATGGAGGACCGTGAGCCAAGGTACACAGGTGACCTCTACAATCTGGAAAAGGCAAGGAAATGGATTCTTTCCTAGAGCCCACAGAAGGAACGGAGCCCTGTGGGCCCCTTTTAGATTCGCATCTCTGGACCTGTGAGTTAATGAATTTATGTTGCTCTGAAATCGCCAAATTTGGTAGTTTGTTCCCGCAGCAGTAAGAAATGAATACGTAGCTCCAACTGCACCCTGTCATGGCTGTATTACTATTTAGCTACTATAAGCTCCGAGGACAGGCCCCGTGTCTTGCTCACATTTCCAGGGCCCAGCACAATATCCAATAAATATGTGCTGACTACATTAATGAATGAAAGCAAAGCAAATCCATCTGCTTACTTTTATACGTGGAAGAACCCCGTGGCCAGCCCATAAGAAAAATAAATGACCGGCCTGGATCAGGACTAAAGAGAAGTCCACTAAAAATCCAGGTACCTGGCAGGTCCTACCTAGCCAAAACATTAGAACAGATGGGCTTTGGAAAAAGGATCTCTGCCCACTTTTCTGGTTTACGTAATACAGTAACAACACCGGGAACCTAAACAATTCTTCCCCGCAATGATGTAAATGAAACCAACTCCTGAAGTGTACTGCATGACTAGCTGTTCTAAAACTTGGACCCTGGCAACTCGCACACCGTTTGGAACCCATGGCGGCTCCTCTTTCCTCGTGACCACTCTGTTGCAGACCAGAGCGAGCTCCCCGTCTGCACGGCCAGCTCTTCACCCGTGTCATTCTGGGGACAAGTCTGGGGGAAGACTGCACTTACGTGTCACCCCAGGCCCACCCCATTGTCTCCCTGGCAACCCTCACACTGAGCAGGTAGTAATACCTAGAGGGGGGAGAAGGTGGGAGAGGGGCGTAGGGCACACGGGAGTGCAGGGCAGAGACTAAGCTCTTCCAGGTGGTCCAGTGCTTGCCAAAGAGGATGGGCCTCAGGAGTCTCTGGGTGGACAGAGAAACATCAGGAGAGATCAGTCCCCACGGGCATCACTAGAGGATGCCCTGGTGATCCTAATGGGTAGGGGTTCCTGCCATCTGCCCCAGAACCTCTCTGCCGGAGCCGGAGGCCTTGGCCCCATGCTCTGCTGTGACCAGACTGGCTCACCAAGGGCCAGCGTCCCCCTGCCCTCCACTCGCCAAGGCAGCGGTGCTGCTGGGCCTGGACAACTGACCTGGGGCAGAACTGGGGCTGGCACCGAGGCAGGGGGGCAGGGTGGGGGGAACTGAATTAAACAAGGAAACAGAGAGAGAGGGGATGCCCGCAGAAATACAACTCTCGCCCGAGATACAGTCAGAAGGGGCCATAATCCAGCTTTCTGAACGTGAGCCCCGGCAGTCTGCGAACGCTGTTTACTGCTGTTAATTCAGCACCCACCTCTGCTGGCCCCACAGAAGGATTTAAAAGAAGAAAACACGGTTCCCGAACTGAAAGGCCTTAGCTTGTGTTTTGTTTTTAAAAGCTAATCATGAGTTTCCTGTCGGCGGTAGGAACCAGACCCGCTAAAGAGCAGTGAGCTTAAAGTCAAACGAGGGAAAACAATGGATATGTACAAGGAAAGCTGCCCCCTGACCTCAGCTGCCGTGGACGACCGGGGTCTGCAGCTGCCTTCCCCCGACTTCCCAAACCCCTCAAGGCTGTCCCTCTGCTGCTACTTCTGAACTAACAAAAGAAAAAAGCATGAAAACCGAAAGTATCTCCCCACTTCCACATCCTTAGCTATTCCCAAAAGCAGCCGGGTTCCTGGAACAGAGCCTCTGTTTACATTTCACGTGAGGAAGTGTATCCCAAGCCACAGGGTGGAAAGCGCTGTGCCTGGCTCTGGGGAGACAAAGGTGTCCCAGAGAGGTCTTTAGCCCTTTAGGGACCAGCAATGCACCAAGAAAAGAGAGGTGAACCCTGAGGTTATCAGGAAGAGGAATTTATAAGCTGGCCATTGAGGCATGCATAGGAGTTCACTAGAAAGAGGCAGGGGCATTTTAAGAAAAAGGCAGTTAGATGCTCAGAAGACTCAAGCACTGAAAGCACATGGTGTGTCCGGGAAACCACGAGTGGCTCTGTGCATCGGGACACATGGAGCACAGGGGTGGCGTGAGGGCCTCAAAGTTGAGAAGTGGGCTTTAAGGCCAGAACTGCAGGTTGGGGGTGAGGCAGACGGTGAGGACTTTATTTGCTTTGCTCGGGGGCTGGAGCCTTATCCTGCAGGGCCACGCACAACTCTTCGAGCAGGCCAGAGACAGAGTAAGTCTGAAAACGGTGGGGAGGACAGATAGAAGAGGGCCAGGAGGGGAGGCAGGGAGGCCAATTAGATGACCACATTAGTGCAGACGAGAACGATGAGGGTGTGACCTCGTCACAGCACTTGGCCCTGTGCCATCAGCTGTACCCACCATCTCCAGATCTCACCCCGCAGGTGCATAGCCGTGGGAATGGGATGCTGAGGCTGAATTATACCTAATCTGGCCACGTCCCCAGTGAGTAGTGGCACCGGGGTTTGAACCCAAGTATGTCCAAGTTTGAAGTTGCTGTCTGCCGTCCATCGGCTGCAGTCGTTCCCCAGGAGCCAGGGAGGGCTACCTGAGCCCTGGCCTCTGTTCCCTATCAAACTCCACAAGCTAGGGCGAGGGGTGGAGAGGAGGGGCCGACCGGACCTGCTGACGTAGGCACCCCAGGAGGAGCTGCCTGGGCAGCTGAGCAGCAGAACACCATCAGATGCCCAAGCATAGGGATACCAAGGTGAACCAGCCCTGGTCCCTGCCATTGGAAAACTGATGAGCCAGCAGGTGGGTGGGGGCAGCGGCACTCGGGGTGCTCTCTGCTGAGGACAATGTGAATACCCTCCTTTTCCTCCAGGCTGTGCTGGGTGACAGGGAAGCACCTAGGTTGAAGAAACACAGGACCAGGAATAAGACAGAGTCAAAAAGGCCAGAACGTCCATTTCTCTTTTCTCTCTGGATCCACATCATGGTTCAAGGTCCCCTTCTCCGTGAAGCTGCCACAGCCAGAGGTGCTCATCGTTCTTGCTGGCTTCTGCCTCCCTAGGTCCTTTACCACCACGACCAATTGTTCATGGTCGTCTTGGCAGGTGTCTGAGTCCAGGGCTAGGCATGAGCTCTTTCTGGTCAAGGGTCGGGCTTTGTAGGTTTGCACGTCCAACAAGATGCTAAGCATACAGGAGGCTGTCAGTGATTCCCCGACAGACACATCCTCTTGGGGTCCAGCTACAGGCTCTGGGAAATAACAGTCAACAAAGGCAAGGCCCTAATTTGTGCCAACCCCAGTGACATTTTTCAACCCTCGGGGCTCAGAGGGGCAGGCAGTCCCTTGGAGGAATGTGGCCATTCCACTGAGGCTCTGGAACATGCTCATCACATTTCCTCCCCTCCGTCCCCCACGCTTTTCATTTTGGTCTCTTCCTCGTCCTCCAGCGCAGCGGGGGGAAAAATAAATGTGTTGTTCATTCTGGAAACTGTAGGCCCTTGTGCGAGCTTTCCATCCTGGCTCTGTTAAAGTTCAGGGCTGTCTGCTCGGGGTCTGACAAATCATCAATAAGATTCTTGTTCGGGGCCTTCCAAGGCCCACGCAGAGCTCAACGGTTCAACTGCTCGATTCACTGCCCTCGGCCGTGGCGAAGCTCTGTCTCCAGATGACCTCCTCCCCCAGCTTTTCTCATCTTGAGGCAGTCTTGCTTTCTGGTCACTAGGTTCCCAACCATAAATGTCTTCCCAACACGCCAAAAAAGCCACTCTTCATGGGTCCCCTGCTGTTTTATGCACACATTTTTATTTATTCAGCTGCATTTGCTGAAGACCCGTTATTGAGCATGATTTTTCTTCCCAATGTCAAACTGAGCAGACCTGTGCTCTCTGCATAAAGTCATGCATCCCCCTCCCCCACCCAGACAGCTCCCAAGAGCAAGCCACTGGGCATGTTATCCTCATGAGCCCAAGTGCCGGGGACCCACCTGACTTACAAGCCTTGTGCACGTTTCTGCGAGAAGCAACAGCATCCCGTAGAAGCAATAAGAGTGGAAAACATGCTCTTTCCCTGCACCTAAGAAGGGAGACCTCACACCAAATGCCCCTTTCTTCAAAAGCACCAAACACTGAGTTGGTCTTTACCAAAGTACCTACCGTGTGTCTGGCATGCTCATAGGAAGTGGGTATTTTTTTCTTTCTTTTTTTATGGTGGTAAAATAACACGTAACATGAAATTTATAATTTTCACCATTTTAAGGTTGACAATTCAGTGGTATTAAGTACATTCACAGTGTTGTGCAACCACCGCCACTATCTATTCCAGAACTTTTTTCATTACCCCAAACAGAGACTCATTAGGCAGACACGCCCTCATTCTTCCCTCTCCCCAAGCCCCTCGCAACCACACATCTGCTTCTGTCCTACAGATATGCCTGTTCTGGGTATTTCATATAAAGGGAATCATGTAAGATTTGTGACCTTTCGTGTCTGGCTTTTTCCCTTAGCATGATGTCTTCAAGGTTCATCCATGTTGTGGCATGTATTGCTACTTCTGTCCTTTTTATGGCTGAATAAAATTCCATTACATGTATATTTCTGCTTATTCATTCACTGTTGACAAGGGAGCGGGCTTTTCTTTTAAACAATGTTTTCACTGGGATATAATTCACATCCAGTAGACGCCCCTGGTTTTGCTGTTCAGTTCTGTGTGTTCTGATAACCACCCTCAGCTGTGGTAACCACCACCACAGTCAAGATATAGAACATTTCCATCACCCCAAAATGGTACTTTGTGCCTTTTACAGGCAACCTGTTCCCCATTCCCAGAGCATGGCAACATGCACAGCTTTTGGAGTCTGACACTTTTTACTAACATAAGGCACGTGAGATTCATCCGTGTAGCACGTATGGGAAGTCTGCTCCTTTTTCTTGCTACGTAGCATTCCATTGTGCGGATGCAGGAAGTGTTTGTGTCGCTCCTCTGCTGGGCGCTTCTGCACAGACACGGCAGGTTCCCGTGTGCCAGCATCCGTCGGTCACGTTCTCAAAGGCACCTTACTCCTGACTTTAAAGGACACGTCCTGCTTTAAGTCCACTTAATGTGTGGCCACTCGGGGACATGCACACAAAAGGTAAAGCGGTGATTCTCAGCCCTTGCTGCACCCTGGAATCACCTGGGGAACTTAAACAAAATCCTGATGCCTGGGTCCACCCCCGCAGCTGCTGCTGTAATTGCCCTGGGTGTGACTGTGTGACCTGGGACGCCAGGAGTTTTAAAAGCTTCCCAGGTGATTCTGATGTACAGCCAAAGTTAAGAACCACTGAGCTAAATAAAGCTGTGATGATTTCCTTTATGAAGTCTTTTTGCTTTATAAATTATGTGTAAAGTTCCTTAAAAAGCAAACTTCCATAGTGCTTTTATATAACTCAATCCTGACTTACACGTAGAACATTCTAGGTTCATGCCTGTTACATGAAGTCAGATATATCTGAAAATATTTTTCCCCCTAATGTCCTTTCCCTTTGGACAATAGTGCAGAAGGCAAGGCCCAGGATGTCTATATGTTTGCATATCACTGAACTCAGCTCTTCATCCTTCTTAAACAAGTGGAAACTCTTATCACTGAAAATCAGCACCCAAGATTCACAGACTACCCCTTCTGCAGACTGCAGTCCTTCCTGCGGTTTGGATCCCAGGAGACTGAGCCAGAAATGTAAATAACTTTCTCCAGTATAAATAGTCCAGGAGTTTTTCTTTATCTCCATCTCCAAGAAATGGCGAGGGGGAGAGGGGTTTTGCTTCATTTACTGGCACTGGGAATGCTCTGCTCCCTGCTGAGCCTGACCTGCAAGGGTCGTCTTGCCATCATTTTTGCAAGATCTGCTTTTTCTCACCTATCTTTTGAGTCTCATCACTTAAAACACTTTTCCCAGGAACAGCCCGCCCTCTGCATTCCCAGATTAGCTGTGCGAGCTGAGGAGCCGGGCCAGATGCTGCGCTGCAGCTTGCACTACTGGAAAAACAACTCGCTGCTGACCTCTCCAATGGAACAGACCTCCTCAAGCGCAGAATTCCAACCCCAGCTGAGGAGCCAGCTGGAACCGGAGCTCCTCAGAGGGGCCCTTTGGAAATTCACACAGCAATAGCTGAAGACATTAAACCAAGCACAGTAAGGCAGAAAAGACCCCAGGCCTGCCAAGCACCACCTCCACTCTGCCTCAGACTGCCCAGAAGCACTGTCGGTCCAGCCCAATAGCACATGGGCTATTACTTGGTGATTCACTCATCTTTACTGTTCTGTATTTGTCCCATAAAGCTACAGACCCCTACGCTACAGACTGGTACCAGTCCATGGCCTGTTAAGAACCAGGACGCACAGCAGGAGGTGAGCCGCAGGTGATCGAGGCTTCATGTGTATTTACAGCTACTCCCTATCACCGCATAAGCTCCACTCCCCGTCAGATCAGCAGAGTTATTAGATTCTCATAGGAGTGCGAACCCTACCATCAACTGAGCATGCACGGGCTCTAGGCTGTGCACTCCTTATGAGAATCTAATGCCTCATGATCTGAGGTGGTGATGCTAGCACTGGGCAGTGGCTGCAAATACAGATTATCATTAGCAGAAAGGTTTGCACAATAAATGTAATGCACCTGAATCATCCCAAAACCATCTCCCCTCCCCACCGCTCCGTGGAAAAATGGTCTTCCATGAAGCCAGTCCTTGGTGCCAAAAAGGTTGGGGACCGCTACCATAAAGGCAAGTCCTTAGTCAAAACTGAAACAAAATGGAAAGCTCTGTGGGGTTAGAGATACCGCATCTCCTAGCTTTGTTTCCCCCACTGTGCCTTAATAGTACTTTGCTCAAAGTCAGTGCTTAGAAAACATCTGCCGAACATAAGGCTTCCAGACAGACAGACATACACACACAGTGCCTATGAAATCTCCTCCTGCTAAAAGGTCTAGGCTGGTCAGGCTAGTAAGCCTGGGCAAAAGGCTCACCAGTCCTGGCCACAGTTCCAGTCGTCACTTGGGCCAGTTATCTCTGGAATGAGCACCCGAGGCAGCCCCTGGCAGCTGATGGGACTGGGAGGACAAGAGGCATCTCACTCCTGGGTGGCACTCTGGTGGGAGAATTTTCTCAAGGGTACAGGTGGGAAGGGCATGGAGGGGGCTGCTGGATCAGAAACCCAGGGAACCCAGGGTGAAAGGAGTCCGACCCCCAGGGCACGCCAGCAGTTCAGGGGGCACGTGAGGGCAGGCTTGAGACACTTGAGCTTCCAGCGGCCACCAGGGTTCAGGCCAGACAAAGAGGCTTTGGGGCCCAGGAGGCTTTTGTTCCCCAGCCCGGTTAAGACATTCCTTAAATGCAATCTGCCAGAAGAGTGGCTTCATTCAGAGTCAGCAGGGGCCAGTTATGCGGGTGGGAGGCACAAAGGTTTAGCTGGGTGTCTCCCTGCATGGCAAGTCCCACGACTGGCACAAACCATTTCAGTCTCAGAACAAGAGGCTGTTGGGGGTCACTCAAGTTCACATTGGAAGTTTGAAAAAGACTGTCGGATAGAAAAAAAAAAAAAGAAGGCTGGAAGACGATAACGGCAGTTATCTTTTGGTGGAGGGGTTATGGGAAATTTTTCGTTCCTTCTTTATACCCTCTCCTATTCCTCAACACAGAGCAGTGCTGAGCTGTCGCACGGAGAAAAGAACCTGTGCAGTGGCCACCGTACTTTCTATGTGAACTGTAAGCCTCGACTTGTCCCTTGATGTTTCTATTAGAGGAAAAGGACACATACTATAAAGATGTACAGAAGGAAAAATATCACCCTACCAACCCAGATTTACTGTTTCTTTCCAGCATTTGGCAAAAATAATGAAACGTCAACAGACTGGTGTGCTGGTGGGGGCGTCTTCATCCTGTTCAGGCCTCTGCTTCCAAGGAGGTCAAAATCAGCTCCTGCAACCACCACGCTTGGCCGACCTTGGAGTCAGCCAGCCAGAGGCATGGGGGGCTGATTCGGTGCCACTGAACCACCAGGCAAGGACCCTTCCTTGGGGATCCCAGGACACTGGGTTAAAAAAACAAAGGCCTCCTGGGTCCCCCAAGCCTCTTTGTGTGGCCTGGACCCTAATAGCTGTGGGAACCTGGAGTGTCTCTCGCCTGCACTTATGCTCCCTCTGAACCGCTGGAGTGCTCTGGGAGTTGAGCTCCTCTTGCCCTGGGTTCTTGGCCTTGAGGGGAACAGCCACCCCACGCCCTTCTCACATGCCCTGGGTTCCAGATTCAAACTGCTTAAATCTTAGTTCCAAGTCTTGTTCACTCTTGGTTTTACCACATACTGGCTGTGTGGCCCTGGGGAGCTTCATTAACCTCTCTATGCCTCAGTTTCCTCTATTATAAAATGGAGCTAATAACAGTACTTCATGGGGGCTGGGCGCGGTGGCTCACGCCTGTAATCCTAGCTCTCTGGGAGGCCGAGGCGGGCGGATTGTTTGAGCTCAGGAGTTCGAAACCAGCCTGAGCAAGAGTGAGACCCCGTCTCTACTAAAAATAGAGAGAAATTAATGGGACAACTAAAAATATGTAGAAAAAATTAGCCGGGCATGGTGGCACATGCCTGTAGTCCCAGCTACTCAGGAGGCTGAGGCAGGAGGATCGCTTGAGCCCAGGAGTTTGAGGTTGCTGTGAGCTAGGCTGACGCCATGGCACTCTAGCCCAGGCAACAGAGTGAGACTCTGTCTCAAAAAAAAAAAAAAAAAAAAATAGTACTTCATGGGATTGATGTGAAGATCACAAAATAACCTCCTAAGTGCTTATACTAGGTTAAATGTTAGCTGCTAAATAAATCCTAATTCCTCCTATAAGAGTGATAGAGAAAACTCCCCATAAACGTTAAATGCACACACACACATTATACTTTCAGTAGGACAGTTTCAAAAAGGCAATTGGAGATGTCTTGTTTGATTTTGCAGGACTGCTAAACTGTGCCCTAGTGGAGAGCAACAGGGGAAGCAGAGGAGGAATTTGGGTTAAGCCCTTCCAGGGAAGCACTTTCACAGGAACACATAGTGCCGAGAATAAACAAGTGAAGGGTTTCAAAGCTTTCCAGAGCTTGGCCCAAGTTTCAACAGGTTAAAACTGGTAGATCAATACAACAAGAGCCAGCACCAGGCTGTGACTTCAGAGGTGGCTACTAGGTCCTTTCACTTCTCTATCCTTCCACCTGTCTGTCCCCGACCATCCGCCCCCGAATCTGCCTGCCTTGACAGCCACCACAGGCCATGTTCCTCTGGGCAACAAGCACAACACTATTGACAGTGTTGCCCCAGAAGGGATAATCCATGAGGGTGTGCAGTGGGTATCTGTTGCTTTTCCCCTTCCCCAGCATCTATTCACTCTTATTTGCGGCCAGTTTTCCTTTGGGAACGCCCCTTTCCCCACTGTATTTGTGATCTGGGTAGAACTATTATAGAACCCACTCCATGGGCAGTCACATGACCTTGGACCTAACCAATCAGAGCATTTATTGGCTTAGGGGTGGCCCCATGACCAGAGCTAAGCCAATGAGCATCAGCCTTGAGACTCTTCCTGGAACTACTAGGAAGTGGGGGTCTCCTTCCTCAGGGTTGATGAGCTGCTAGAATGCCAGCCTGAAGCTGCTGTGGCCATGTGCAGCCATGTGCAGAAATAGCTTACCTGAGAAGGAAAACAGTGCCTGGAGCTTCCTGGCAGCATCACTGCAGCACTTGGATTCAGCCATGACTCAAACTAGCTGTTCCCATATACCACGCAGTTATGTGTGGCCAAAGCATCCTGTTTTTTGTTTAAGCCAGACTGAGTTGGGTTTCCCTTGCTTGCATACTGGGAATGGACCATCAGAGCACATATTTTGATTCTGCAATCTGAACCAGGCAGTCTACATATACAATTCCAGTTCATTCTCTGAGGCAGGCATTATCATCCCCAGATTTGAAGCCAAAGGAGGCTATGTCGTCCCCCACCAGGGTGACACAGTAAACATCAGCGCTCAGAACCAACATATCCTTCTGGCCCCAAGCCTAGAGTTTATTTCCTTAATCTGAGTCGACCTTACGTTTGTCAAGATTTGCTTATTAAAAACAGACTTTGCAGGGAGTGGGCTTCAAAAACATTGTGATGAAAGCAAAGTGTGAGAAAAGATACAGAAAAAAAGCACCTTGAGAAACCTGGGATATAATGTCATTAAGGCCTGGCGTGGGGGGCAGAGGACAGTGAAGACAAATTTCTGACAGCCTTAGGAAGGAATAGAAACCGAGGGGGAATTCCAAAGGCCCAGGAGGGCTGGGCAGAGCAGAGGCATGGCACCTAGGAACACAGGAGGATATGAAGGAAGACCTCCCCTGATCCCGGGGAGTGCTGACGGATTTCAAGATAATCGTGCCCTTGGGACAGCCTGATGGGAGAAACAAGGGTGGAAGCTGCAACTCTTGGCTCCTGGAGTGCAACAGCTGTGGAAAGAATGCCAGCCCTGAGCCTCCACGCCCGACTCCTGGTGCCAGGGGCCAGAACCCGGAGGACGAAACAGCTGATGAAATAGGTGGAACGTGCCTGTTAAGTTCTGGGAGAACACAAGAAGGGTCTGCCCAAAATGATCCTTAATATTAGGGAGAGTGGAGGAGCAAAAGCCCGCACACAAAGGAGCACTTTTGTTTTTTTCCTGTGAGACAGGGTCTCACTCTGTTGTCCAAGGTGGAGTGTAGCGGCGTGATCATAGCTCACTGTAATCTCTAGCTACTGTGCTCAAGCGATCCTCCTGCCTCAGCCTCCTGAGCAGCTGAGACTACAGGCACATGCCACCACGCTCAGCATTTTTTTTTTAATTGTTTTGTAAAGATAGGGTCTCACTATGTTGCTCAGGCTGGTCTTGAACTCCTGGCCTCAAGCAATCCTCTTGCCTCGGCTTCCCCAAGTGCTGGGATTACAGATGTGAGCCACCATGCCTGGCATAAAGGAGCAATTTTAACAAAGCAAACAGTTCTGAATGGCTGTCAGGCTTAGACTAACATGCTTCTGCTGATCATACCATCTCTAATGGATGAGAATTGATGATCAGGTACAGAGACTTATATAATCCCTTGATGCGAACCCAACCAACTTGAAATCAGTCCCTTTAGCAGCCTCAAAGGAGTTAGGAATTAATAATGAATGAAAATTAATTATTTTGGTCTCCATAGCATTCTTTTCCCCTTCTTTGGATAATGGGGGAACCTATTCCATATGGTTCAGATTCGACTGTCCCCACTTTTGTCATAGGAGGTGGGGATGTAGCTGAGGTCTGGCCATCCTTTGGGGCCCAGTGATGGGTTCAAGCAATTCAAGTAAGACTCTTCCCTGGGATTTCCTATATGGGCTTTGGGAGAAAGAAATCTTTCCTCTCTTTGGATCACAAGCCATGAGGATTCCTACTTGGAGGTGCAGGAGACCTTTCCCTTTCCAGTCTGCAGACGAAGCCAGTGCTCACAGGAGAACAAAGCTGATAACTAGAGAGAGACAAAGCCCTGACCATACAGCTAGGTTTCCTAGGTCCAACTGTGCCTAAAGCTGACTTTGCACTTGCCAACCACATTTTACATAAGCTGGTTTTTAGACACTGATGACCAAAAAGTCCTTAGTAATATAAAAATGAAGATTGAACAAATGGTGGCTCCATATAAACCACCCCATTTATAAGGCATACCCCAATTTTTCAAGGTCATAAAATGGTTCAATAGTAATCTTACTTTCCTGCTCCCTTTGAAAAGTCCAAGCACAAAACCTACAAGACCAGGTAATTATCTTAGATGAACCACATGGTGCCCAAACCACCAGAAAAACTGCTGACAATGGCCAACAAACACGGAGGGATATGGCTATAATTGGTGCTGTTTAAACCACAACAGAGAACAGCAGGCCTAGGGATGCAGGGGGGAAGCGGAGGGGTGGAGGACAGGGGTTGTCTCCCTGCCAGGCGCCCATCTCCTCTTTCTTCTGATTGATGTCCACTTCCCTGTGCTACTCTCTGTGGTCCCCAATACAGAGCCCACAGTAGTGCTTTGTAAACTGTGGGCATGACCCTTTACTGGGCTGTACTATCAACTCAGTGAGTTAGCACTGGCAACTTAAAAAAAAAAAAAAAAAAAAGTAGCTGTAGTCCCAGCTACTTGGGAGGCTGAGGCAGGAGGATCACTTGAGCTCAGGTCTTTAAGGCCAGCCTGGGAAACACAGCAAGATCCTGACTCTGAAAAAAAAATAGTAGAAAATCTCAGCATGCACAGTATCTAGTAAAGGTACCTGCTCTTGATAAAACTTTTGTTTCAGGGGTGTACATGTGTGTGTGTCCTGAGATACAATGTAAAGTACATTTCTTACCATGATCATAATCAAAATGTTTGAAAAGCACCACTACAGTCCATGATCTCTCATCTGAAACCCCCAAAGCCAGAGGTGTTTTGAAATCCAGTATATTTCAGATTTTAAAAAAGTGACATGGGCACACTTGCCCAGCAAGTTCTGGGTAAACACTCAGGAATAGAATGCATTAATATCTTTACATAAAAATATACAAATAGTTATACTAAGTGGGATAAACAGATTCTAAATCACCTCATATCATTTCAGGGTAAGTTTTGTCTCCAAATCAGTTGTGTCAGCTTTACAAAGAAACTCCTGGTTTCCAAGTTTGGGATTTTGGAGTTGATGAGATAGGACTGTAGACCTATGGACAGATTCTTAGGATCCTTTTCCTTCTGTCTCCAAGTTGACTTTTAACTTCCTCATTTTTTATGGTGCTTGTGGATGATAGTGAACCCACACTAAGCTTTTAATGGACTAAGAGAAAGCTGCAAGGCCCGAGAAATTCACAGGGCTGGCGGCAAGTGGGCCTTTTAAGAACCCTCCTCAAATTAACTTTGCTTCTAAGTGGGGCTCACTCCGTGATTGAGAGGATGAAAAGGAACTGTCCAATTCTTCAGCCACTAGCCACGTGCGGTGCCTGAGGACATGCACTGTGGCCAGTCTGAACTGAGACGAGCTGTAAATGTAAAATAAAGATGGAATTTCAAAGACTCAGAGCCGCTTCCCCAAAGAATGTAAAATAAATAATTTGTTACACTGAGTATATGTTGACGGTGTTTTGGATGTATTGAGTTAAATAAAATACGTCCTTAAAATTAATTTCATCTGGTTTTTTTTAAGTTTAAATTTTTTTAAATGTAATTTAAAATTACATCTGTGCTCTGCATTCTATTTCTATTGGACTACACTGGTGTGGAGCATCTATCACAGACTCAGAGCTTTTTAAAAGCACGAAAAAGTCATCCTTCTGATGAAAACAAAACAAGACAATGTTCAGAGAGAAAAAGAGACTTCATCAAAGTCACACAGTTAGTCTGTAGAAAACTCCAGTCTCCTACTCCTGTCCAAGGTTTTCTAAACCTAATTTTGTATCCTAGAGAGCAAAGGAAAGAACAGAGGTCATTCCTTCGTGAGAATTCCATGGGAACAGTGAGAAAGGCTTGGAAAAGTGCTTTTAAATATGTTAGTCATGATTTACTAAGGTGGGAAGGGACTAAAAAAGGAAAGTTCTCCCCTCAGGAAAATAGCAGTGACCTGGATGAAAAAGATTTGGTTACTCTGGGCAGGCTGTGCTTTGTTTACATGAACGAGAGCCAGTTATTCATCACAGAAATATTCTAAATTAAACCCTTGAAGCCCTATTATATAAACAACTTAAAGGTATCACAGAGTTTTGAGTTGGATCATTGTTTTTTGTTTAATGTTTCAGCCAAAATTTGTCAAAAGAAACTGCTGATGTACGATTTCAGACTCTTCCAGTGCATTTCATTTTTTGGGAACATTTTAAGTTTGCTTTTGGCTCCTCATTCAAATCGCCTCTTCCCTCTCTGGCTAGTCTCAAAGGGACCCCTCAGCCCTTACCTTCCCAATCTGCTTGCTCTCTTTGCTGTAAGTTCTTCAACACCGCAGCCTCTGACTTCAAACACCCTGAAATTGTCTTTAGCTACTTTTTATCTAGTGTGACCACATTCTCTAATGCAACACCCAACTCAAACTCACACTCTTTCTGAACTATTATCCCCCTGACCTTGAAGCCAGCCTTTGACAGCGCCCCAAGGTGTGGTCAGCATTTCAGCCTAACTCTCTGAGCCAGTCTCACTGCAGCCCTGTCTACTGGTAACAATTATTCAAGTATTTCCCTGGAAGTTGTAAAAGAAGAATGCATGTTGCGATTCTGTTTGCATGTGATGCAGTAGTGTTTCTTTTATTCCCTTCCCTCAAATAGGGAGCTACTAAATTGAGGATGCTTCTTATAATCAGTGACATCTTAGAATCATTCATTCTTGGCCAGGCACAGTGGCTCACGCCTGTAATCCTAGCACTCTGGGAGGCTGAGGTGGGAGGATCACTTGAGGTCAGGAGTTTGAGACCACCCTGAGTAAGACTGAGACCCCATCTCTACTAAAAATAGAAAAAATTAGCCGGGCGTGGTAGTCCCAGCTACTCGGGAGGCTGAGGCAGGAGGATCGCTTGAGCCCAGGAGTTTGAGGTTGCTGTGAGCTAGGCTGACGCCACGACACTCTAGACCGGGCAACAGAGCGAGACTCTATCTCAAAAAAAAAAAAAAAAAAAATTAAGAAGAAGAATCACTTATTTTTTTTTTTTTCTTTGTGAGATAGAGTCTCGCTCTGTTGCCCGGGCTAGAGTGCCGTGGCGTCAGCCTAGCTCACAGCAACCTCAAACTCCTGGGCTCAAGCGATCCTCCTCCCTCAGCCTCCCGAGTAGCTGGGACTACAGGCGCGCGCCACCATGCCCGGCTAATTTTTTCTATATATTTTTAGTTGTCCAATTAATTTCTATTTTTAGTAGAGATGGGGTCTCGCTCTTGCTCAGGCTGGTTTCGAACTCCTGAGCTCAAACAATCCGCCCGCCTCGGCCTCCCAGAGTGCTAGGATTACAGGCGTGAGCCACCGCGCCCAGCCAAGAATCACTTATTCTTCAATAAGCTCCTCTCTTTCCAACCAGTTATTTTCCATTCTCTTAAGGGGGCTATTTTCACTGTGATAAGTTTCAACAATACGCTACTTTCTAAGTGTTGTCAAGTCCCTCAAATGCTAAAATTGGGTCTACCTCAAACCTCAAACCAGATTTCTACAGTACAAGCATTGGGTCTTAGGGTTCGGCATCCTCAAAACGATCCTTGCTCTGAATCTCAAACTTGGTTCAGGGGTTGCTTACTTAGAAGTGAAAGCTGAATTACAAAAACCTAGGAACAAAGGAGCCTCCTTTTGTCTTCTGTTGTTCTGAATATAATTTGGCTTGAAGTAAAACACAAATGCAATGAGCTCTAAATTCAGCAACAAGGATTAACAGATTTAACGATGAGCAATTTTCTGTTGAAATAAACTATGAAGACAGAATTATAGTTAACTAAATAATACAAAATGCTTTTAATAATAAACCAGTAAAAGAAAAAGCAGAATACAACCCAAAAAAGGGAAATTGCTTTTATTAATAATAAAGTCAGCCAAATGATGACAAAGGTTATCTCACTGAACTCACGTTTATAATAAACCTGTATCGTATATATCATCATCCCTTAGTGAAGAAACAGATTCGAGGTTAAGTAACTTGCCCAAAGTCACACAGCCAGTAAATCCAGATCTGAATTCAAATCCATGTAACCCCTTCCACCATCACCTCAGCTGGCCTCCCTTGCAATTTCTTCTTTCATGTACAAATAGTAAAATAATAGTAATTTTTAAAACTAGCCATTTGAAAATAGAGCCTAGCAGAGAAGGTAAGTCTAAGAGACTACAGTTTGCCTAGGTTTGTATTATATAAATACAGGAGAATTCTGCTAGCCTATTTTGACCCTGCTTATTAATACAAGTTGCCAGTGATTGATTCATGCCCTCTGAGAACAGTCAAACAGTAAAAGAAAATGGGTAACAGACTCAGGAAATACATTGTAACAAGTGCTGAGACCACTGTTATTGAAGTTTCTGGTGTGTGACATTGAGATGTTTAAATACCTGAGAAGTTTACCAACAAATCTTGCATGGTGATTATTTTGCTAGTATAATATTTGTTAAGCATGGGTGGCCAAATTGCAAAACGTAACAACTTTATAACTGGGTTGAAAACGACCTTCGGTTTTAAAAATACTAAATGACTTCTAATAAAGTTAGCTAATAAAAAAACAAATCCACCACTCACATGTATTTTGCGAGCCCTGTGTGTAACATGCCCGTACTTCTCAACAGAGCAACTGGGAAATAAAAGGTGGCAGGAAGGAGGCCGAGCACACACCCACAGACCAGTGCTGCCGGTGGCACTCATCAGAGACTTCATCTGGAAACGAATCAACTTTCCTTGCACCCTGCACGGCAGGTCTACTCGTCAGGGTGGGTTCATGGGGAGTTACATCTGTTAATGGAATGGCAAAGCCTGGCTGGCAAATGATGTTTCAATCAAGCCTTCCTCTGGCTTTTAGGAATAGATTTCAAAGAAGTGATCTGTTGGCTTAGTGTAGACCTGGTCAAAGAAACCCAGATGGCTCTTCCTATACTGGAATAATAGATTGTATCCATCTCTCTTTCATTCATTTAACAAATGGTGTAGACACGGTCATGGCAAAAGGCAAAGGAGGCCAGTGGAAACTCAGAAGGCTAAGAAAACATCCCATCTTACGAGCCCCTATTGTAGATTTCCGCTGTGGCCTCTCCAATCTTGTTTCAACTGAATATAGGATACCAAAATATCAAGGATATCAAAAAGACTGATTAAGAGGGAACTCCTCCTGCCCGACTGCTTGAGCTGGGACATCAGTCTTTTCCTGCCTTCGAACTGAAAAACTGGCTATTTTTGGGTCTCAAACCTGAAGGCTTTCAAACTGGAACTCTGATTGGCTCTCCTGGTTCTTGGGTCTTTGGAGTCAAGCTGGAACTACACCATTCACTTTCCTGAGCTTTAGCTTGCTGACTGCAGATCTGAGGACTTCTCAGCCTCCATAATTGTGGGAGCCAATTCCTTACAACAAATCTCTTCCGAGACAGATGAGGGGGCGGGGAGGAGAGAGAGAGATATGTAGATAGATACATAGATAGATAGATAGCCTATTGGGTCTGTTTCTCTGGAGAACCTTGTCTAATACAGAGAGCTTTTGCAAACCAGGGAGATGATCTGACCAGATTGAAACACATTTAGAAAAAGGGAAGAAAAATTTTACATGGTTGAGAATTAAAACATTTACCACTATTGTCCTGAAACTTAAAAACTCCTAGATACTTTTCTATCCCAAATTTATTCCAGTGAACATGGCTCAAAACCCCATAGATCAGAACAGTCAGTGTTTTGGGTGTTGAGGCTCGAAAGTTCTCAGGACTTTGGATGTGCATTTCCTTTTCCAAGCAAAATTCCTGCATCAGTATAGTAATGTCCCCTACTTACATATATGCTGTTCTGGTGAAATCACAGAAGCAAGTGTCAGAAAATGAACATGAGCATAAAATGGTGGGCAAGTTTCTATCTCAGAAGGTGTGACATTTTGTAGCATGACTATGATGCCTTAACCAATCCCAGTCCAGAAATATCAATGAGACAATCTTGTTCCAAAACTCCTGACACTTGACTTTTAACATGGACTCCTGACCTGGTGGAACTCTAACAAACATTAAACTGAAAGCCTAGGGACAGTATTCACTCAAGATCAGTACGCCCATCTGACGTGTGACATTTGAACAGACATGCTAGGACAACTCTGATGCCAAGTTTGCCAAGTGATGGAACCATCTTGACTTCCCTTTGGCAGCTAAGAGGTCACCATCCCACAGTGGGTGCTGTCTCGAGCCAACCATGTTATTGTGCTTCTCGCAGCTTCATTTCCCCAGGCATTTACTTCTGCATCCAGTATTTATGGAGCACCTAACATGTGTTAGACTCTTAGATTTGGCCACTAAATAAAATGGGTATGGCCTTTCTGGAGTGCACATCTACACATCTCAGGATCAGTTCTCTTGCTACAGTGACATTAGCCTTTCTGTACCTTTGGATGAACATCAGTACAAAATTCCTGGTATTCTTCTGTGGTTCCCTATGCATGAATGGGTAGCAGAAAAACCTATGTTTTTTTCTACAGCTATTTTACTATGACAGCTGCTATATCTTTCCTTTCTTACGATAATGAGGGATCCAGTGTAGTTAGAGCTGGATTGGAATTTAGTGACTACGCTAACAAGCTGTGTGAACTTCGGCAAGTCATAACTTCTTTGAGCCTTCATTTTCACACTTATAGAAGTAGGAAAGAAATCATATCTACTCGCAGGGTTGACGTGAGAATTAGATTAGATAACACGTGAAAATCAGACACAAAGCACTACTCGACAAATGTTACTATCACCCACTATGATTTGTGTCCTCCAAAAAGATATGTCCAAATCCAAATCCCTGGTATCTGTAAATGTGACCTTATTTGAAAGTGGGTCTTTGTAGATGTAATCAGATTAGGGATCTCAAGGTAAGATTACCCTGGATTTAGGAAGGGCTCTAAACCCAACAGCTGGGGTCTTTATGAGAGAAAAGGGAGGGAGATCTGAGACACAGAGAATAAGGCCACATGAAGACAAAGGTAGAGATCGGAGTGACACTGCCACAGCCAAGGAACGCCGGCACCACCAAAAGCAGCAAGAGGCAAGGAAGGATTCTTCTCAGTCACCAGGGGAAGCATGGCCCTTCTGACACCTTGATTCTGGACTCTTGTCGCCAGAACTGTGAGAGAATAAATTTCAGCTGTTTTAAAGCACCATAAGCTATTGTGGTATTTGTTACAGCAGCCCTGGGAAACTAATACACCGCCCTCCACCCGGCTCTGCCCCTCACTTGGTGACAGCAAACTCTGAGCCTCTCAGCACTGGGAGTCATCTTGCAGGAGTAAGTTCTGGACACATAAGTAGCAAATTGAGGAAAGCATGTTGCTAGGAGGAATGTTTAGTGAACAGACCCATTCATTACAGGGAAGAGCCATGTGTCTTCATTCCCAGGAACGAGATGCTATGTCTAAACAAAAGGGCAAATTCTCAGATACTTGTGAAATGTGCAACTGAGGCAAGCTAGTAGGGATTCTGTGACGAGGAAGCCCGCAGCAGACTCCAGAAGGTAGGGCTGTGCACGGTCCCCAGAACCGAAGGCCAGAGCTGACCCATGGAAGGGCAGTGCGGGATCCCCCGCCTTTCCCCAGGCCATTCATCTGTGCCCTGCACACTTCCTACAAGAGTTCTGAAAACGGAAACAGAAAACCAAAGCCCGAGCCAAAGGCAAGGGACAGAAACTATGGCCCAAACCCTAACTGAAGTTGTAGAGAATATGGAATCTGGTGCCACTTGTCAAGGTAGTCAAAGACGACAGGGAAGGAGGGATGGCAATTATTCTTGTCTGATAAAAAGAAATCTATCAGTTCTTCGGGAGCGACCGGCTTTCTCCTGTTACTGGGTTGTAAGAGGAATTCCTCACATTGGACCAATCAGGGCTCCTCCGATGTGATTTCGTATTAGCAGCTAGCGTCAGGGCCCAGCTGGTCCGCTAAGATGGCTGGGCCATACCACGCCGATGCACGGGGCCTCAAATGCATGGGGGTGACAGCCTACACATCGCTGACTGGCTGAGCCGAAAGGAAAATAGGGCTCTGGGTGCCTTCCCATCTCATACGTGTAACGGGAGCCTCACCGAGAAAAGGCGAGAAGACAGACAGCCTTCCGAAAGCGCCCTGTCCACGCCAGGGCAAAACATCATCAGCTGTCTGCAGATGGACACGTGGGGACTTAGATTTCTATCAGGCCGGCCTCATGTTCTCTGAGAACTAGTTCCAGAGAGCACATCTTGGGGTGCATGCCATCCCTAACACACCAGGGATTGGTCCCTCTGCCTACGGGTGCTGTCTTCCCTGCACGCCCTCCCCCTCCTTCAACATGGGGCGGGTGGCCCAGTGCTGCTCAGTACTAAAGACACAGGATGTGGTTGTGGGCAGGAGCTAAATGTGAAAAGGGTTGTTTGCAGAGCAGCAAAGAACTGACCAATAATGAGACCGGTCCTCAAAGCTGCTGATAACAGGGGACAAAGGCCGGGCTAGAATGCGGCCCCCAGTAAATCACTGTTAATTGCCAGTGAGACAGGAACGAAGGCTCTGCTTGAACTTGCAAGTTTATTTCAGGTTACTCCAAAGCCTGCCCGGGCTCTTGGCAAGAAGGCAGAGGCGGGCAGAGGGGGTGGAAGAAAGACTGCTCCCCACCCTTTTCTAGCTGTGGGATAATGTTTTGTAACATCAATGCCAGCAGCTGATGGCTATGGGAATGCACACGCACTTAATTTAATACAAACAGAAAGTCTACTTATTCTTCCCACACTTGCAGGCCAGGCTGAAGCGTGGCATTTGGGATAATTAACTGCATCGACACAGGAACGTACACAGACAGGGAGCAGAGATAACAAGCGTTGAGTCACCAGGAGCGGGATTCCGCAAGTGGCTGCTAGGAGTGAATTGGCGCAACACTGTCCTACTTGGCACAGGAGATAAGAGGACATGGAAGCAGATGAATGGATGAAGAAGATGTGGCATGTATGTACGATGGAATATTATTCAGCCATAAAAAGAAGGAAATCCTGCCGTTTGCAACAACATGAATGTACCTGGAGGACGTTATGCTAAATGAAACAAGCCAGGCACAGAAGGACAAATACGACATAATCTCACTGATATGGAGGATCTGAAAAAGTTGAGGTCACACAAGGAGAGAGTGGAATAGTGGTTGCCAAGGCTGGAGGTGGGAGAAATAGGGAGATGCTGTTGGTCAAAGGGTACAAACTTTCAGTTACAAGATGGAAAAGTTCTGCAGATCTAATGTACAGCAGGGCGACCGACTATAGTTAACAATACTTTATCGTTTACTTGAAACGTGCTAAGACATAGACCTTAAGTGTCCTTACAAAACACACACACGAACACAAATGTAACTATGGGAGACGGCTGTGCTCATTACCTTGATTGCGGTAATCACTCCGCAATGTACATACATATCAAATCTTCACATTGTGTGTCTTAAATGTTATACAATTTTTGTCAATTCAACCTCAATAAAGCTGGGGAGGGGGAGGAGACTGCACCTTCCCCCAAGGAGCTGGCCACTCCGTAACCGACACCACCAGTTAATAACCATAACACAAGCAGAACAGGAACAAAACCCTATCTTCCATGAAAGCCAATGATGAGATTATGGGGGGACCTGTAGCTGTTCCTCATGACAGTGGTTTCCTTGGCTAGGTGTGAAAAATCACTTCTGACTTTGAAAAACTTTATTATGAAAATGTCACACATATGAAGTGGAGAACACTAGAGTGAACCCCCATGAATCTGTCACCGAGCATCATCAGCCATAAACATTTTGCCATCCCGGTTTCATCTCTGCCGCCTCCCTTTTTGCTCAAGTATTTAAAACAAACCCATTTAAAATATAATATGTATGAGTACTATACTATGTATAAACACTTTGACGTGTCTCTACCAGATAAAACCTTTTCATGTTAATTCGAAACCAAAGATCAAACTCAATTAACACTTCCAAATTGTATTCTTTGGTTATTTGGGGCACCTCTTGCCGAGATACAGGATGCAGAGGGTGGCACCGGGAAGAGCTTCCCCTGCAGTTGAGACATCCAGTCCTCTTTTGCCACCAGCAAGCAGGGTGACCCTGGGCCAGCTGATCACTCTCCCTGACCCACTAATAGAAAATCAGACAGGTTAGTTTCTCAAGTTTTATCCAAACTCCAAATACTCTGAATACTGTCTATAATTCAGTTTAATCCTCCCCTTTGAACAGTGCAATATGTACATACGCATATAGGTTAATTTAAATTTGTACAAGGATGGGGAGCTAATATTTAAATTGTCCTAATCAGATTACACACACGAGAGGCTGATGGTTAGTTGAAAGACTCCAATCAGAAATCTACACCCCAGAGGCAGCTACTCCAAGGCTTCAGCTATTTTTGTGGATGCTAAAGATGTTTCTTCGCTGAAATGAGTGCGGTGTTCAAGATACTAATAAATGGAGTGGCTGGAAATATTATTCCAGCACATCTGCCCTTGCATGAACAGGATCTAAGAATCTGGATAAGCCCACAGTCTATACCACTCCCAGTTACATCCTAGGCCTGGGACAAGACACAGTGCAGTGCTCACCCAATACTGGAAGATTCTGTTGCCTGATCCACTAGGGTAGCTAAATCCCACCCCTGGCATTTTCTTGCACTGCTTTAAGGCGGGTGCTTGTTGGGCAGAACAGCTAGAAAGCTGGGGCTTCATCAAGCCCATGGCAGAAGCTGTCAGACTGTTCTTGGGCCTGCTGTCAACACGTGTTTGGGGTGTAGCTGCATGTGGTCCGAGACTTGTTTTCATCGGAACCTCAACTGAGAGGAAAATTGTGCGGAGGGGTCCTACAGCCCCCCTCTGTATCTCACCATTGGAGGCCACCGTGTTTACAAAAAACACCCACAGTATGGTTATCTCCTCACTTTCTCAACTTTTACTCTCATTATTTCTCTCCATCTGGAAATGCCCCCTTTTTTCCATTCTGCATAAATCCTTTCCATCTGTTAAGACCCAGTTCAAGTCCTGCTTTCTCCAAAAAGCCTTCTCCAACTACTGGGACTCGGGCGGCAGCAAGGCAATGCGGAACTGAACTTCACGTTTCCCGTGACCATGAAACCTATTTGGGAACTGTAGGAATACTAGGAATTCCTCGCCGTGGGCAGGCATAGGGCCCGCGGAGAGGACAGTCCCTAAGTGCCTGGCCCGTGGCTGGTGGGACCAAGCTAGGATCACTCTTGCTTCTTCATCTCTCCTCATGCTTTCTGGACACAAGCAGCTAAAATAACACTGAAAACTTCAATCTAGTTGTCCACACTCTCTCTTCTCAAAGGAGAGCACCAGGTGTGTCGGTGCGGAGAAGGGGACGGGGAGGAGAAGGGCAGGGATTTGGTCACCATCCTTAAAGAAGTCCAGCTCAGCTGGGAAGAGGCGTCGGGGATGAACACCTTCTGGGGTGGGGAGCCATGAATGCCGACTCTGAAGAATGCAGACTGGCAGGGCAAAGCCCCACATCAGACCAGAAGTCAAAAAAAAAAAAAAAAAGAAAAAAAAGAAAAAAGTTATTTACCAAGGTCAGAATTTGGGCCATGGAAAATTTCCTATGTTTACTTTTTTTTTTTTTTTTTTTGCAGCACAAGAGTAGAGGGAAGATTATTTTTTTGTGGGGGGGAAAAAGACCCCTTTATAGCTCACAAACTTAATGAATTAAATACGACTCTGGTGTGTAGGTAATACGACTGTGCCCTATTATATTTTCTCAAGGAAAAAAAGATAAAACAGAATGCCTCCCCCCTCGGGAACCTCTACATTAACTCCTTCCCAGCAAGTCGCATCCTCTAGAGAAAGTAACAAGCAAAGGTTTCTTTCCCTTCACTTGGATGAAACAGCAAAATTCTTGACTAATTTGTTCTAAATTGAAGTTTCTTCTTGGGCTTGAGGACCAATGCTGTGAGAGCTATTTTATGGAGAATGCTGGCGTGGTGGGAGAGTTTAACCCCACAATGACCACAGGTCTTGTCCCTTGGTCGGTGGACAGCCACCTGGGCAAGCCCTAGGGCTGCCTTGGGATCCCTCCCTCCTGGCCCGGGGGCTCCGGGTTCCCAGATTTTCCCTCCGTAAACACCAAGCCCAGCCTTGGGCTGACTTGCCATTGTTTCTACCAGAATTTACGGCTGAGATAAGGGAAGCTGCACAGGGCAGGGTGGGGTGGGAGGGGCCGGGCTTGCCATGAGTGAAATAACCCAGTATTTTCTTCCGCTTTATTCTCCATATCTCAATGTCCAGAACAGGAGAAGGGGGGCCCAGCTCCAGAAGCGTTCATAATGCCAAATACCTTCTCAATGACTTCTTTTGTGTACTTTCTTCTATTTTTATTAATTTAAACTTTTACTGGGAAAAATGGAACGTATACACAGGGTAAAAACATAGATATATCAAGTAGCAGTACAAATATAAGCAATGAAATTTCCCTTCCCATCTTAGAAACCCCCCAGCATCAGTCCCCTTCCTGGCAACGGCTATCAATGACTGTGTATTCTGCCAGGAACTTCCTATGCATAATATTCTATATATAAAATA